>NC_136065.1:159396980-159813275 GCF_964261635.1 Lissotriton helveticus
AGACACTCTGTTCATCACCACCCCCTTTTCTGTATCGTTTTTGGCCACTATAGGTGTGGCAGGGTATACTCAGACATGAGTCCCTTTCTCACTGCTCCATCAGGATTCAAGCAAGCCGGGCCGAAGAGGCTGAAATGCCAGAAACCGGTCCCCGGTAGCTTGTCTCCTTTCTGGTGAAGAATTGGCTTGGTAGTTTGGTCTGCCCTGTTCCCATGATGCACTGGGCCAGGGACAGACTAATTTGCATATAGCCAGGTTCTGAGCTGGGATGGGGCAGTGAGATAAATAACGGTGATGGATCAAGCCCTGATCTTTGGACTGGGTAAGAGTGGTCTGCTTAATTCAGACACTCTGTTCATCACCACCCCCTTTTCTGTATCGTTTTTGGCCACTATAGGTGTGGCAGGGTATACTCAGACATGAGTCCCTTTCTCACTGCTCCATCAGGATTCAAGCAAGCCGGGCCGAAGAGGCTGAAATGCCAGAAACCGGTCCCCGGTAGCTTGTCTCCTTTCTGGTGAAGAATTGGCTTGGTAGTTTGGTCGGCCCTGTTCCCATGATGCACTGGGCCAGGGACAGACTAATTTGCATATAGCCAGGTTCTGAGCTGGGATGGGGCAGTGAGATAAATAACGGTGATGGATCAAGCCCTGATCTTTGGACTGGGTAAGAGTGGTCTGCTTAATTCAGACACTCTGTTCATCACCACCCCCTTTTCTGTATCGTTTTTGGCCACTATAGGTGTGGCAGGGTATACTCAGACATGAGTCCCTTTCTCACTGCTCCATCAGGATTCAAGCAAGCCGGGCCGAAGAGGCTGAAATGCGAGAAACCGGTCCCCGGTAGCTTGTCACCTTTCTGGTGAAGAATTGGCTTGGTAGTTTGGTCTGCCCTGTTCCCATGATGCACTGGGCCAGGGACAGACTAATTTGCATATAGCCAGGTTCTGAGCTGGGATGGGGCAGTGAGATAAATAACGGTGATGGATCAAGCCCTGATCTTTGGACTGGGTAAGAGTGGTCTGCTTAATTCAGACACTCTGTTCATCACCACCCCCTTTTCTGTATCGTTTTTGGCCACTATAGGTGTGGCAGGGTATACTCAGACATGAGTCCCTTTCTCACTGCTCCATCAGGATTCAAGCAAGCCGGGCCGAAGAGGCTGAAATGCCAGAAACCGGTCCCCGGTAGCTTGTCTCCTTTCTGGTGAAGAATTGGCTTGGTAGTTTGGTCTGCCCTGTTCCCATGATGCACTGGGCCAGGGACAGACTAATTTGCATATAGCCAGGTTCTGAGCTGGGATGGGGCAGTGAGATAAATAACGGTGATGGATCAAGCCCTGATCTTTGGACTGGGTAAGAGTGGTCTGCTTAATTCAGACACTCTGTTCATCACCACCCCCTTTTCTGTATCGTTTTTGGCCACTATAGGTGTGGCAGGGTATACTCAGACATGAGTCCCTTTCTCACTGCTCCATCAGGATTCAAGCAAGCCGGGCCGAAGAGGCTGAAATGCCAGAAACCGGTCCCGGTAGCTTGTCTCCTTTCTGGTGAAGAATTGGCTTGGTAGTTTGGTCTGCCCTGTTCCCATGATGCACTGGGCCAGGGACAGACTAATTTGCATATAGCCAGGTTCTGAGCTGGGATGGGGCAGTGAGATAAATAACGGTGATGGATCAAGCCCTGATCTTTGGACTGGGTAAGAGTGGTCTGCTTAATTCAGACACTCTGTTCATCACCACCCCCTTTTCTGTATCGTTTTTGGCCACTATAGGTGTGGCAGGGTATACTCAGACATGAGTCCCTTTCTCACTGCTCCATCAGGATTCAAGCAAGCCGGGCCGAAGAGGCTGAAATGCCAGAAACCGGTCCCCGGTAGCTTGTCTCCTTTCTGGTGAAGAATTGGCTTGGTAGTTTGGTCTGCCCTGTTCCCATGATGCACTGGGCCAGGGACAGACTAATTTGCATATAGCCAGGTTCTGAGCTGGGATGGGGCAGTGAGATAAATAACGGTGATGGATCAAGCCCTGATCTTTGGACTGGGTAAGAGTGGTCTGCTTAATTCAGACACTCTGTTCATCTCCACCCCCTTTTCTGTATCCTATTTATGATATGGGTTGTGCTCCTTTTATTATGGGTTCGCCCGGCTTGTGTAAGAAGGAATGTTAGGCATTTTGCATGCTTGCAAAAGCAAGGACTGCCCCTTACTTTTATGCTGAGTTTTGTAACCCTGAAGCATATATAAGACCACTGTTCTCTGTACTCCTCAGACTACCTCATTCAGTTGATACGGCTTCTGTGTGACGTGGCCTCACTTATTACATTTAATAAAGATGTCTTTTCATATTTTCAGCTTCTGTGCCAAGTTCTTTTATATCAGTAAGTATTCCCTGAGAATGAAGATTTCAGTTCTTCAATACAAGGTCAGGTTATTAGGCTGCTTTTCAGAAAAAAATTGACTTTGCTAAAGAACCTCAAGGTTCATGAGCCAGTGTCCACACAAATATGAATCGTTGAGGAAAGGCTCACTAGGAGAACTTAAAAGATAGTATTACTGACCGGCCAAACAGATTCATCAAGCGACAATGGAAGTAACTTTTGTTTTCGCTTTAAAAGGATAAAACAGAAAACAATACATATATTTTCAGATCACTTTCATATAAGAAAAGCGATGCACCCATGCTTGAGCCCAAGCAGCACAAGTCCCAACATATGTTCACTGCACCAGTCGATATAAAACGTGGCTATTGACCTTGTGTCCAACACATCTGCCTCTAGGATGGTGCCATTACAATCACCTGGCACATGCCTATCATGCTGATGCCACCCCAGGCTAAGGTTTATGATGCTGCATCCTACCTCTTAAAATATTCTCTTGTTTTTTAGCTGCCATCTCGAAATTTTTGAGTCGGCTGTGTCTTGAGTTTTCACACAGTGGATACAAATTTGCACAGGCTTGGAGGGCCACCCTCACAGGTGTCTGACCCCAGGGGAGTGTTAAGGGAAATTCAGAGCATGGAAAACAAGTCCTACAGCAGAAGAAATGACAAACTGTGCCTGACTCGAGTTACAACAGAGTTGCGCAAGCAGCCATTTTAGGTGCTGGTCACTTTTGATTCGCGGGTTTCATGCTGAGAAAAGAGAAACAAGCATTTGCAATGCAATAGGTCTCGCATTTACATGAGTTCAAGCTATTGGCATTGTATATGGCAATGCCTTTTATTTATGTTTTAAAAACCAAAACATAAAAAAGGCATTGTTATTCACAATGCCAATAGCTCAAACTTGTGTAAATGCGAGACCTATTGCATTGCAAATGCTTGTATTTTCCAGCGATTTTGTCTGCTTCAATTCCCTACCTCACTTTTTGCCCACTTCCCTCCCTCCGCCTCACGTGTCATCATTCTCCCTCTCTCTCTCTGGCCATTCCTCACATCCTCTTACAACATGCTACACACCTCTTCACTCTCCACTCTCCCCTCAGGCTCTCTCCACCCCCTCGCCTCCTCCTCCACCCCACCTCCTGTGCTGGGGTTCGCCCAGCATGCTACTGCCACTGACTTTACTCGCAGCCCGTGGTAGACACATTCTGATCTGTTCTAGCAGCTGGCTGCAGGGGTGCCGACCCCGTACCCATCACTAAACCAGTGCATACGTGTAGACGAATGTTGTCAGATTACCACCTATACCCCCTGACTTCCCTCAAAGTATGCCCTCACTCTATCTATCTATCTATCTATCTATCTATCTATCTATCTATCTATCTATCTATCTATCTATCTATCTATATATCTATCTATCTCCCTCACTCTATCTATCTATCTATCTATCTATCTATCGCACTCACTCTATCTATCTATCTATCGCCCTCACTCTATCTATCTATCGCCCTCACTCTATCTATCACCCTCCCTCTATCTATCTATCGCCCTCCCTCTATCTATCTATCGCACTCACTCTATATATCTATCGCATCACCACAGCATCACTCAGCACCACCACAGCATCACTCAGGGGCACCACAACAGAACTATGCGCTACCACAGCATCATTGAACGCCACAGCATCACTCGTCGCCGCCACAGCATCACTCGTCGCCACCACAACATCACTCAGCACCACCACAGCATCAATCTGTGCAACCATTCAACAACAACTGGTTCAAATATGTTCTCTCAATGTTTCAAGCTTTATTACAAATGTCACAAAAATATGTTAATATTTCATTTCTGTTCTTGGATTTTCGTCACAATAAAATACACTGAACATAATCTTCACAAAAGTTATTTACAAAAGTTTAAGCTATTGCCATTATAAATTACAATAACTTTTATTTAAGTATTAATTATTTAAAAAAATTTAAAGCCTTTGTTATTTGTAATATCGATACATCTAAGTCACGTAAATACAACACATATTGCATTACAAATGCTATAGGTGTCACATTGCGAAAGTTAAAACTATTGGCATTGTAAATGACAAAGCTATTAATTTCGCTATTTTCAAAACCACACATAAATAAAAAATGTGTCATTTACAATACCAATAGCTCAAACTTTCCTAATGCGAGACCTATTGCATTGCAAATGCTTGTTCTTATTTCCCAATTGATTTACTCTCACATAATTTGTGTTTTGCGTTGAGTTTCATTCAACATCCATTCTTCGTAGCAACGTGGAGGACATAATGGATGTTTTCACGAATAAATTAAACTACGGATGAATTAAATGTGTAAGCTCTACAAGTCATGCATACATTTTATTTAGGAAATGCTTAAATCAGTAGATCGTGGAAGGGAAGGAGGGCAAGATGGTGGTCGACTGAGACCGTAGTGCGTTTGGACCGGCGCTGGAGTAAGAAGGCTTTCGGTAGCTTTATGGCAGTTATGTGACAGCTACTGATCTATAAGAGCATGGCACTAAGAATTGTTCCTGAAGGAGAAGAAACCTACCGATATCTTAATACATCTGGGCAGTTCAATACCCCCCGATGGCGCTGGATTCTGCTAATGCAAGTGCACTAAAAACTGTGTCAAACACACCGCTAAGAGCTCACCTGAGGACGCTGGGCTCCCTCATCGGCTTCGCTGTCATCCGCTTCTTGTGTAGCGCTCAGCGCTCAGCGCTCAGGTGCTCTTGTGAAGGGAGGAGGCGTTCGTGACTGCCCGGTGGAAGAAGCTCGTATGGCTCCTAAAAATGCCGGAACTAACGCCGCAGCCAAGGCGAAGGCTACTGCAGCGCGGCACCGAGGCAGGCTCGGCGGGAGGAAGCCGGCGGTGAGAGGCAGGTGACCAGCGCTGAGGCGGTTGCTGGATCCAGCGCTGTTGGTGCTGCTAATCCCGGATGCGCTGGAGCTCCGAGATGGGGAGCCGCGGTGGCAAGGAGGGAGAGTGCGACCGGCCCCACCGGCCCCACCGTGGTTGATCTCCTTCGGCGAACACCAGCAGGAGTGCTTCCGGGTCAAGATAGGCAGAGCGGGCTGGGAGAGAAGGCGGCCCTGCAGAACAACTCTGCTAGTGCTGAGATTGAGACTACAGCAGCACCCAGTGTAAGTAGGAGTTTGTCCACAGTGGAGGCGGCAGGTGCAGACTTTGACACAACAGCCACCCTGAATCACACGGTAGAAAATGCCTCCCGTACCTCCCCTACACCTATGTCTACCCCCCAAAAAATCAATATTAACAGCACCATCAACAGTGCAAATGCGGATAGGGCGGATGATGTCAGAGCAACTACAGTTTTGACATCTGTGCCAAGCTTGGAGGCAATCCCATCTGACACTACTGATCAGGACAGGGTTGTGCATAATCTACAAGATGACACTCTCAGTGCAAATGCAAATGCAAATGCAAATACAAATGAACTAGATAATCCTACTAATCCTACTGACTCCCAGACCAATTTATTAGACAAAGTAGTCGAGAGAGGTGAATTGGGCAATATCAGAGCTGTTGATACAGACGTAGAAAAAGACCCAGGCGACTTCTATTCTTTTTCGGATGATCTCGAGTGGTCTAATGATACATGCTCTATATCGACTGAGGGGAGTGATAAGGATAATGACCCAGGTCCCCAAAAGACTGTAATAAGAAGGAAAAAGGAGCACCATGGCGCAACGGATCTGCATGGGCGGATCTAGCGGATCTCGCGTACGCGAATTTGCGTATTTACGGATTCGCAATCCGCGACAATACGCGAACTCTCGCGGATTTGCGGATTTTCCCGTTTTTTGTGTTGGCGAGCGTTCGCGCCGATTTTGGGACAATTTCGCAATTGCGAACGTACTTTTCGGCTCGCAATGGCCGCGACTATGTTGTTTCTACGTCTGGTTTATCATCACAGGTTCACAGCACCCTCTGTTTCACCACTGCCACCCTCTGGGACACCCATGCCACCCTCTGGTACATCCTCACTGCCACCTATTAGGTTTGTTTATCACTGTAGTTTATGGGGGGTGAAAAAAGCAAGCACACCTCCCCTACTTCAACTGCCATGAATTAATTTGGGGTTGATTAATGTGTCAGTTATTTTGAAAGTTCCAGTCTGGCTGGCACCTGCTTCCTTCCTTATCTGTAATTTGCTTTCTGTTGCAGTGAAATTTTTTTTCACAGGACCTTTATGGTCTACTTGTAGCTATTCTATGAGCCTGCTGTTTGGGTCATAGCAGGGTCATAGAATATTTGCAAACTCTGGAGGGGCCCCTCAGGAAGCACTACAGTGAATGTTACTAATGTTAAGTTTGAACTTTTGTACCTGCTCATTGCTTTCAGTTTAGCAAAAATCGTTTTTTCTGCAATTTCGCACGTTTTTTGGGGCGCGAATCCTTGCGAGATCGATTTCGGAAGCCGCGAATGCTTGCGAATACACTCATTTTTTTTTTGCGACGTGTATGTTCGCGTGGTTTTGTGCGTGTTCGCGAGGCGCTTGTAGCTATACGTTTGCCAAGTTACCCTAGCGGTCGTACACGGGCGCGGCCATCTTGTTTGCGTGACGTAATTCCGTTTCCGGCCGCTATGTGTAATCTCGCAAAGTGTGCTGCTCGCTAGTACAATTTCGCGCGTGCTCGCGAGGAAAATCTCGCGCGAACTTACCCACGCGGTCGTGAACGGGCGCGCCCATCTTGTTTCTCATTCATTGCTATGTTTCTGGGCATGCTTTCTGTATCCTCTCTGAATCTCTGCCATCCTTTGCTTGTTTGAAGTTTATTTGATCTATTTTACTTATTATCTATCCCTCTATTTTTCTAGCTCTATATTTTTGTGTTTTCTGCTACTTTTAGTTACTTTTAAACTACGTTTTTAAACTCTTTTCTTTTCTTCTTCACTATTCTATGTCTTCTTTATCATTTAACTTTATTTCTGCCCAGACCATGGTAAAGGGAGCCGGGAAGCACCCTGAGAAGGGGAAGGGTCCCGCACCCCGTGCCCGGCTCCCGTGCGGGCGTTTGAGGGGGGAGCAAGTGGTGCCACGGGAGATCTTTAGCGCGGAGGAGGTGGCCGCACTCATCTTCCACGTCCAGCGCCGCCTCCCCAAGACGATCCTGGGAGGCGGCAAGATCGCAACCGGCTATGGCATCCGGGAGCGCCGGAAGCGGTGGGAGAAGGTGTGCCGGGCCATGTTTAAGCTCTCTGGGGTCCGGCGCACATATAACCAGGCCACCCACCGCTGGACAGATGTCATGGACCGGGAACGGGACTTGCTGGACGCGCTCGGCGTAGAGGTCCCCGGGCTTGGTGAGTAGTAGTAGCTATTCATCACTACTCTGTTTTATCCGGCTCTGTTATTTGCAAATCTTTGTTCTTTACCAAGAGCAATAATGCTGCCGATTACATTGTAGGTAAATTATATTTCAAAATCTTCTATGCATTTCAGGTGCACTGCTCTCCTTCTCAGTAGCCTTGCTTGCTACTATGCTTATTTGTTTTGTATTTTGTGTTCATTTCATTGGCCTGAGAAATTATGTATGAGTGTAGTGTAAAGATAAGAACTGCGTAATGCTAGACACTAAGGGTCATATTTTCAATTACCGGCGCATCCCTGCAAAGTAGCAGGGATGCGGCAGTAATTGTGTGCCATGCCACCACCACCCATTGGCCCAAAACGTCACAGAAGCCTTACGCATCTGTGCCGTAAAGGCGGCGCATTGCTGGAGTTGCGTGCCAACGATGGCGCAGCTCCAGCAATGCTCTGGGGTACCATATCTCCCCAATGCTGCATCAAGCCGTACGTCGGCTTCAAGCGCGCAGGGTTTCAGTCATGCATCATTGTCCTAAAAGTGACTGATTGACATCTTGTAGATTTCCCTCAGCCACTTTTAGGATTCGTTCCTGCGCAGGTACGCCCTCCCTTGCACCGGAACGCCCCCTGATGGTGCAGGGCTTTACAACGTGATGCATCGCCCATATGTGTTTTTTTTAATATATACGCCGCACCAACACCATGGGGAGTCTTTTGTTCTGCCGCTGCGTCACAAAAGTCACGCAACAATGGAGGAAAATGAGCCGCAAGGGACTTCTAAATCAGCCCCAACAGACTGAAGTCCAGTCCTTCCTTTAGACACATGGCTATAAGAAGAAATAGTGGTGGTGGTGGGTGGATTGATAGTTTGAGTATTCAATGATCTGCAAGCAGGATGGACTTTGTCTGTCACTTCGCGTGCTGCGGACTGCTGCCTGCCAGGCCTAGGCAAACCTCTTTAGTAGTCTGTTTATTGAGTTACATAGGAACTTTCTAAGTCAACGGTCCGCAAATCAGGCAATACGAATAACGTAGTATACCACATGAGATAGATCCCGTGGAATAGTTGTCTATCTATTTGCTATTTCTCCAAAATATTTTGTTATTGTTCTTTTGAAATGGTTGATTTGGTTGACAAATCTCATCCATGTTTTCTGGTCTTTCTTTCTTTCATGTTGTACATCAGCTCCCCCCAAGGGCAAGAGGACACAGGAGGAGGAGGGTGCTGTTCAGGAGGATGCAGGCCAGGATCAGGCAGGCGAGGGCTCCTTTGCTGGCCCCAGTAAGTTTTAATTTTAATAAAGAGTACCTATTTTTTCCTAGCGTTCCTCATTCGATTTTTTTCTAAATCGTCTTTGATCTTCTTGTAGACTGGATATAAATTCTTATCCTGCCTCGAATATGACTCCCTGTGGTATTACTAGATTATTCTTATTAGTCTGTCTGTGTAGCTAACTAAGATTGGACATTTGGCAATTCCATTGGACTCCCATTCTATTCAGCAATAGCTCTATGCACTGTCTCCTTACTGACTAGTCACCGATGATTGATCCCCAATGATCTCTAGATTATCGTACGCAGGACAAGAGTACGGAGTCACAGTCAAGAAGTGTCAGAGGCACTCATGCTTGCAAAAATTCCAAAACCTTTAGCTCATCCACTCTAGTCTGGAGGACCAAAAACCACAGAGTCTATTTAAGTTTAAAAGCTTTATTAAAAGTAAACACATTTATTAAAATGTACTTTGTCATAAAACTATTTAACTGAAAACGGAAAAGTGCTTAGTGCTGACGATTAATTGGACACATTTCTTGTGGTCGAGCCGAGCTCTCACCTGGTTTGAACTTGATCCTGGTCGTGTTCTTAGAAGTCAAGCTTCTGTCTGTTAGGAGAAAAAGTGGTGTGTGTTAAAAATAAAAAGCAAGCATTCATCAGTTGTGCATAAAAGTGCAGCAAGACAACAGCCTTCCCTGGAAAAAGGGACATTTTTACTTTAGAGTAGACAGTCACAAATTATTACATTGTATTCTGTTTTTTTAACATTTCTTTATTACTCCTAGACCAAATATTATATAGTAGTGAGTGGTGTATTCTAACATTCTTAAATGTACTTTGTAGGTGGAACATCTGGTGACGGGGCCAGCGCGGAGGTGGCGGTGTTGGGCGAGGACTCGGAGGACTCTGGGGAGGAGGCGGTGCAAGAGCCGGCGGACGGTCCTGTGGGGGTTCGCACGGTGGTGGCGGGAACAGGTAAGCTATATATTCCTTACTTATTGAGATTGAAGACTGCATAGTGTGCTTTCTGCACGGGTGTATTACAAATCAACCAGGTAGTAGCCTCCTCGAAATGTACTTCGACTTAGCTGTGAAGTTTTTGGTGAGAAGAATCCCAATAAGTTCTTAGATGAACGTGATGGATGGGATGAACGAAAAGCGAAAGAATGGTGTAAGTAATTGGGACGCGAAATTGTATGATGGCTGGCAAAGAAGAACGATATGTGTTTGCTTGGCCCCCGAGGTGGCTGGGAAGGAAAGAGTATGGTATGGTGCATGGCTGGGTCAATGATGAAGCAAGGATGGGTGGAAGGACAGCAGCCTGGGTGGGTGAAACAGAAACTGTATGTGTGCGTATACTTTGAATGAATGGATGCCTGGAGCATGGTATTCTCTGACTCTTAGATAGCACATGTGTATCTAGAGAGAGTAGATGGTCGCTGGATGAACTAAGTGTTACCTTGAAGAGCATGTACCACCGCACCCGCACGTCCGTTCCAGTGTAGGGAAGGCAAGGAAAAGAAATTGTAAATGTGTCCAATACTACCATGAATAGTAGCAGTACTTGTATTGCAACTGCAAGCACAGCATATATCTGGTTATTACGGTGGACACTCCGTACCTCTCTTAATAACTTTAGTTTAGTTGTAGTACGTCATTCATGTGTGGGTGTATCACTGTTCACTCAATATTAAGCAAAGCACCTAAAGTCATCCCATATGTCATCAAATACGTCCCATGTGAAGTGATAGATAATCAAATTATTTAGCTTCTTCATTTTCCTTTTCTAGTACTCATTTGCACTGTAGGGTGAAAGGTAAATTAATTAAGCAGTAGCCCTTGTAACAGAGTATTCTCAGTGCCACCCGTAATAGAAAAGTAATAGCTTCACCACCTGCATGTACTGGACCGGTACAGTAACGCAAGTCTGTCTCACTCATCATGGTGTGCAACTGTTTTTCTCGGGTGCAAGTTCACTGTGCTGCCATTCTGCCGGCTTGCATAAGATAACGTACCAATTTTCCTAAACAAGAGAGAAGAAGAAGAATAAGACTGGTGTACTGTCATAGTTGACTGTAATGGAAGTCCATAGTGGTCGTAGAATTTGTTCATTAAACTACCACTAATGTTAGAGCAAGGATGCAGAAGTGGGAGGTTACATAGATACTGTCCTCAATAGTTATGTACTGTGCTTTCAATTTGCTACTTGTACTGTGACCCAACTTTCGGCTCAATCACTTTGTGTTATTAATGCTAAGGAGCATTGGTTACAGACTATGTCTTTCTTTCTTCATATAGTTGCTCCTTCCAAATCGACATCACGGAGGGAGCAGGCTCGAATGGCCTGGCAACGGAGGCTGGATGCCACTGTCGCCGAATATCGGCGGCTGGTGGCCCTGGAGGAGGAGGAGGAGGACACGCAGTCGACCGGTGCAACCACAACATCCTCGACTGGGACAGCTGAATCCTCCTCCGTGACCCCACGGGCCGCCAGCACGGGCAGTGCTCCAGCGGGACGGAACCGGGCTAACAAAGTCAACCGCCACCGCCAAGCAACAGAAAGACCAGCTGCCCCCCACAGGAGCTGCAAGGCACGCCAACGCCGCCTAGGAGTCCGAATGTCCTACCTGGAGCAGGAGGTCCATAACTATAAGAACTTGGTGGAGGGCCTCCGCTTCGAGCTTGCCACCCTCCGCAAGGAGTATGATGCCCATGCCGCAAAATGCACCAGCACCCTCCAGTAGTGGAGTGTCCCTTGCCCTTTTTTTAGAGACTTTTGGGGGGTGGGATTTGGGAGTTGGGTTCTTTTTGGGACTTTTCAAAGACAATCGTTGGGGTTAGGGTGGGTCTTGAGGGAGATTATTTTGTTAGGGCTACATAAATATACATTTTTAAACTTTATCTGACCATACCTGTTTTTTACTGCTTTTCAGTCTGGTGGGTGGGGGACGGGGGTGTAACAGTAAGTTTGTTTTCCTGAACAGTCGTAGGACTTTAGTAGTACTACTCGTCTAGTCCTAAATAATACTCCATTATACTACCTCCCACCAAACGCTTATCTTACCTGTAATTTGTGTTAGAAATTAGGGCTAGGCCCAGGGCTGGCTCCACGTGAAATGGGGATTAACGTTGGCAATCCTGGGCGGGTGAAATTTCCTCATTGCGGTGGTACTAGTGGTGTGACACAGTGGCAGTTGCATGCCTATGGAAAAAAAGAAAACGAAACCTGGTTTGTCCTTACTGTAGCATTACAACGGTTACGGTACGATCGAGAATATAGCAGGTGACAGTACACTAGAACTGTGCCATAATGTAGCCTAACAAATGGTAAAGTATTTGCTTGCAAGTATAACTAGTACTTGCGTTGAATTTATTTGACATTGGCTCCTACTACTAGAAGATATAGTACTGAAGCTGAGTAAGTCTAGAAGATATCCTCGTATTCCTTCACCAGCCTGTTGCTATGACCTTATCCTCCCCAGCAAGTGTGTGGAATTATTGATGTCATTTTAGTCAGACATCAAGCAAAACAACACAGCCCGGGGGAAGAGGGTTAGGGTTTGGAAAATGGATGGGAATGGGGGTTTCTTTTTGGGTAGGTTTTGTTGAGAGAAGAAAAAAAAAGCACAGCATGGACAAACAATAATTGAAGATAAAGAAATCTTTGGGTACAAACTAAAGCTAACCACATGCAGTCACACTCATAGAAGAAAACAATGGATACTGTATCTGTATTCTGTATGTTGTTGGAGTTGTCCTGTTGAATTTGGTAAGTTGCATGCAGCAAACAATTCCTCTTATTAGCGGCACTCCTCCATTCCAGCTGACGCTTCGTCCATCAATGTTGGTGACCAGTGACCACTGACAGAAGACACCCTGTCCACTGCCTGCCCGGCGGATGTTGACTGAAACCCGGCCTGTAATTATTGAACGGAAAACAGGAAGTGCTATTACAATACCACTGCTAAATAAATATAAGGTATGTACGCTGTGTGGTGCAAAAAGTCACACTTTGATTTTCCTAATAGACAGTACAATATTTTTGAAATTGCGTAATCTGTCTGAGTCACCTTTTTAAGGATAAATAAGTATGGCCAAATTAATTTAGCGGATCTTTCCCCTCAAGCTAGGTGTACTGTAAACTGTGTTTTAGAACAAAATTAGACCTTCCCAGCAATGCTCCCACCAAGACCCTTACTAAAGCCAGTCGCAAAAATGTAGAAGACCCCCAATCAGATCTCCAAAAACGATGCCTAGCAGAAAAATGGTGACAAAACGTACTTTGAAAGTAACAGTAGGCCCAAATACAGACCGTGGATTGTATTCAAACCACTTGCAAGCAAGCAAAAATATCCATAGCCAGCATCGCTCCAACAGTGCTCTAAAACCCCAGAACTGCGTTGCAATAGAACACCCCGAAACACATGCAATCCTGCTGCTAGGGCTAACCCTAACGAACCCTAACTTACAAAAAGTGCCAAAACTGGTGTTTCCTTATGGATTTTGTCCAAAACACTTCTATCCGGTATTAGACCTTCCCAGGAATGCCCAAGGCAAGACCCGGCGCCAACCCACCCGCAAAAAACCACGCGACAACACCCCCAAACAGCGAAAAAGCGAAATCTCATACTTACAATATCTCTCGGCCTTCGGTCCAAACGCGCTGTGCAGCTAGGTCATCAACAATCATCATAACTCCTGTTTTCCACCACGGATTTCCTGAAAAGCAAATGCAATCAAGATTAGACTGTCGCAGCAGTGCTTCGACAGAGACCCCGGCCGCAACCCACCCACGAACAGCAGGAAGCCCCCCAAAACGCTACATTGAGCAAGATGTCAGAAGAAATAGCAAAAAAAAGGCTTTTCCTTAAGGATTTTGTCCAAAACACTTCTATCCGGTATTAGACCTTCCCAGGAATGCCCCAGGCAAGACCCGGCGCCAACCCACCCGCAAAAAACCACGCGACAACACCCCCAAACAGCGAAAAAGCTAAATCTCATACTTACAATATCTCTCGGCCTTCGGTCCAAACGCGCTGTGCAGCTAGGTCATCATCAATCATCATAACTCCTGTTTTCCACCACGGATTTCCTGAAAAGCAAATGCAATCAAGATTAGACTGTCGCAGCAGTGCTTCGACAGAGACCCCGGCCGCAACCCACCAACGAACAGCAGGAAGCCCCCCAAAACGCTACATTGAGCAAGATGTCAGAAGAAATAGCAAAAAAAAGGCTTTTCCTTAAGGATTTTGTCCAAAACACTTCTATCCGGTATTAGACCTTCCCAGGAATGCCCCAGGCAAGACCCGGCGCCAACCCACCCGCAAAAAACCACGCGACAACACCCCCAAACAGCGAAAAAGCTAAATCTCATACTTACAATATCTCTCGGCCTTCGGTCCAAACGCGCTGTGCAGCTAGGTCATCATCAATCATCATAACTCCTGTTTTCCACCACGGATTTCCTGAAAAGCAAATGCAATCAAGATTAGACTGTCGCAGCAGTGCTTCGACAGAGACCCCGGCCGCAACCCACCCACGAACAGCAGGAAGCCCCCCAAAACGCTACATTGAGCAAGATGTCAGAAGAAATAGCAACGAAAAGGCTTTTTCTTAAGGATTTTGTCCAAAACACTTCTATCCGGTATTAGACCTTCCCAGGAATGCCCCAGGCAAGACCCGGCGCCAACCCACCCGCAAAAAACCACGCGACAACACCCCCAAACAGCGAAAAAGCTAAATCTCATACTTACAATATCTCTCGGCCTTCGGTCCAAACGCGCTGTGCAGCTAGGTCATCATCAATCATAACTCCTGTTTTCCACCACGGATTTCCTGAAAAGCAAATGCAATCAAGATTAGACTGTCGCAGCAGTGCTCCCAGACCCCAAAACTCACCTACAAACACCCGGAACCCCGCCAAAGAGCACCTCAAAGGCAAGCAAGTCAGCAAAAACGGCAAGAAATTTCCACCTCATATTTGGTCCAAAGCACTTTCATCCATTATTAGAGCTTCACAGCAATGGGCCCAAATCCGTCAACTCACCCGCAAAGAAGTAGAACACCCCCACAAGTGCTGAGTCTTTCTTCATTGGGCGTAATCCAGCACTCTGCTTTGAGGGAAATCACAGTCTGGAGGAGGAGGATAGAGGAGCATGTTCTTCAGAACTTGTGAACCTGAGGAATGTAGACTGCGGCACCTTCAAATCAATAAGCAAACAAGTGAAGACAGTTCTGCTGATGGTCTTGTTTTTGGGATTAGGTGATTAAAGTTTGAATTAAATTAACTGTGCAAAACAAAGAAAGAGAGACACACAGGAATAAAAGTGAATAAGGACGAAAAAGAAAGTTATTGATTCATTGTCTCATTTTCAGGGCTCGGTGTCAGGGAATAAGAAGAAGATTTCGTCATCATACTCTGCGAATTCAGGCAGGATGAGGTCAGTGCCACCGAACAGAGAACAAATCCCCTCATCTACGTTGCCGTCCTCCTCGTCTTCATGCGGCGTGCTTTCTCGTACTTTGTAATCTGGTGGTATGAGGTGCTGATTCATCTTGATCATTGTCAGCCGCTCCACATTTTTGGGCGAGAGGCGGCTCCGTTTGGGAGTTACAATGCCACCAGCAGCACTGAAAACACGTTCAGAAGACACACTTGCGAGTGGGCAAGACAAATAGTTTATAGCCAGGTTGGAGAGCTGTGGCCACAATTGTTTTTTCCCATGCCAATACTGCAATGGCTCATCATTAAGAAAGACCTCTGTTGAGTCATTCAGATAGTCCTGCACCATCGACTCAAGGTCCTCAACGGTTCCTCCAGTTTGCTTACTTTTTGCTGTGCCTGTGACCTTTTTTCGAGTACCATACCCAAGCAAACTTAGCCAATCCTCTTCAGCAGCCACTGTTACTCTTGTGTGTGGTGCAGATGATCCGGTTGCCGGTGTCTTTAACGGCTGAGAGGTCACTTGTGCCCCAGCCACAGGTGCAGAAGTGGATTCTTGTGACTGGGGATGGCCTGCTGATGCTGATGCTGATGTACTGTCTTCTCCTTCAATAACCTGCCGTTCTTTTTCAAACCTCTTGGCTGACCAGGCTAACCAATGTTTGTACTTTTGAACATCTGCATCAGCAAAAGGAAAGAATGCTTCGCCTGCCAGCGCCTTTTTGTAGCGTGGATCCAGAATAGTAGCACAAATGTAATGCTGTTCTGACTTGATCTTTTGAAGACGTTCATCACCACGTAGGCGCTCTAATAATTTCTCAGACAAAATAAAATTGTCTTTTTTTTGTACATCTTTTTCAAACTCAGAAGACACCGCCATTAGTTGGTGCTCCAGCATGCACAACAATGGGATAGCTTTTCCCAAATTACAGTCCTCCTGGCTGACTGCACGTGTGAAGAACTCAAAAGGACGAAGCATGTCTGTCAGGCTTTTAACTATGTCCCATTGCGCCGCTCCCATCCGCATGTCCTCCTTCTGAGATGTACCCTCTGTGAAGAAATAGTGATCGAGTACCGTATACTGCTCATACAGACGTTCAAGCATGTAGAAGGTTGAGTTCCAACGTGTTGCCACCTCCTGGATGAGTGCTTTCACTGGTATTCGACTTTGAAGTAGCAGCCTCCTCAGATGCTTCCGGGCCTTAAAAGAATGGCTGAAATGGTTGCACATTTTGCAGCAGGTGGCCATTACCGCGGACGCTGCACTGTCTCTATCACTCAAGAATTTTTGAACTACCAGGTTGATACAGTGCGCCAAACACGGCACTCTAAAATAGCGACCCAGCGCCATGGCCTTAACTACATTGGCGCCATTATCCGTGGAAACATAACCAATCTGGCGTTTTTTTGGGGATAGCATTTTCAAGACCTTTTTGTCAAACTCGTCCAAAATGTTTTGGGATGTGTGACTTTTCTCCAAGCCAAACATGGCTAGTGTTGCATGTTTCCGAGCAGCTTTGAAAACTTTGTCCGGGTCAACACCTGCGTTTAACTTTGCTTTAACATCTGAAAAAGAGACCCAGTGTGCAGTGATGCACATGTAATCAGCGCCTGCGCCACTGGTCCACATGTCTGTTGTCAGATGTATTGTGTGAACAGCACTCTTCTGCAAAGCTGCCCCAATCGCCTCCAGCACATCTTCATGTAGTGCTGGAACCGCAACTCTGGCAAAATAGAACCGGCTAGGAACCTTCCATTTAGGGCAGAGCGTTGCCACTAATTCTAGAAAACCTACCGCTTCTACAAAAGAAAAAGGGAGAAGGTCCACAGCTAGCATTGTAGCCAGCTTAGTGTTATACAGACGCGTCAGTGGGTGGTTGCGTTCATATGGCAAGTTAACATTGTTCTAATGTTGCCCTGGACCAAGCATTTACGGGCTGATAATGACTTCGTTGACCCAATTTTGCTCGCTGGTGAACTTTTGTGCGTTGGCGTCTCACTCGCTCCAACACTCTTAGTGTGCCTCACATTGGGTGTGCGGCTGACAGGGGTACTGGGTGTAAGGGAAGTGTTTGACACGTCTTCTTCCTCCTCGTCATCATCATCAGATGCAACATCAACGTTTTCTTGAATTCGGGCTTCCTTGATCGCATCTAGGTGCGCAAACCATTGGACAGTGTGCTGTCTCCTAAGATGACCTCTCTGGCCTCCGGTACCATAGTTGGTACCTGACTTACCACGACTAACTGCTTGCTTACAAATGGTACAAATGGCAAACTTTGGATTTTTTTGACAAACAGTAAAGAAGTCCCAAACTGGGGACTTGAAGTGTCTGTGGGACCTGGAGGAGGCGGCTATACTGGTGGTGGTGGTCATGAAGCTAATGCCAGATGAAGTGGAGGATCTGGATTGCCCAACTTTTGTACGTTGTGCACTTTCACCGCCACTAATTAAGGTCGAGGTGGATGGAGGTCTCTTCTTGCCAGAAAGAAATATGGAAGCGGGACGAGTTGGTGTACTACTTAACTCCAATGATTGTGGTGTTTCCACTGCCTCCTCATCGACAACATCATCATCATCACGCTCAGCAGCTCTTCGGGCTAGGGTCAAAATGTCTGTTTGCTGCATGCCCGCTGGGGCTGCAGTGACCTTTATGATGACTGGGTCGTCGTTGGCAGAGTCTTCATCAGCAGCAGTATCCGCCACTTCTTGTTGAGCCTCATCACACTCCATAACTCTGAGACTTTGGACGAGCTTCCTTTTACGCTTAACTACCTTTGTCGGATCATGGTGTGCCTCACTCTCAGACGGCAGTGGTGCTGGTTCCCAAGTTTGATCCGTATCATCAGAAGGAGGTGTGCTTGAAGAAGATGTAGACACCACCCTTGATCTCTTCCTTGCTAGGGGTGTGGAAGACAATGAAGGATCATCAGGAGGAGTGGCTTCCTCAAATGATACCTCGCCTTGATTGTCGATTTCCTGATGTGCCCCTACTTCGGGAGGAACAACTATTGTGGGCACTTGTGACCCTCCATGCACCTCTGCTTGCGCATCTCCTTGCGCTGCCTCTCCTTCCACATGTACTTGGGCTTGTACTTGCACATGTGATTGTTGTTGCGGCTGTGGTTGTTCAACACTCGTCAGATGAGCTACAACAACCTGTGTTGATTGAGGGACATTGCTGCTGCTTTCTTGCGATGAGCCAACATCACTGGTCGATGGTGATTGAAGAACTATACTGGCTGCCTCTGCAGCACTCAAGGGCTTGGACTTAAGTTGGCGTGGTGGTGGTGGTGGCACTGAGCCCAACGGAGCGGGGGTCCTGCTGCCAGCTTGGTCCCCAGCAGATCCCGCTGCTGCTGCAGGCATACTTTTTTTTTTACTCCCAAAAAAAGGGGCGGGCGGCACACCAGTCTCCTTGGTAACTTGCTTCTTCTGCTCCTTACTGGCACCTTTCTTGCTAGAGGAGTTACGGGTTACTTTTTTTGGGGCCATCTTCTTCAGAGCAGGTCAGAACAGCAGGCAGCAGTTGCACGAGTTGCAGAGTTGTCTGTGTCCAGACGTGACGTCGCGTGACGTTATGCTGCACACACACACCGCTGCAGGACTTCTTCCTGGCACTGGTGGTTCTCTTGAGTCTTGTGCACCTAAAAGCAATGGAAGACAGAGGAACATCAGTTCAGTTATACACCCCAAAAAATCGACAAAACACAGAAAAATGAGCACAATCCCATGCCATCCAGGATGTTTATATTGAAGACACCCCACAGAAAGACTAGGGCCATGCAAGTATGCAACACTCACTACCCCTGGGCATAATGGATAAAAGTAGGCAAAATAAGTGCAGGCCTCAGACACTGCCTCTCTTCAAAATGGCCCCTTACACCCCAAGCCAGTCCACATCAACAGTACACCCCCAAAAAACAGAAAACCAGCCAGAAACCACCACAATCCAATGCCATCCATGATGTTTACATTAAAGAGAGTGAGACCACACTACAGGCACACTCAGTCCATGCACCACTACCCCTTGGCAAAAGGCCCCACCAGCAGCCCCAAAAAAACGACAAAAAACAATAAAATCAGCACAATCCCAGCCCATCCATGGCCTCAATGGTGTTTAAATTCAAGAAGACACCCCTCAGAAACACTAGGCCCATGCAACACTCACTACCCCTGGGCATAATGGATGAAAAGTAGGCAAAATAAGTGCAGGCCTCAGACACTGCCTCTCTTCAAAATGGCCCCTTACACCCCAAGCACATGTTGCCTGTACCAGCCAGGACTCAAGATGGCCACCACCACCACCCACATGGCCAGTCCACATCAACAGTACACCCCCAAAAAACAGAAAACCAGCCAGAAATCACCACAATCCAATGCCATCCATGATGTTTACATTAAAGAGAGTGAGACCACACTACAGGCACACTCAGTCCATGCACCACTACCCCTTGGCAAAAGGCCCCACCAGCAGCCCCAAAAAAACGACAAAAAACAATAAAATCAGCACAATCCCAGCCCATCCATGGCCTCAATGATGTTTAAATTCAAGAAGACACCCCTCAGAAACACTAGGCCCATGCAACACTCACTACCCCTGGGCATAATGGATGAAAAGTAGGCAAAATAAGTGCAGGCCTCAGACACTGCCTCTCTTCAAAATGGCCCCTTACACCCCAAGCACATGTTGCCTGTACCAGCCAGGACTCAAGATGGCCACCACCACCACCCACATGGCCAGTCCACATCAACAGTACAACCCCAAAAAACAGAAAACCAGCCAGAAATAACCACAATCCAATGCCATCCATGATGTTTACATTAAAGAGAGTGAGACCACACCACAGGCACACTCAGTCCATGCACCACCACCCCTGGGCAAAAGGCCACACCAGCAGCCCCCAAAAAACGACAAAAACCAATAAAATAAGCACAATCCCAGCCCATCCATGGCCTCAATGATGTTTAAATTCAAGAAGACACCCCTCAGAAACACTAGGCCCATGCAACACTCACTACCCCTGGGCATAATGGATGAAAGTAGGCAAAATAAGTGCAGGCCTCAGACACTGCCTCTCTTCAAAATGGCCCCTTACACCCCAAGCCAGTCCACATCAACAGTACACCCCCAAAAAACAGAAAACCAGCCAGAAATCACCACAATCCAATGCCATCCATGATGTTTACATTAAAGAGAGTGAGACCACACTACAGGCACACTCAGTCCATGCACCACTACCCCTTGGCAAAAGGCCCCACCAGCAGCCCCAAAAAAACAACAAAAAACAATAAAATCAGCACAATCCCAGCCCATCCATGGCCTCAATGGTGTTTAAATTCAAGAGGACACCCCTCAGAAACACTAGGCCCATGCAACACTCACTACCCCTGGGCATAATGGATGAAAAGTAGGCAAAATAAGTGCAGGCCTCAGACACTGCCTCTCTTCAAAATGGCCCCTTACACCCCAAGCACATGTTGCCTGTACCAGCCAGGACTCAAGATGGCCACCACCACCACCCACATGGCCAGTCCACATCAACAGTACACCCCCAAAAAACAGAAAACCAGCCAGAAATAACCACAATCCAATGCCATCCATGATGTTTACATTAAAGAGAGTGAGACCACACCACAGGCACACTCAGTCCATGCACCACCACCCCTGGGCAAAAGGCCACACCAGCAGCCCCCAAAAATCGACAAAAAACAATAAAATCAGCACAATCCCAGCCCATCCATGGCCTCAATGATGTTCAAATTCAAGAAGACACCCCACAGAAAGACTAGGCCCATGCAGCACTCACCACCCCTGGGCAAAGGGCCACACCAGCAGGCCCAAAAAAACGACAAAAATCAGCACAATCCCAGCCCATCCATGGCCTCAATGGTGTTTAAATTCAACAAAACAATTGTATCATGCACCCCTAACCAACCCTGGTCCTACTGGATACTGTGGCTACCAACAATATAATTTATTTAATGTTCTGAAAAAGTTCCAAAATTGTACTTGCAGCAACTGTAATGCCCCAAACAAACTTACTTGTGAAAGTTGATTTCTAATCCAAAAGTGATCCAAAGACAGTCAAAAAGGCCTCAAATCCAAATATCCAGCGGCACCCACAAAAAGTAATCCTTCCAGCTCCAGATCCAAATGAAAGTGACCAGGAGATGGACAAAGCACTGGGAGGAGCCTGCTGGACAGGAACAGGAAGTTGGAGACTGTGGGGCACTTCCTTCCTCCCCCCCCCCCAAAATGGACTCCTTGCAAAAAAAAAGGCCATGCAAATGTCAACCTGAGGAGTGATTCTGATAAAAATCATAATTTTCTGAAGGTTTATCCTGTTTGCTGGTGATTTTCTTGTGCAGAATTGCTAAATCTCTATTTCGCGAGTGCGAGATTGTTCCTTTCCGCCGCAACTACGTGTTCGCAATTGCGAACTCTCGCGAGGTGTGCTGTGCAAGGTGGCAAGCCGCGATTACGTATTCGCGGGCGCCAAACTCCCGCGGGATCACGCAGCAAGATCCAAAATGGCGCGGCACTCGCTAAATATGATCGAGAAAAACAACTCGGCAAACGCTTAATGACGGAAAGTGAACGCCGTGCACCACGCCGCGCGCCGCAACCAAGCAAAAAATCCGCCGCGAGCGGATTCACGGACTTTCGACAAATTCGCGAGAGTTCGCGGATTGCGAATTTGCCGAAAATCCGAAAAATCCGCGATCGGAGCGGATTTTACGCCCATGCTTATGGGATTATACCCCCTCAACACAGCTCACGGTTCAACAATCAATACAATACACACTGACAGGCTTACTACATCTTCCTCAACAATCTGGGGGCTCTGATCTCACAGAGCCTCCCGCCGATTCACCTGCAACCTTGGATACAGTTATGGAGAGAGTTCTCCAAGCAATTGCAGCGCACAGGGAAGAGACTTCACACGATGGGCGTAAAGCCCAAGCAGCTCTCCGTAAGGTGCAAGGGGTGGTGCGCAGATTAACGAAAACTGTGAATGCTTTTGGGGATAGGATGACTGATATCGACTCTCGCATCGTCTCCAACGAAACCGAGATCGCGGCAAACCATGAGCTAGTTGAGTCACATGAAGCGGAGCTCGTAGACGTAAGGTGGAAACTAGAGGACTTTGAAAATCGCCTCAGAAGAAACAATCTCCGCGTTCTTGGGGTTCCAGAATTAGCAGAGGGGGAAGATGCATGCTCTTTAATCATCAAAATATTTCGAGACTCATTACCGGAACTGTGTAGTTGGAATTGGGACTCAGAGATACAGCTAGCCCACCGGGTGCCCATGTATGTTAAACAGCCTCTGAGATCCGGGGGTTATCCACGTGCAATTCTAGTCTATATCGGCAAATTTCTGCTTAGACAGGCAATATTTGAGAAGGCTAGGCCAGAGGCAAAGCGAGTTAGCGGTAATATCTCATATTTTGTCCGCCCCGACTTTTGCCACGCAACTGTCGAAAGGAGATGGCGTCTTCGCCAGCTGATCAAACCTTTCCAGGAAAAGAAAGTAGTGGCATACTTAAACAATCCTGCCCGCCTCAAAATAATTAATGGGGCTGAGACAAAGTTCTTTACATCTGAAATCAAAGCTAAAGAATACCTAGAAAGTCTCTAAGCCTTAACTTATTCTCTTTGCAGGATATAGGGTGTAAGATGACATGAGTAGGCTAAGACTCGATATATCGAATAATTTGCATAATTCCTACCCATAATAAATTCACTAATCTCACTAATTTCACAGGGACACTAGCACAGGGACACTAGCTATTTTAGCTATCTTAGCTATTACTAACTACTACCAGTAGAGGGGCCTGCTAGTGTTCTTGTGTCTTTTATTCGTTCTATTATATATCTTCTCTCTTAGATTAACGCTGTTATGCTTAATTTGCTAGAAATGATTTTAGCTACCGATTTTTCAAAGGGTTATGTTCACAGAATGTTTATGTGGTTCTAGCGCCGGTCCGGGGGAGCACATTCATCAAATAGACTCTTATGGAGTCTAATTGCCTCACTTGGGGTGTTGGGGGGAGGGTGTTGGGGGCGGGTGGGGGAATAGTAAGAGGGGGAAGGGTTGACAGTCGGAAGGGGAGGAAAAAGCAGGGGAAAAAATGGCAACTTCATATGCAAATTGAAATTGTTAAAACGAATAAAGAGATTGTTCTTCAAAAATGCAGAAGAGAATGTCTGGGAAACAAACTGTAAAATGTTATGGGGAGGATACAAATAGGCTCCTGGAATGTGGCAGGGCTCAATGACAGAGCAAAGAGAGCCAGTGTGCATGAATTAATTAAACAAGGGTTCTACGATGTACTATGCTTCCAGGAGACCCATATAGTGTGGGAAGATAGGGATTTGCTGAGAATGCCTGGATATGATCTGCTAGCAACCACTACACAAACTTCGAAAACTTGTGGTGTAGCTATTTTTGCTAGGAGATTTCTAGGACAGGCCAAACGCAAGCTGGTTGATGCCTTGGGTAGTAGGGTTATCATTGAGTTAGAGCCTGGTATTACAATCTGTTCAGTTTACGCTCCTAATCTAGACGATGCACGTATATTCGAAGATCTTGAATTAGAACTGGCATCTTGGCCTAGGATATTGGTTTTGTGTGGTGACTTGAATATTTCTTTAAATCATGTAGGACTGCCCCAAAACCAGTATATGTCCACCTATACGGGGAGAAAACCAAGATCGTTCAGAGCGCTATCTCAACTTAGTGAGAGCTTGGATCTCACAGACATGTGGGCTGCTAAGCGGCATTCTGATCCAGGTTATACTTATTTTTCATTTCCTCATAATAAATACGGCAAATTGATTATTTTTGGGTTGTTAGAGATCATGCCGTGAGTGCAGAGATAGATAGAAGTCCTAAAACCCTCTCGGATCATAATATGCTTACCCTTACTATTAATGTAACGAATCTCCATAGGCCCCGCTCCACCTGGACATTCGATAAGAAGCTCCTGGTTAACATCGAATATATTGATTATATAAAGATCTGGACGCAGGCTTTCTTTGATTGTAATCAATACAGTGCCTCGAGGTGTGTAGTGTGGGACTCCTTCAAAGCCGCTCTTAGAGGAGAGACTATGAGTTTCACTGCTAAACAAAGAAAAGAGCTAAATCTGGTTAATCAGCAGCAAATGCAAGAATTGGCCATAGCTGAACACGATCATACAGCAGACTTAATAAGAGGTAAGGAAGGTTTAGAATCGTTACGTAAATTACTAATTCTTAAAGCCAAAATTAATAATAGGATTAATCAGAAGGCAGCAGAAACCTTCCAAACCAATCGAAATAAGGTATATGAAGACGGCGAAAGGGTCAGAAAGCAATTAGCTCTGCGTACCCGCCAAAAACAGTCACTCAATAAAATCTCCAGTATTAAGTCAAATGGCAGAGTATATACCGAACCCAATGTCATAATGGCCGTTTTTAAAGACTATTACCAAAATTTATATTGTAGTGAGGAGACCCTTGAGATAGATGAAATTAGAGAGTCCTTGCGGCTTTGGCTAACGGAATGTGGTTCGAATAATATTCTAGATCCGATCCCCAGAGACGATCTAGATAAAGATATCACGATACTAGAACTGCAACTAGCCCTGTCGGAACTAGCACCTAACAAAGCAGCATGTCCGGATAAGATTCCTCTCGATCTGTATAAAATCTTAGGCAGAGTTATTACACCATAGTTGCTAGATCTATGTATAGGTATTCAGTGGAATGGTAATACGCCAACATCCTGGAAAGAAACCAATATAGTGATATTTCCCAAGAAGGGCAAGCCTCCAGATCTGCCCACCTCATACCGCCCAATTTCCCTGATCAACTCAGACTCGAAAATTTACGCGAAGGTCTTAGCCAACAGGCTCAGGAGGGTTATGGAACACCTGGTCTCCCCGTGGCAGCATGGCTTTATACCCCATAAAGGAACCACGGACCATACCCGTAGGGTTATAGCATTATTTGACATCATGGCTGCAACGGGGGGCCGGATGTCTATGATCCTCCTCGACGCCGAAAAGGCTTTTGATCGAGTCTCTTGGAAATATCTTTGGGCAGTATTAGAACATAACAACTTTGGGGTTGGTTTCATTAAATCTGTGCAAGCAATGTATCAAAATCCAATATGTGCCTAATACTGACCAAGATGCCTTTCTCTCCCGCTTGTCGTGAGCCCTTTCAGACTGGACGCAATACCACTGGCTGTTATGGGGGGACTTTAACGCAGTATTCGACATGCACTTGAACTGATCTCACCTCCCTTATCGAACGTAGCTGCTATAGCGCAGGCAACTAACTTGGTTAGATGGGCTGAAGGTTGGGGCCTGATAGATATATGGAGATTGAAACCTGTCAGTACAGTGAATACTCCTTTTATTCCCAACCTCAAACCCTACATACTCGCCTTGACCATTTCCTTTGCACACCAAACCTGTTCCCATTTGTTACATAAAGCACCTATTTGGCAAAAACTATATCGGACCATAATCCATTGGAGCTACTGCTTAATTGGGGGGGACCCCACACAAATTCCAACATGGCGCCTCCAACCCTTGCAGCTAGAGGACCCAGTGTTTAGGAACACATTAGCAAACACCACCACTACATACTTCGCGGACAATGAGGGCACGGCCACAACTAGATCTGCTGAGTGGGAAGCCTTCAAGGTGACCATCCGGGGGTCTCTATGGGGACACTAGTGAAGGCCAGGCGGGAGGTAGCCTGTGACATCACGGAGCTGGGGGGGCACTACAGACACTGGAGGTGGCAGTCCTGACAGATGTGGAAGGAGTGGCAGAACTTTAAGAAGCTAGAATAAAATATGCAGAGCTATAAGAATGACTACGAGTGATTGATTTGAATGCATATACCCTACGCACACAAGCAGAAGCAGACAGGTCCAGCACATTGCTAGCCAGACACCTGTTCTGGTTGTCAATGACAGTCACCATGCACTGGTCACCACCCAGGTGGAAATTAATAGGACATTTCACAATTATTGCGCAAATCTCTTTGCTGCTCCCTCCCACGACATATCAGAAGCTACCTCAGTCTTCCTGCCTGGGGCCTATAAAGCTCCCCACTGTCACGGACGCAAACATTAAATATTTGGCAGCTCCACTGACCGCCGCTGAGATCCGCGGTGCAATAAAGGAACTCGCTTGTAACAAAACTCCGGGCTCGGATGGGCTCCCTATCAAGTTTTATTCCACCTTTGTGTCACCCTTAGTTCCCAAACTATTACAGCAATACACTACTGCGCTAACAGAAGGAGCCCTACCCCCCACTCCCAGGGAAGCAAAGGGGACTTCCTTATTGAAACCCGATAAGCCCCCAACAGATCTTGCATCCTACAGGCTCCTCTCGATTCTTAATACAGAATACAAAATTCTTAGTAAAGTCCTGGCATCAACGCTACTCCCCCTACTCCCTAAATTGATCCACACAGACCAATGTGGTTTCATACCAAAGCGTAGCACCCCCTTAAACATCTGCTGTTTTTATGCCTATTACACACACCTCAAGTCCATTCTTTCTGAGTGGACTGCCTTTCATTGGATATTCGTCAAGCGTTTGACTCTCTGAGTTGGCCATACATGCTGGATGCGTTAGCCAAATTTGTTAATCCCCCAGAACTTTGCAGGTGGGTGGAGTTACTTTACTCCAGACCTACTGCACGAGCTAAGACTGGAACCAACATTTCCCCAGCATATCATATTTTTCGTGGCACGCGTCAAGGTTGCCCCCTTTTGCCCTTGCTGTTTGTGCTGGCCTTACAACCCCTGGCACAACAGTTACGCTGCACTATGACAGCATATGGCATCCAAGTTAACTCAGTAAACCACTCTGTGTTGCTCTATGCAGCTGATATGTTGTTGTACTTTAAATACATGCATGTGGACATGACACTTATAGCCTTGTTGTTCACGCAATTTGGGGAAATATCTGGCCTTCATCTCAAGGCCTCAAAATCAGTAGTGTGCTCATTTTACAACACATACACTTTATTTACTCTCCAGTTTGGTCCGCTGCAGTGCAGGGTTCAACCAATTATTTTGAAATATTTGGGCATCCATATCTACAGGACCACTTCTGATACCATAGATGGAAATGTGGTCCGATCGCTTAACTCCGTAAAATCTCTGGAACACCTTGCTACTAACGACAGCTGGTCGACTGGCTCTTTCTAAAATGGTCATGCTTCCCAGACTTTTATACCAATGTGTGAACCCTCCTGTGTCCCTTCCACCATGGATTTACAAAGTACTCGACACATTATTAACTTCTTTGCTCTGGGGACAGAGCAGACATAGACTGGCCCTCGCCAAAATGCAATTGCTAAGCACCGAAGGGGGCACGGGAGCACCTGATTTTAAGGCCAATTGCATAGCTGGGCAATTTCAATGGTTGACATATTGGCTGGCTGGCCATAACTTATTCGAAATAGGTTACTCCCCTGGACAGTTAAAACTTGGTACATTACAGAGACAACTATGTCCCCGTGCAGGACGGGCAAGTGATCACCCCCTTTCTTCTCCATATAGAGCTCCATTGCTGGAAACTGGCGCTGAAATACACCAAAAAAAAACATACCATATGCCCCAAATGTTCCGCTGTGTGACCTACCTACATTAAGGGGAGTACTATCGACCACCAGGTTGCGGAGTTGGGTGGAAACCGGAGTTGAAACAGTGGGTGATTTATTTCTAGACAGGAGTTTAATGCCTCATGATGAATTTACACAAACTAATGCTGCCCCTAGCACCCTGTTTTCAACTCACGCTGTAATCACACATTGCATATGCCAGTACTGATTGGTCAATCGAAGGGAACTCCTACCTTTTAACTCCTGCAGCCCTACACATATTGGGCCATGGGAAACATCTGGTTCGATGGTTATACCGTGGATTATGTCTACATCTGTGTGTGTCTTTGTTGTCCCTTTGCCAGAAATGGGAAACTGCGATAGCCAGAGAATTCACTGACAAATAATGGGTGCAGATGCGTCTCTTGTAATGCCCGACTTAAGGCTATGCAATTGCTAATACAACACAGGGCTTACCTTACACCCCAGGCGATACGCCGCATGTATCCGACTGCCTCTTCGGATTGTCCTAGGTGTTATCGCCCGGATGTTGATTTTATTACAAGTTATGGGCTTATCCCTCCCTGAATGCTTTTTGGACGGAAGTCGCACAGGGCCTCACACAAGTTACTGAACGCTCCACTTGGGCTACTATCAAGGCCTGTCTTTTGGGTCTCCCCCCCCAGGCCCCCCTCCCCAAAAAGGAGGTTGTGCTGCGCCGCTTTACGTGGCTCATCCTGATGTTAGCCAAGAGTCTAATCATGCAGCGCTGGAAACCACACGTGGCACCACGTGAGGGGAAGATGCGGGAAGAAGTTGTTAAATGGGCTACTGCTGAAAGAGAGGTGCTGCAGTGCGAAGAGTATAGGGGACTGAGGAAAAAGCTGATTTCAATTAAATGGGCCCAATTGTTAGAACATTTTAAAGCGCATACCGCAACTGATCCCAAAGATTTTGATGGAAGCTGGGGGCCCTTTCTTCTCCCCCACCCCCTTCACCCCCTTTGATGAAGTCAGTCTTTGCCTCAATGTCCAGGCACCAGAGTAAAGTTGAGCACTGGGTATTGTACGGATTATGTGCCCCCCCAACACACATCCTCTCTCTTTTCTCCCTCCCCTCCCTTTCTCCTCCTCCGCCCCCAACCTTCCTCTCCCTACCCTTATTGTTCCAGCAAGATTTCCCCATAGAGATGTGTGGTAAGACAGACACCTAGACCGCAACAGCATAGTTTCAATGTTCTTTCTTTTTCCTTAGGGAGGATTTATATTTTTGTGGGCGGGGAGTCAAGTTAGAGTTCTAAAAGTTATTCAATTGAAAACTATATCCTGATTACTGTATGCAAATCGCTTATATCTCACACAAATGCGAAAAATCCTATGTGATGTTTAAGTCTGTTAAACATGTGCGGATACCAATTCTTGTTATTACTGAACGTGTATGAAACTGTCACCTGATGTAATCACTAACGGATGTAATATGTGTATGCATAAACTGAAAACTGAATAAAATTTGTGTTAAAAAAAAAGTCTCTTTGCACAGCAGCAACGACAGCCCATGGTAGACTGCCAACGCAAAGCTATGGAGCAGGTGGTGCATTTTGGAGCACAGTGTTGCAAATATATTATTAATGCATGGTGTGGTAGAACAGCACATTTTCCATTGAAATGGTAACAAAATTTGCACTGACATGCAATTATACAAATAAAGCTATTTCGCGCACAAACCATAATGAATGGAAATTTGGTTCTAGCAAATATCTGTCATTTGTACATTATCAAGTAAAGTGTCCAAGGCTTTTCAACCTGTACGAGTTGTGTTTTTTTCTGTATAGTTTACAATGACTATGCAAATCCAGAAATTGCTTTCAGGTGCAATATGAATTAGATCACAAGTCCCAGAAGGCCCATCAATGTTTCAAAGGCATTTAACACAAACTAAAATCTAAAACACACTTAGTCACTGTGAACAAGACTGCAATAGTTGAAACGTGTTGGTGGTGTTTGGTGGAATGCTGTAGATAATCAAATAAATTTGGAAATGAAGCACCCGGGAGTGCAGTCATGTCTACAATATTCTGGGGATTGTGGTCATATCCCAAATGACTGCACCAATAGTTGGAGCTCACCACTTTCTCAACAACTTTTCTTTAGGATATCTATCTATCTATCTATCTATCTATCTATCTATCTATCTATCTATCTATCTATCTATCTATCTATCCGTCTATGTATTGCCTAATGGCAGTCACCACCAGGTAGTTATAGTGAGGTCTGATTTCCCATAGAAAGCTTTTTTGGTTTGCTAATAACTTTGACCTCGTTTGATGAATCTTCACAAAACTTTCCAAAAAGAAAGTTCATCCACCTCAGCAACTTCTTAGAAGGTTTTGGAGTTATTCATCTAGCAGGGGTGGGGGAGTTGGGGGGTTGGGGGGTGGGGGGAGCGGGGCATTGGATGGGCAGTGGAGGAGGAAAACAAAGGGGGCCCAAAATGCAAAATCCTCATGCATTTTCCGAAGATTTCTTTAGACAATACTACAGCAAAAACTGCTGATTGGAATTACACCAAATTCAGCAGGAAGCTAGATCTTGCGCTGCACATTGTGCTTTTTCTGATTTGTGTAAAACTTCGCAGTAGTTTTTGAACAATGTAGGTTAAAAGCAGTTGAGGCCACGAGAGCCTCGAGAGACTGGCAGGAGAGACAATTTAAAAATGGAGCATTCTGATTGGCCCAGGGAGCTTTATTTCCCTTGGGCCATCTCGCTCCCGGTGGAGTAAGATTCCTGCGGAAGCGAGCACTCTCATTGGCTAAAAAAACAAATGTCAAAAAATGCTGTAATCCTGTGAGACTCTTGCGAGATCGGAAAAAAAATGAAAAATTTCAGCCGAACCGCATTTATTAACTAGAAGCTCGGGGGCTGTATTTATAAAGGGGAAGAGGGCTGCCTAGCCCCCCTCACCGAGCCTCCAGAGGCTACGGCGAGCCAACTTCCGGGGTTGAACTTATAGTGCACGGGGATGTGTGGCCTTCCTCTATGAGCCATCAGAGGCCCTGGGGATCCCACCCCCAGGGCCGGATATACTACCATTATCTGCAACTTAACCCTTTTTGATTATGTTATTTAAAAAACATACTTAATCGTGTAGTACAGCCATGCTTACATACCTGCCTGATAAAGACTTTGTGGCAAAAGCTGTTTCCCGTTTTATGCTTTTACAATTCTTTAAGGAAAAACTCCGTTATGCCACTATTGAGTATTTCTGCAAGATGGTTTACTGTGTAATCCCTTCACCTTGCAGAAGAACCCTTCTCACCATTCTGTCAGGGAAACGTATGTAAAATTTCAAGAAGTCAAACTGTGAATAAATTATCCTTCATGAACTGAGGGCAGATATTTTCACAGATGCTGATACTATTTTATACTCTGCTGCTAATAGTGTTCATGGGTATGGTGCATGTTTAGATATGTATTTTTGGCTCTGGGGACACCATGGATAGTCGCATCTTGGGCTCAGGCTCTGTGCTTTGCATCTTTCCAAATATGGATTGTATCTCGTACTTTTTGGAGTGTGTAAGAATCTCAAAATCAAGAATATTTGATGGGAGCTGGAAATTAGGTTTACCATGTAGTATCAGGAAGTTCTGTTTCAGTATTTTATGGATTATAGAAGCTTGGCCTGAGGCATCCTCCTGATGACAGCAAGAAAGTTATCTTGTGTACGAACATCGTATTCTGCAAATGATGCACTAGTATTTATGTTGGTACACATATAATAAACAGAAAATAGCTACAGAAGTGCCTAAAATGTACTACTGGTCTCAAGTTTGATAACACATCCAGTGTGGGGGGAGGGGTTAACCCATACATCTCTGAAAGATCTTTATTAAGCCATGTTCAGCTAGTCTTCGTGTGTGCAGAAAATGCAATATACACGGATTGCCACCGAAACACAAAATTGTGCAGTCTGGTGCTCACTGTATGCATTTGACTTGGGACTGTCTGGAAGTCAATGCTAGATCTCAAGGTGGTGGCAGTGTGGAGGGTGGGCGATGATGATACAGCCCAGCAATCACCTCTTTTGCGGCACTCTTAGGATTTGTGGGAAATATTCCAAAAAGTCCCAGGAGGGTAGTCGCACTGGCACTGCTGCTGGGCAAAGATAGGGTTGCCATGTGTTGGAGGAGAGGTAGACCACCGCAGTTCGAAGAATGGGTGAGGTACATATCTATGTATAGCGCTCACTCAGAACGGTATGCCTCTCTATGTCTCAGTATCTCACCCTAGGGACCTCTGGGGTCCTCTTCACGCATGCCTGACTCTACTTGACCTTGCTTACCAGGTTATTATACAATAGCGCCTGTATTCGATATTCTGTGAGTAAACTAATGTAATAAGATCTTTACTCAACCACATTGATGTTTCTTTATGATAAATGCCACTTTTTAATTGCTTGAACTATTGTGATGGTACTAATGCTGCAGCATAATGCCTATGCTGTTTTGTTAAAGTTTGGTAATAAAATACTAATTTAAAAAAGTTCTCCTAGTGCCAGAGATAAAACATTCGCATCGTACCACGCCTAGCATTGGGGTTTGTGTCTGCCCACCTCAGTGAACTGCAGACCGTGTTGCAGGGTCTTTGTCAGGAATTTCTGCATAGCGCACGCTACCTTAACTGAGTGTGTTTCTAAGCACCCTTCATGTTTACAATGTTTACAGATAAGACATAAGGAGATTGTGAGGGCTAAGATTATATTTCACTAGAGTTCGATAACCAATTTACTTCCTTTGTACATTTGGCTCCTCAAAGTTAGCCAACAGCAAGCCAAGAAGTCTTATTCCAGGGTGTGGTAAATGGATAGCAACTAGGTAGCAGGATAACACAGTACGGTCACAACAATGTCTATTCCAAAGGATAGGGGCTTAATTTAGAGAGCGGTATGAAAGGAAACCCTCAAAATAACTCCATGACTCACAGTCCACACCATGTACATGCTTTGCTCTCACTATGCCCATCTTACAACCTCCTTTCTACCACCCCAACATTCACCCAGCTGGCTTCGGTACATTTTTTAGAGTATCCATGTCATAGAAACCTAGTTCCCCATTCCTTCTACTCAGGCGAGGATCTCCTATATTCATTTACAGAGAACAGGCCTGTGGTTGGTCAGTCTTCTTTGTAATAAATTGGGTTATAGTTGAGAGGGGCAAGAGCCCCACTCAAGAAGTAAACAATCCTTATCAGGATGAAACACAAAAGTCACTAAACAAATCTTCTGTGCTTAACCCGCTGATAGCTTGGCATAAACGCAGTCAGGCTTAACTTTGAGGCATGTGTAAAGTATTTGTACAGTATAAGTGAAAACAGAAGACAAGAAAAAAATCCCAAAAACAATTTAGAAAAATAGATAACTTTTCAATAAAATGACACCAAAACGACAAACATCCAATAAGTAGAACCAGAGACATGGATTTTTAAAGTTTTCAGAAGAAATAGCGCCAATAAGCACAAAGTAAGAATTGCTGTTACATGGTCGTGCTGGACCAGGTCAAAGTCAAAAGTTAAGGCTGACCGCGATGGAATGCGGGCCGGATATACGGACCACGTTCATCCAAGTGGAAAGTCTATCTTCTAACTCCAATTTCACGTTAGAAGTTCTCATCAACAAGGTAGTCAGCAGGGAGGACTGCAAGCTGGGTCCAGAGAAGGGCTCATTGACGGCGGGGTGCTGAAGTTCTCGGCCTCGGTCAGAACTTCAGTTTGGCAGGGGAACGCAGTAAGGTCGCTGTCGGCATGAATAGCTGGTCAGCGATCAAACTTCACATTGGTGCGAAACGTGGGCTGTTGTCGATGCAAAGAGAATTGGGAGGTAAGGTCCAGAGTCTGTATCTGGGCAGGTCTCTTCAGCAGTTGGATGCAGTTTCCACATTGGCCTCTGTGAAGTCCATTCACAAGGAGATTGGGGACAATTCTGTTCGACGCGACGAGCTCAAAACCTCTGGTGCTTCACCTAGAGCCCACTTCTCGCAGTTTTAAGTTTGGAGAAGTACACTTCAACACCAGGCAAGGGTGCAGGACCTGAGGGCACTTCTTGGAGGTTAGGACTCACTCCAGCAGCAAGATCCAGCAGGTCCAGTTAGTGCTGGTCAATTGCAGGGAATGGCCTCTGGAAGCTTGCTGTGTCCCTGTAGGTCAAACAGGATGTCAGCCATTTGACCATTGGAACCACTGCTAGGGTCAGGTATAGTCTTCCTTCTGTGTTCAGACAACAGGGCAGTCCAAGGCTCCAAAAGTCCAGGAGTATTCGGATGAGGTGTTTGGGTTACTACTTTTATACCCAGTGCCAGCAAGTGGAGGTCATTCACTTTGTCTAACCCTAAAGTTCTTCCCTCTCCCCTGGGTGTGGCTCCAATCTGATAAGTGAAACAAAGCACAGGCATGTCCAGGTGTGGGCTGCATTTGCCCGTGACAGGGCAGGCATCTTCTAAAGTAAGAAAGGGGATGGGTAGAGCCCTAAGGATATCCTTTGAAGCTCAGGAAGGAACTGGGGACAAACACCCAAGCCATCCTGCTCAGGAGAGGAACACCCTTCCCCACACCCCAGGTCCTTTTGTCCAGTCTAGACGGAATACACATCACACCACAGGAGAACCATTATCAGGCATGCGATCCTGGACACTGGTGGAAAGGCATATTTAGTTTAGGCAGAAAAATGCTGACTTTCTAAAAGTGGCATTTTCAGAATTCAAAATCAGACGTTACCATTTCAGAGGATTTCAAATTACAACTCAAATGGGTGGAAGAAGTATTTCACTAGCTGTTGCTAAATTGAAAATCGCTTTTATTAAATTTAATAAGGTACACCAGTAGCCCAGTGTTATTTTTTTGGAGGCAAGCCTTGCCACAGTAATTTTTTTTTTTTAAATGACGGGGGAGTGCATTCCACTGCCAGGACATGTAAAACATAAGTACAAGTGTCTTACACCATGCACCCTGACCTATGATCTTTTAAAGCCTACCTTAAAGGTGACTTATAAGTATAAAAATGTAAGGTTTAGATCTCGCAAAAGGTATATTTAGCCAAGTCGAAAAGGCAGTTTAAAACTGTACTGCAGTGGCAGGCCCAATACATGTTTTACAGTGCTACTCTAGTGGGTGGCACAATGTGCGCTACAGCCCACTAGTAGCACTTAATTTACATGCCCGGGGTACATGAAGTACAATATACTAAGACCTTGTAAGTAAACTAAATGTACCAATCTAGTGTATACCAACTTACCATGATTAAAAGGGAGAGCACAAGTACTTTACCACTGATTAGCATGAGTAAAATGTGCAGAGTCTTTAAGCCAACAAAAACGCATTCAGCAAGAGGCGGCAAAGATCTGGGGTTACCGTGCACAAAGGGCAAAGTCCAACACTCCTTCATAAAATTCTCTTTTGTTTTAAAGATGCTACACCAAAATGGACTAGACCTCATGTTCGTGATGAAAACTTCACCTTCTTCCTTTCATAGAGGGTTGAACCCCTAATTTTTGATACTATTGATGTAAACACAGTCCAATGTTACAAGACCAACCATATAAGATACAGCTCGCTCAGAATTCTCTTTTAAGTCATGACCATTTTGGATACTGTGTAGGGGTGGGCGATGCTCGCGGAATTGAACTATGCGAAGTTCTGCAGAGTTGCATAAAAACTCAGTGGAGTTCCGGGGAGTTCCGCAAGCAGGCGGAGTAGCTCCACATGCCCACTTCTAGATAAAACGTTCATAAGAATATCAACTGACCACAAAGCATTTTATTTCTTCAGTCAACAACACTAATCAAACTCAGACTTGACTTCTGGAGTTGGACATCTAATGGAAACAGCAAACTACAAGTCCTAGCATATACCATTTGGGTACCTGAAAACTAGATAAAAGTTATCCGATTCCTCAACACAAGAGGTCTGTTGAATGCTCCAGTTATGGGAACAACATGATACTCACGATCTCTAAATTGCGCCTAATCTTAGAACTAAAACATGAAAGGACAAGGGCCAACAGTGAAAACGAGTCATACGATATAACGCGTTTTCCTGTGCTGGAAAACTCAAACAGGTAAAGTACTTCCCATCCACCTTCAAACAGGTAAGTTCTCTAGGCGCTTTACAAAATGGTTCCTTCCCTGCCGTGTTCCAGTTAAGGGGCACCTGGTACTTCCGTGTCATAAAGGAAGAGGGTCTATCCCGATCCAAGATGGCAGCAAAAGTGGAAGCCCCAGCATGGTTCCCGAATTCATCAGAGAGAGCAGCTCTACAGCAGTGAAGCATATAGCCCACTCAGGATGGCGATGTAGGTCACTCAATACTGCCTGCTCACTACGCCACTAAGTGAACTGTTGCCTAGTGCTTAAAGAATAGCCGCTATTAATAACCAATTCAATGGTACTTATGTTATCGACCTTGCGCTGATGAACACTTAGAAGCTGCTGCTCTTAGTGGGATCTGTGAAATAACAGCAAACGGACAGGAAAGGGCAGTTTGCCAAACAGACAACAAGAAGCATATGGAAAACAGAAACTTGAAAAGATATTAATGTTTCGGGGACAGTGTTTCCATGGTAAAAAGTTTTTGATAAGCACATTTTATTGTTTTCAAACACATTAAACATTTCAGCAAATGCATGGAAATCACTAAGACAATTACGCTCATGTGGGCAATGCATCCCACAATCACAAACCCCATAAAAAGTACACAGGTAAGATATGAAGACAAATTAATCAGAATCCTCCACCGTACCCAACCACTTCCCCCACACCCTCCTGTATTTTTTCCCGCATCCCTTTGCCATGTACAGGACTTTCTTCGGGGTCGCACACCAGTCTAGTCCCCTACGCCACTTCCCATGGTCAGGCGGATCAGGACATTTCCAAGCCACCGCTATTTCCCGCTTTCCCTACAATCATAGCTGTATTAAAGAATAACTTTTCAGCTCTGGACCCGTCCAGCCCATCCGTGATCCCCAGTAATGAGTGACGGGGGTCGTGGGGAACCTCTCAAACCAGCACCTCTGTAAGTTCCACCTAGATAGCCCCCCAGAATTGCCCCAGTCGGGGGCACAACCAAACCACGTGGAAGAAGTCTGCCGGGGCATGATTACATCGCGCACATGATGCGTCCGGGCGCAGGTCTGCTCGATGTAGGCGTAAGGGAGTGAGATACACAGCGTGCAAGAAGTACAGCTGAATCAACTTAAGTTTGGCGGAAGCAGTGACTGTCCTGGGGGCCATAAGAGCATCGCGCCAGTCTACCTCATCGAGAGGGCCCACCCATTCCACCCACTGTTCTCTCAACTTATCCAAGGAGGTGGGGGTGTTACTGACTAAGGAGCGGTATATGCGGGAGATGCTCCCCTTGCATAATTCTCCCATCATTGTCTGGGCCTCAGTGGGGCTATATTCGGGGAGCCTCGTGTCATCCCTGATGTGTGTTTGGAGGGCATGTTGCAGCTGCAGGTACTTGTAGAATTGGGACAAATGTAATGAGTAGTGAGTTTGGAGCTCCTGAAAGGAAAGCATATGGCCTTTAGCCCATACATCCCCCAGCTGTGAGATGCCGATAAGGTCCCATGTTTTAAATCCCTGTGGCTCACTAGCCTCCCGGAACCAGGCCCCATGCCAGAGGGGCGAACATTGGGTCAGCTTACGCACCCAACCGGTGTAGCGCAGCGAGGCCCGCCAGGCCAGTAACACAGAGCGTGTCATATCAGGCATTCGGGATGGAATGGGCCCCCCATACATTAAAGCTTGGATTTGGGGTAGCCCCAGCTCACTCATCTCAAGCCTGTGGGCCGGGTCCGCCCAACCCCCATTGAACCAGTCGTGGACCACCAGGAGATGTAAAGACAAAAAGTAGAGATATAAATGTGTCATCCCCATGCCACTGTTAACGGAGGGAATCCGGCATGCAGACAAAGCCAGGCGCGCCCTCCCTCCGCTCCAAAGGAACTTGGTGGCTAAACTGTCCAGTTCCCAGAACCAGGTCCTAGGAAAGCAGAAGGGGACATTTTGAGGGACATAAAGAAACCTGGGAAGGATCATCATTTTAAACAATGCCACTCTCCCCAGGGGGTTCAGATGTAACGCTTTCCATTTATGGAGGTCTTCCTTGGCCTTCTTAACCAATGGAGCCACGTTGAGGGACCAGCCCAGCTCGGGAAGGAGGGTAATCTATATCCCCCAAGTATTTAAAGAACTGCAGCAGTAGGGGTATGGTGGACTGCCAATCAGAGCAATCCCTAGATAGATGCAGAGGGACCAGAACTGATTTCCCATGGTTCAGCCGCAGACCTGAGGCCTGCTCGAAAGATTGCAAGATCTGGAGGCAATGTGGTCCTGAGGAGGCTAGTTCAGCCAGGAAGACCACAGGACGTCGTCCGCATTTAATGCAATTTTGTCCGTTTCCATATCAGGCCACTCCCATCCACGGATACGGTCCTCAGCCCACATTAGGGAAGCCAAAGGCTCCATCGCCAGGGCGAAAAGCAAAAGGGAAAGAGGGCAACCTTGCCTAGTGCCCCTGGCAATGGAAAAAGGCCTCTGATAGCACTCCGTTAACCAGCACCCGGGCTCTCGGATGGGTCGGAGAGAACCTGAACCAGTGCTCTGAATTTCGGGCCAAACCCCATCTCGGCCAGCACCCCTTGTAAGTATGTCCAGTCTACCAAATCAAAAGCTTTTTCAAAATCTATGGACAGGAGTGCTAAATATGGGGTAAGCAAGTGCCAGTGGGCTAGAGCCAGGTGTCGCCTCCGGAGGCAATGGCCGGTCCCACGCTGGGGCATGAACACACATTGGTCCGTGTGGACCAACAGGGTTAAGTAGGGCTTTAATCGCAGAGCCAGAATGGTGGCATACAGCTTAATTTCGGTATTGAGGAGGGAGATGGGACGATAGTCCACATTAGGGAAGCCAAAGGCTCCATCGCCAGGGCGAAAAGCAAAAGGGAAAGAGGGCAACCTTGCCTAGTGCCCCTGGCAATGGAAAAAGGCCTCTGATAGCACTCCGTTAACCAGCACCCGGGCTCTCGGATGGGTCGGAGAGAACCTGAACCAGTGCTCTGAATTTCGGGCCAAACCCCATCTCGGCCAGCACCCCTTGTAAGTATGTCCAGTCTACCAAATCAAAAGCTTTTTCAAAATCTATGGACAGGAGTGCTAAATATGGGGTAAGCAAGTGCCAGTGGGCTAGAGCCAGGTGTCGCCTCCGGAGGCAATGGCCGGTCCCACGCTGGGGCATGAACACACATTGGTCCGTGTGGACCAACAGGGTTAAGTAGGGCTTTAATCGCAGAGCCAGAATGGTGGCATACAGCTTAATTTCGGTATTGAGGAGGGAGATGGGACGATAGTCCGCGCATCTACGGGAAGGAGGCTGGGATTTTGGGAGAACCAATATGGTAGCGATATCCGTTTCTTGCAGAAAGGAACCTCTCTCCACGGCTTCATGAAATAAGGCAGCTAGCTGGGCATTAGGGGTTTGTGGTATGCCGCGTAATACTCTTGGGGAAGGACGTCTTGCCCAAGGAGGTGAGGGTGATCGCTTCTTCGATCTCTTTCGGAGAGATAGGGCGATCTGGGGGGCCGGTTCCAGCTTAGGTAGACACACCCTACCTCGGTCAAGGGGAACTGGGAGCCGTAGCTCCGGGGTGTGCGCTGTCTATAGTCGTCGGTAATAGGCGGCAAAGGTGTTGGCCATTTCCAACGGGGCCCGATGCACCGTTCCCGCCTCGTCCACCACCTCTGGGATAATATGAGGGTATGTGGCCAGCCTGTGCAGGATCGTACCATTTTTGTCCCCCCCAACCATAGACTCTCGCCACTGATGATCTACAAAGGAGCCTAGCAGCATCTAGGGATAATTGTCTAATTTTGTACCGAAGGTGGGCAAGTGGTCGGCCTGAGCGGCATCGTCTGACAGGGACAGTAGCTGTTCCAAGAGGAGCGCCTGCGCCTCCCTCAAGGAAATCCCACACAACTGTGTCTGCCTCTGGGTCTTAAGCTGCCCATTAGCCAAGCATAAGAATATCTATGTGGAGACGTTGCTCATAACATAGAACCGCCGTGCGTTTGTGCCGGTCCAATAGGCCGTTAATGTTCAACGACAACACGTGGAGAGACACCCTAGGCTTAGTATCAGCGGACATGATAGGTGGTACCTGGTCTAGGGCGTGTAGTTAGACAGGGGTGTGCAGGTGCGCATGGGAGCATGCAATGATGTGAGTTGTCGCATGCCATAAGGGCATACCCAACCCTGGTAAAATGAGCGTGTGTCATTCCGTGATAGCTGAAACAAAAAACAACATAAATAACAACAATGGCAAAAAACCCTCCCCAATGCTCCTCTCGGCCCCCACCCCCCAACCTACACTTCAGGAACGGAAGAATCTGTCGACCCCCCATGTGAAGAATACCAAACTAAAACGTTTGTGTTGAGAGCGTGGAGGACCGCTCCAGAAGAACTGATCTGAGACAGAGCGGCATCTGAACAAGATAAATAAACGTATTAGTCTATCAATGTCATGGACTCCCACCGATGGAGCAACCCAGTCCAATGTCGGAAAGGAGAACGTACCGAGCCTGGCATGCCCTCAGAGGGTGGGAGAGCGGGAAAGGTCAGACTCTGGACCAGGAGATCCCACCCGGGTTGGCGATGTGGATTGTACGTGAGGTCACTCAGTAGAGCGGTGTCAGCGTGAGACGGGGACCCCGACTGGCTGGAGGAGTCTCTTTACCCATGAGCCGCCGCAGTCAGGGACCGAGGTGATGCTGCCTGTGCCTGCCGCCTCCTACGGGACTGCGTGCGGCACCGACGCCGGCGCCCCGGAGACCGGGGCCCTTTGGGTTAGGAACCTGCAAATCCCAGAGAAGGGTCACGCCTCTTACGGAGTGGCCGTTCCTCCGTCAGCCATGTCCATGCTGCCTGGGGTGAATAAAAGAATTGTGTTTTGTTCTGAAAAATAACTCGCAAGCATGCAGGGAACTGGAGCCGATATTGTAGTCCGAGGGACCGAAGTTTCTTCTTAACATCCGTGTAGGAGTGCCGGAGTTCTTGCACCTCCCTAGTATAGTCCGGGAATACCATAATGGTATGGTTTTGAAATGTGAGCGGTCCAGCAACACGTGCTGCTCGCAGGATGGCGTCCCGGTCCTTGAAGTTAAGGACCTTCAGGATGATGGGGCGAGGCGGAGTGCCCAGGGGCGGCCGGGGTGCAAGGGACCTGTGAGCTCTTTCCACCACAAACCACGTTGACAAGGTATTTACAAGCATCCATGAGTGAAACCAGGTCTCGATGAATGTGGCCATCTGGCCCATTTCAACCCCCTCCGGAAACCCCACCAGGTGGAGGTTATTATGGCAAGCGAGGTTTTCGGAATCCTCAGCCGGCCGGAGGAGCTGCCAGGTATGAGTGCGGAGGTGGGCTACTTGGTCTTTCAGTTGAGCGATGTCATATTCCGCGGTGGATATGCGGGACTCAGCTTCTGTCAGCCTCGCAGTGGCGTTACGAAGGTCTTGTCGGATGAGGGACACATCCAGTTTGATTTCTCCAATCTTCTCCTCAACGGACGCTTGCGAAGCGCTAATGGCCTGAAGGATGGTGTCGAGAACCCCGCCCTGTGGGGGAGGAGGATCGCCTTCTCAGGGGACTCCTGCTTGGAGGTAGTGAACCGGTCCATTTTTGTCTGCGTGGGAGTAGGCGTGGATTTAGGAGCCCTGTCCCTCCCCATAGCTGATGACAGATCTTATCAGTGGATGGGTGGTAACTGTTAGGTGCGTGGGGGGGAGCCCGGCAGTCAGAAGATGATACCAGAGGGACAAAACCCCCTCAAATGACTAAGGGCACAGTTCGATGTTGAAGGACCTCAAGCGTAGCCACCCAGCGGTGAAGGAGCTCAGTCTGATGGGGTAGGCCACAGATGCGGCAAGTCAACAAACCCAACACCGCCCACCCGGCAGGCCACGCCGCTGGCCTCGCCTTCCCCCACGCAACAGAGGGTGCAGGAGACGGTCCCTTCATCACCACAAGGGACAGCAGCCCTGATGGGAAGGGGGGTCGAGAGATGCACCACAGTGCCAATCCTGTGGCGGGGGGCCTGCCCTTCACACTCGCCGCTGTCCGAACTGACAGCCGGTCCCCACCGCACCCACCACGAGTGGCATAGTCTGCAGGCCAGGCAGGAGGACAACCGTGGTTAGTAGGCTGTCAGCGTCAGAAATGGAGTAGGCCCAGACCCTCAAACACTGGACTCCACGCCCCTAAGCCCTCGAACCGGATCAGTGCAGCACCCCGGGAACCAATCACACATCAGGAAGGGGGCAAAGAGTGCCACGCAGTGCCAGATCTGGGAAGAGAAGGGTGTGGGGGCATTCACATATACCGGTGCCCGTCCCCAGGCACCGCGGGACTCTCCAGCTCGAATGGGCCACAGCACTGCAATTTACAAGGAGGGGGGGGGCGGGAAGCCTTAGGGCAACCTCCCGTGCCACTGCCCGAAGCGGCAGCCAATCCCCACACCTGTCCCCACTCACCAGACAATCCTTCTCCTGTGGGGTCCCAATGCAGCCTTATTCGGCAGGCACGGTACAGCGAACCGCCGCCCAGCAGCACACCCTCACTCACGCCACAGCCATCACGCCGCATCCACAGAGCCCCAGGGCGGATGCCCATCTCAGCAGTTCACTGGTCGCGGGCGTCGGAGGCTGCCATCATACGCGCGTGGTGTGCAGAGGAACCAGCATCACAGCAGGCCGATGGGCGACCAGAGCAGTACTTGATGGCCTGGCGATAGTTTGTGGGGGCACCAAGAGGCCAGACGAAGCGCCGACCGGTGCCCCCGATGGAGCTTGTCGTGGTCACCCTCAGCTTGTAGCGACGTCTGCCATGTTGCAGCCCCTGGGCCACGAAGAAGCCAGATCCCAGCCCGAAGCCCCGAGCAGCAGTCCGGACAGACCAGCGATAGTACTCCGTCCAGAGGAGCCCTACGAGCAGGTAGGAGACTCAGATGACAGCCGCATGTGTCGGGATTCGAGGCGGATAACGGAGGGGTCCAGGGCACTCTTAGTTTGCAATCGCCATCTTGATGCCTTAGGCCACGCCCTCACTCCATGGTAAATTTATAACTCAAGTTACAAAGGTCACGCAAATACAGGTCCACACTGTTTTCAATATTACCCACAATCCAAGCTAGTGTTTGCTTCTCTATGGACATCAAGGATGCAAACACAAGGCACTCAATGTGAGGCTTAAAAACATGATCCGTTCAGTCAGTAAGGAATATGCTACTTACCAGTATGGATCTGTTCTTGGCACGTAGGGCTGCTGACATTCATATCTGTGCATAGATCGCCGCCTAGTGTTGGGTCCGGATGATTGCAGTTTGTTGTCTTGGAAGAGTCTTCGAAGTATCACGAGATAGGTGACTCCTCCCCTGGACTACAGTGCGCATGGACATCTTCTCCATCCTCAGATTGTTTTTCGCCATTGTGGCAGAGATGGAGATAGTAAAGTAAGATATGGCCATGCCAGAGATAATGCTGCAGCTGCGACAGGCACCGGGGAGGAGGGCGGGCGATATGAATGGCAGCAGCCCTACATGCCAAGAACAGATGCATACTGGTAAGTAGCATATTCAGTTCGAGGCATGTGGGCTGCTGAATTCATATCTGTGCATAGACTATATAGCAGTATCTTCTCTAGCGGTGGTTACCTGTGCCAGCTGCAGCAGTTTGAAAAAGAGTTTTGAGGACAGCCTGGCCTACAGCAGCTTGCTGTTTTGCTTGCACGTCTACACAGTAGTGTTTTGTGAAAGTGTGTATGGTGGTCCATGTGGCTGCCTTACAGATGTCTTCAAGAGGAATATTTCCTAGGAAAGCCATGGATGCCCCCATTTTCCTTGTAGAGGGTGCTCTTGGGGGGACGGTTAAAGTGCGTTTTGCCTTTTGATAACATATTTGAATGCATTTAACTATCCATCTGGCTATTCCTGACTTTGAAATAGGATTTCCTTTGTGTTGTGGTGCAAAAGCAACAAATAGTTGTTTTGTCTTTCTAAATGATTTAGTTCTGTACACATAATAAAGTAGAGCTCTTTTTACATCCAGTGTGTGTAGGGCTCTTTCAGCTACTGACTTTGGATTTTGAAAGAATACTGGCAGTTCTATTGATTGATTGATATGGAAATTGGATACAACTTTAGGCATGAATTTAGGGTTGGTTCTAAGAACCACTCTGTTGGCATGTACTTGCATGAAAGGTTCTTGAATTGTTAGTGCTTGTAATTCGCTCAGTCTTCTGAGTGAGGTAATGGCAACTAAGAATGCAACCTTCCACGTTAAGAATTGTAGTTCGCATGAGTGTAGAGGTTTGAAAGGAGGTCCTATAAGTCTGGTAAGCACTATATTTAGATTCCAGACTGGGGAAGGGGGGTGTCTTGGAGGGATCACCCTTTTCAAACCCTCGATGAAGGCTTTGATTGCTGGTACTCTAAACAGTGAAAGGTGTTGCCTGTTTTGAAGGTATGCTGCTATAGCATAGAAGAGTATGCTAAGTTACATCTTTGTAAATGCAGCAGGTAACATATAATGTTTTGTATGGAAGCGTCTAATGGGTTGATTTGGTTATTGTTGCAGTAAATAACAAATCTTTTCCATTTAGCTGCATAGCACGCTCGTGTGGTTGGTCGTCTTGCCTCCCTAATGATGTTCATGCAGTCTGGGGGCAAGTTAAGGTATCCGAACTCTAAGACCTCAGGAGCCAGATCGCTAGGTTCATCTGATTGGGATCTGGGTGTCTGATTTCTCCATGGTTCTGAGTTAGAAGATGGGGAGCAAGGCACAGTCTTTGATGAGGAACTACTGAAAGTTCTAGGAACGTTGTGTACCACGGTTGTCTCGCCCATGTGGGAGCAACTAGGATTAGCGTGAGTGAGTGTTGCCGCAGTTTACGTGCCACCAGCGGGATCAGCGGTGCTGGGGGAAAAGCGTACGCAAATCTGCCTGACCAGTTCATCCATATCGCATTGCCCTGTGACAACGGATGTGGTAACCTGGCGGCAAAGTACTGGAATTTGGAGTTTTCTTTTGTGGCAAACAGGTCTACCTCTGGGTGACCCCACTCTTCGAAGAATGGCTGGAGAACCTGTGGGTGAATCTCCCATTTGTGTAGTTGTGCCTGCTTAGCAGGTCGGCAATCTGATTGCCCTTCCCTGGAAGGTGTTCTGCTAGGAGAAAAATGTTTTTGGGAATCGCCCACTTCCATATGCTTTGTGCCAGATGGGACAGCTGTGGAGAGTGCGTTCCTCCCCGTTTCTGGATATAGTACATTGCGGTCATGTTGTCCGTCCGGAACAACACCGTCTTGCTGTACAAGTATCGCTGAAATGCTTTCAGGGCTAGGAATATCGCTAGCAACTCTAGTTGGTTGATATGCAGCATTTTCTGTTTGTTTGTCCAGAGCCCTTGTACTGTGTATTGAAGGAGATAGGCTCCCCAGCCTGTCAGTGATGGTCCGCTGTTAGTATTAGTTGTGGAACCGGCTCTTGGAACAGTCGCCCTTGGAAAGGTTTTGTGGGTTCCACCACTGCAGAGAGTTGTGAGCGCGACTGTCTACCAACACTAGGTCTTTTAGTTGTCCTCGAGCTTGGTTCCATTACCGTGCTAGGCATTCTTGTAATGGGCGCATTTGGAGTCTGGCATGGAGGACAATGAATATGCAGGAGGCCATCATGCCTATTAGCTGCATAAAAATTGGAGCTGGCAGAGAGTGTTGTGGCAGGAATTTGCGAATGAGTATCTGCATGCTGGCTATCCTTGCTGAGTTTGGATATGCCTTTGCCACTGAGGTATTTATAGTGGCTCCCAGGTATTGCTGTGTGTGGGATGGTTGCAGATGCGATTTTGGGTAGTTGATTGAAAACCCTAGGCTGTGTAGCAAATGAAGTGTTTGAGACGTGTGTGTTGCACATTGTTGGTACGATTTTGCTTGTATTAGCCAATCGTCCAGATAAGGGTACACATGGATGTGTTGCCTTCTGAGATGTGCTGCTACTGTCGCTAAGCATTTTGTAAACACTCTTGGAGCCGTGTTAACCCCGAAGGGCAAAACCATGAATTGGTAGTGTTGACCTTCTATTGTGAACCTGAGATATTTTCTGTGGGCTGGGTGGATGGGTATATGAAAGTACGCATCTTTGAGGTCTAGTGTTGCTAGGAAATCTCCTTGTTGCAGTAAAGGGAGCACTTGCTGTAGTGTGATCATATGGAAGTGCTCCGATCCTGTCCGTGGTAATTGCGTGCCAGACAGGTAGGAGCTGTTGGAGTCTGCCTCCGACCGGTGTTAGGTGGTCTGGAGTAGCGTGATGAAGTCACTGTTTTGTGGCAGTGGAGGCTCTGGTGTTATTGCCTCCACGTCCTCTTCCCTTATTATTGTTGCCCCTATAATTTCCTCTGTTTGTGTTTTTGTTGAAGGAACCTTGTGTGTTACTTTTGTATGAGGTAGATGTCTGCGAGGTATTTCCTCGTGTAGTTGCTCTGTATGAGGAGCGTCGAAAGGAGCCTCTATGTTGCTGAAACTGCAATGCCCCCATTGATTTTGCGGTTTCTGTGTCTTTTTTCATTTTATCCAAAATGGTGTCGACAGCAGGCCCAAATAGAAAGTCCTGATTGACTGGTTGGTTAGGAATGGTGGACTGCACCTCATTCTTAAAACCGGAAATACGCAGCCATGCATGTCTGCGTAGTAAGACGCTAGTGTTAATTGACCTAGCTGCAGTGTCTGCTGCGTCAAGCGCGCATTTGATGGAGGCGTTTGTTATGAATTTTCCCTCTTGTATGAGGTCATCAGCTTGTGCTTTAAAAGGCTCAGGTAGGTGTTGCATTAGGCTTTCAAGCTGATCATAATGCGCCCTGTCGTAACGAGCTAGTAGGGCCTGTGTATTAGCAATCCTTCATGAGTTGGAGGCTTGTGCTGCTACCCTTTTGCCTGATGCCTCTAGTATTTTTGATTCTTTATCAGGGGGAGATGCTTCCCCTGTTGTTTGGGAGTTGGCCCTTTTACGTGCATTAGCCACTACCAGTGAGTCTAGTGGTAACTGCCCTCTGATGTAAGTAGGGTCTGTAGGAGCTGCCCTATACTTTTTTTCTATTCTGGGATTGATTACCAGTGCCCTGGCTGTATCCTTAAATATGTCGGGTGCATGTTTTAGAACTCCCTTTAACATGAGAAGTGTTCTGACACTTTTTTCTGAAGTAGGGAAGGTGTCAAATAAGAATTCTTCTTCAACAGGGTCATTATGCATGTCTACGTTGTGGTATTGTGCTGCTCTGTCTATGAGTTGATTGAAGACTATGGTGTCATCAGTAGGTGACGGCTTAGTTGGATAAGAGTGTACATAAGGGATGGGTGTTGTAAGGGTCTGTTGGCTCCTCCCATGGTTCCTCTTGTGGTTGAGGATCTTGTGGGAAATCATATTGAGGCTGTGGCTCGTCCCCCATGTTACCCTCATTGTCCCCGTGGTGAGAAGGAGAGTAAGGAGCAAAAGGTGTGGTAGGCATGATAGGCTGAAAAGGGATGAAGGGTCTAGAGGGAGAAGTCCCAAAGTCCTTTTTCTTTAATGGAATAGGGGAATGAGATCCAGTGTCCAATGGCCTCTTTTTCCTGTGCAGGATGGTAACTTTACCAGTGTCTGGATTTATATATATTTTTGCCTGGTCGTCTGATGGATCTGGGTGGAAGAGTTCTTCCTCTACAGTCCTAGGTTGAGTGTTAGACTTTTTTGGGTCAGTAACACCTTGTTTGTCGACGACTTTTGGTGTTTTCTTCAGCTCGGGCCCTTTTTTCGGGTCGACGGGTGATTTGGGGTCGACCGGAAATTTCAGATCGACACGTTTTTTGTGCTCTGCAGGTTTTTTGGGTTGAGTGTCCTTTTCCGAGTCGATGTTCTATTTCGGATCGATTGGTGTCCTCGGAGCACTTGCCTTTGGGTCGGCAGGTTTTTCCATCCCTGCTATGGGCTTTGGTACGGCACTCTTTTTGTCGGCGACCTTTGTTGGGTCGACTGTTTTTGGAGCAGTAGGCTTGTTCGGGTCGGCGACCTTCTTCGGTTCGGCGCCCTTTGGCTGCGTGCCCTTGTTTGGTTCGACGACTTTTTTGGGGTCGACAGTTTTTGGCTGAGCGGCCTTTTTGTGGTCGACAGTCTTTTTTGGCTCGACGCTTTTGGGCTGTACGGCCTTTTTCGGTTTGACGCCCTTCGGGTCGATAACCTTTTTTGGCTCTGGAACCTTCTTCGGGGTGATGGTACTGGGCCCGGGGGTCTCTGAAGGTTTCGGTTTCGATTTCAGAGCCGAGCCGGACGGCGGGGCTGGCAAAACTTTTTTAGGATCTTGGCTAAGGCCTTTTGGCGATGCCTCGACCGGAGCCTTTGGTACCGGTCTAATTGATGTCGGGGGCAGAGTACTCACGATTTGCCCCGGTGGGATCTCGTCATCGGAGTCCGAGTAGTCCTCGACGGTGACGATCTCTAGGTCCGAGTCTGGAGCTTCCGGTAGTTCCTGGTCATCATCGAAGATGTTGTCCGGTTCCGGTGCCTGTCGCTGCATTTCTTGCCTGGCGGCCCGTCGGATCCGTATGGTTTTCTTCGACCGAAACTGGGCGCAGGCTGGGCAGGTTTCTTCCCTATGGTCTGGGGAAAGGCGTTTGTTGCATACTGAGTGTTTGTCAGTATGTGGGAACTTGGAGTGGCATTGTGGGCACCTTTTAAACGGGCTTCTTTCCATCGACGGTAGGCTCACGTGGCGTCGAAAAGGCCCAACGGCCCACGTCGACGACCGAGTCGAGATGGAAAGGTGGATCGAGTAGAGAGGTACCAAACCAGAACAATACTGTCGAAGTCGAAGGCCTTTTGGCCTTTTGAAAAGTTTTGTTTTTGATTCCGAAGTTGGAGTATAGGAGTTAGCATCCGACCCCAATGGCGGAAAAAAGCAATCTGAGGATGGAGAAGATGCCCATGCGCACTGTAGTCCAGGGGAGGAGTCACCTATCTCGTGATACTTAAAAAACTCTTCCAAGACAACAAAGTGCAATCATCCGGACCCAACACTAGGCGGCGATCTATGCACAGATATGAATTCAGCAGCCCACATGCCTCGAACGTGTACATATCGTGAACAGCATGTTACATTTCTGATTCACGCAGCTAAGCGTCAATGGTTTACCTTCATTCCAGAGAGTGGTTCGGTCTTACACCACGATAAAGCAAGTCTCTTTCTACCTGCATAATCGCTGGCGCTCCTGTGCTCTCTCTCTACCTGCCTGCTCACCGGCGCTCCTGTGCGCTCTCTCTCTACCTGCATACTCACCGGAGCCCCTGTGCTCTCTCTCTACCTGCGTACTCACTGGGGCTCCTGTGCTCTTTCTCTCTACCTGCGTGCTCACCGGCGCTCCTGTGCGCTGTCTCTACCTGCCTACTTCACAGCGCTCCTGTGCTCACTCTCTACCTGCCTACTCCCCGGCGCTCCTGTGCTCTCTCTTCTGCCTGCCTACTCACCGGCGCTCCTGTGCTCTCTCTCTACCTCCTTATTCACCGGCGCTCCTGTGCTCTCTCTCTACCTACCAACTCACCGGCACTCCTGTGCTTTCTCTCTACCTGCCTACTCACCGGCGATCCTGTGCTCTCTCTGTACCTGCCTACTCCCCGGCGCTCCTGTGCTCTCTCTCTACCTGCCTACTCTCCGGCGCTCCTGTGCTCTCTACCTGCCTACTCACCGGCACTCCTGTGCTCTCTCTCTACCTGCCTACTCTCCGGCGCTCCTGTGCTCTCTACCTGCCTACTCACCGGCACTCCTGTGATCTCTCTCTCTACCTCCTTACTCACCGGCGCTCCTGTGCTCTCTCTCTACCTACCAACTCACCGGCGCTCCTGTGCGCTCTCTCTACCTGCCTACTCACAGGCGATCCTGTGCTCTCTCTTCTGCCTGCCTACTCCCCGGCGCTCCTGTGCTCTCTCTCTACCTGCCTACTCTCCGGCGCTCCTGTGCTCTCTACCTGCCTACTCACCGGCACTCCTGTGATCTCTCTCTACCTGCCTACTCACTGGCGCTCCTGTGCTCTCCCTCTACCTACCTACTCACCAGCGCTCCTGTGCTCTTTCTCTACCTGCCTACTCAACGGCTATCCTGTGCTCTGTCTCTCTCTACCTGCCTACTCACCGGCGCTCCTGTGCGCTCTCTTTCTCTACCTGCCTGCTCACCGGCGCTCCTGTGCTCTCTCTTTCTCTACCTGCCTGCTCACCGGCGCTCCTGTGCTCTCTCTCTACCTACCTACTCTCTGTCGCTCCTGTGCACTCCCTCTACCTGCCTACTCACCGACACTCCAGGGGCCTAACGAATGCACCCGCGGTGCGGGAGGGGGGAGGGGCAAGGTTCCATGTTTTGGAGGGGGGCCCTCAGCCCTTTAGGCATGACAGTGCATTCCTGACAGAATGCGTGCGGTGTGCCATGGAAATAAGAAATATTTAAACACTCGGGAAAGCCACTCTGCTTTCCCAGGCCGAAAAAAATACTCAGAAAAGAAACACTGTTCAGGTGACATCACTGGCAGGCAGAGGCCCAGCAAAAGGTACCCCATGGTAGAGGCGTAATGCAGGCCCCTGGGGCGTAGGGATGGGGCAACCCATCAACGAAGTGGGGATTTGAGCCCAAGACTAATAAATATATGTGCGATCTGTGAGAGCCTGGGTCCCTCGTGACATTCTGCAGTGAGGAGGGCATCATTTTGCGATATTTAACTGCAGGGATGCATATGAAGCAGACCTCCATCCCAGGCCTTTGTGATTGTGGGACAGCATACTTAGCTCCACCTCCCTCCTTATGATTCTTAATGTAATGCACCCATTATTTGTGGCGAGTTTCTGGGCACAAAGTATGACATCACACGAGTAGCAACTACCTGCAGGCAAACTTGGCAGTGTGTAAGCTGTCAAAATGCTTGTGATGTCTGAAGACTTTGTGAGATGGTCCCACAGACTCACTGCATGCTGTCTCCGAGGTCACAGTCACAGAAAGCCACATCCTGGCATGGTGACCCGTGTCTCTTTAGGGGTTCCAGGTTGTCATTCAGACACTCTGTGAACTGGAATGCTGGGACAGAGGTGTGCTGTGTCCTCTGGGCCTCCATTCAAGCATTTGCCAGTTTTTACGTAGTCACACTCTCATTCCTGCCTCATTAATAGTGAGGCGGGAGACATGATTTTTTGTGACAAGTGCCCTCTGTGGTGCAAGGGGCTCCCTCTACAAAGGGAGTGGCTTGTCGCTGTTCAGTGGAATTAATGTCCTGCAAGAAGCCAGTTTTATGCATCAGGCACTAAGTCTGCTCTAGATTACCTCTCCAGTGCACCATATTATGAAGCAGCATTGCATGGAAGATATAAGATGTATTCCTGTAACTTTCTTTACAATTATTTCACATTTTTGAACATGAAATGTACAAATTGCGTGAGTGATACGAGCTGGAATGATGTATTATCTACCACTAGCTACAAACTCTGTTTTCAGCTAGAGGCTGTTGCGATTGTTGTGTTGGGAACTCTGGCCAATGTGCTTTGTCTTGTAAAGTCCCTATATATGGCAGCATGTTTCTTTGGCATTATTTTAGAACATTTTGTGGTTATGCGCAATGACTATGAGCCACTAATATTCTATTTTGTGTGCAAACATGTTTGTGCATAAAATAGGATTACTGTCTGTCCTCAGTTTGTGGGAGTTTGAACCCACAATTTATAAAGTAAATAGCAGTAGCAAATTGTGCACATGTGTTGCCTGCATATGCAGGAATGAGGACTAACAATTTGTTATATGCGTTATTGTAGGAAGGTGACTACCTGACTATGGTAACCCCAGATTTTTTGCCTTGTGTTTAGCTGGTTTTTGACTTAGTTGGCCTGGTTCCCTGCTAAACAGGGCCCCAGGCTATCTGCTCTCTCTGTAAAATGGATTCCATGTACCCTAGGTACATACCACAATTGAAAATGGACTCCTTGTCAGCCCCTGTACCATGCACTATAGGTGCTCAGGGCATAGGTGCCACCAAGGCATATCTTTTGCCACCCCTGGCTGGTTCTTAAATTGACACAACTGGCTGATCACTCAGCTGGGGCAAGGTGGTGTAATCACCCCTTGCTTAGGTATAGTATACCTATATATAAACCTATATCTGGACATATATAAACCTGTGAGCCACTCCTATGGAAGGCCTCATCAATCCTGGAGGCAGAGTGCGTGGTTTAATGTGAGATGGAGCTCTAGCATGAGCTGCGCCTGTCTGCAGCCGTCGGGAACAAATCCCTAAGCTGTTTCAGGATAATGCCATACCATATACTCTTAAGTGCATTATAATCCTCGCGGTTATATAGCAACTTTGATTTGGCTTTATCAAAACATGTCGTGTAAGGTGTCATACGATTTGAAATACTATCCCCTCGCCAGTCCTGGCGACGTGGATAGCATTCCACCCCTCTAGAGGGTGAAGACATGTTACTTTACTTAAATGTGGGTAATTTCTAATAGTGCCTCAGATCCACAAAATGGATGCTTCTGCCACAGACACAAGTCTGACCCCCTGAAGCTGACCGAAACTCAGCCCAAGGGAGCCTGGACAAAGAGTTTCCTGTCGCAGGGAGGTGTCACACACCCCCAGACAGGAGATAGTGGATTGTAGCAGGGAGGTTTGAAAGAAACCAGACACTGCTTGGGGCGAACAAGGCTGCCCCTTGCATAATCCGGCCAAACCGGTTCTGGGGCACACCAGCCCCCGTCCCAGCGCGGCCTGGATCAAAGGAAAGGGGTGTATCCACCCCCTTCCTGGGTCCCACCCATAGAAGGGGACCTAGCAGGTAATCCAGCCCCCTAGATTGGTATAAGAATGGGAGCAGTGCCAAAGCACTTCAGATTATCCTGATGAAACATAAGAAACGAAACTCTGGACCCTTCGACATCCTACTCAACGTAGAAGACTGAAGAATCTCCCTTGTGGTCAAGGAGTGACCACCCTGTGCAAACAGGCACCATCCAGCCATCGACGTCTGCTTTGTTGCAGTTCCCGCCGGAACTCGAGCGACAAAGATCGACGAGATTAAGCTTGACTGCCTTCTAACAGCCCGATCCACAGTCCCTGCAGAGCTGAGACCTGTGGAGGCGACCGGAAGCGTGGGGCACGCCATCTTGGAAAGACCACCAGACGCTGACCGTGCAGCCCACGAGTGACCCTCGAAGCTGTACACTGGGGTTTGAGAAGCCCCAACCCTGAGCCACTATTGCACCGAAGTTCAGCCCTCCACACTCGACGAGTGCTGCGTGGGGCCCTTCTGCTTCTTTTGGCTCAACGCGTTGGCCAGTCCCTTGCCACCCGGCTTGTGGCCCCTGTGCCGACGAAAAACGAAATACAACTTGTGATTCTGGTTGCTCCAGATTTGCTCAAAAACATATGTGTGGGGAGGGTCAAAAGGGGATATAATTTAACGACCTGTCAACTCATGCCCCTAACAGCAACTTGAAAAACACCAAAAGAGAAGACCAGGTCAAAGGGGGTGTCCTGTCCCGTTTAGCATGCGGTAATCACACGGGCACACTTGTGGAAAAAAAGGAAAGAGTCTTACTAGGCCATAAGAGTTTTTTTCCCACAAGTGTGCCCGTGTGATTACCGCATGCTAAACGGGGCAGGACACCCCCTTTGACCTGGTCTTCTCTTTTGGTGTTTTTCATGCTCCAGATTTGCACCAGCTCCCCTGAAAAGGAGCCCCCACTCTGACCCTCCTGGTCCGAGTGAGAAGCAATCTCCCGGTTCCGCGTGGATTGCTTTTGCCAAGTGTTGTTTGCTCCAATCTTGAAGCCGACAGCGCCGACGGCGAGAGCCTGCGTGGGACAGATTGTGACCTGCTCCTGGACTTCGTAGATGCCCCAGAGCCCACGTGACAGCGGAGAGAAGCTCCTCGACAACCACCTGATTGCGCCCGACATTGCCTGGTTCCATCCTGGTTCCACCCTGGTCACTGCTGAGTGACCCAGACTCTGTCCCCTCTGCTTTCAGGTACTTTTCGACTTGGATCCACCCTTGGATCCCACCGGACACTTTTCCTTCCCAGCGCCTGCAGCCTCTTCAGCTTCAAGCACCAAGAACCAGCGTGACGAAACCCGACACTACTTCGACCCTGTGCACCCGCTTCCTGTGGGTGAGGTAACATTGCAACGCCGGTGTTCCCACACTGGTACACACCTCTAGGGTCTGTGTCTTAAGTTTTATCTTTCTAGGTTCAGCGGAAGTGTCCTTAAACTCTATTTGTGTAACTTTTACGCACCATTGACTAACATTGGTGCATGCGTGCGCTTTCAGCACTGCACCCGAATCCTGCGGGCTTTTCCCGACTTCAGCATTGCTTGTCCCGACTGCTCCCAGCGATTCCCTAGGCCCTAGGCCTAACCACTGTTCGATTGGTATCTCTTATACCACTTGTTTAGTATATGGTTTGAGTGGCCCCCGCCCTCATCCATAATTGTGCAACTTTGTACGTTACACTGTCCTTTTGATTTAACGCTTGTGCCCCTTTAGTCATAAAGAGTACTGAGGATTATTTTAAGTAATAAATACATATATTTTTATAATATATACTTGTGTGGTGTCCTTTCATTTGATATTACAGGACTGTGATTGGTAAAACAGCTCGCTTAACACGACCTCTTGAGTTAAGCCTTTAAGGCTGCTTAGTCTATGCTACCCTTAAGATAGCTTGTCTATAAGGTTGACTTACAACCAGACACCATAAGGGGATATTTGGACTGTACAAGGTGGGTCCAGAATTGGGAACATCATATATCAGGCCAACTTCTCACAGTTATGCTCTATTCCTGTGTAATTGGGCAGGGTTTGCACACCTACTAACTGGCAAACGTTATGCTGTTGCTTGTCTGTGGATACACAATTTGCAGCCGCAAAAGTGTTTCTAGCACGAACACGGCCTTGGGGCAGATTTATAATGTTATACATTGCTAACATTGCCACATTGCCACATTGCTATATTGTGTTGCGCATGAAAAGGAAAGGAGTACAGAGCAAATAATTATTAAAAATGACCCACTGCTGCTCTCTGCATACACAATTCCAGTGAAAGGCTGGAGTGCAGATGTGATATTTAAGACAATTCTTGTAAGGCAAGTGCTTTTTGAGAGCAGTTTTACCTGCCACAAGCAGAGTGATTGAGAAAGTTTTGGCTGGAAGAGAGTTCCTGTTTAGTAGCCCCGTTAACTGAAAGGGACGGGAGCCGGATGCTTCACTAGCAGGTTTGGTTGTAGTTCGGAAGATTCTGTTTGAGTGTTGGTTGCGAGTAGGCATCTACCGACTCAGGATTACAATGAAGTAGTTTGGGGGAGGAGCCCTGTTTGAATGTGAAGACCATAATGAGACCCTGTTTGTAGGTGACAACCAGCTGGTAGAGGTACTGTGAGGTAGGTGGGCGTCTGGAGAGATTTCAGAGTGATCTTGTTATCTAGTACGGGGGGACGTATTGGGGCAGACTCACTGCAGTACCTACTAGTTTTATAGTAGGGAATTTTACTTAAGTTTACTTGGTGACAAGCTGCATGTTTTGGCATTTTGGAAGGAAATATATAGAGACTATTTTCTTCATATTCAGTATTAGATCTGTATTTGGTTATAAAGACAGCCATGCTGTATGTAGGTATGTCAGTGGTGTAAAAATAGCCCCTGCAGCCTTATGGTGTGGGGATGCCCCCAGCTCCACGGAGACCCCCGGCACTGTGCATGGGTGGCGGGCCCTTGGCCTGAGAGCTCATGACTGTGACCAGAGCATGGGGCCCCCTCCATGCAATTTGCAGGGGGGGCCCTTCAAGTTTTGTTACGCCACTGCATCGCTCCTGTGCTCTCCCTCTACCTGCCTACTCACTGGCGCTCCTGTGCTGTCTCTCTCTCTCTACCTGCCTACTCACCTGCGCTCTCTCTCTCTACCTGCCTACTCACCGGCGCTCCTGTGATCCCGATCGGCCGGCCCCGGCAACACCAAGCGCGCAGCGTTTCACCAGCGAAACAGGCTCTTGCCACATTCCACACGAGATTGTATCCGAGTACATAAGCACGTTCAACCAGACAACCAAAGATTTGGCGCACGAACGGGCGGAATAAAAAAAAATCTTGTTGAAGTGCAAGTAAAATACAATTTAGCTTCAAAATTTGAAATCTGTTGTAGTGGTGGCTGCCCGTAAACTCTGCTACGCGGGGTAGGGGGATTTTTGCCAAACTTCGCCCTCTAAGCAGTGACAAAAACTGTGAGCTCCGCCAGCGGAGTGGAGTTTACTGCCCACTGCAAATTTACAGTGTAACATTTATTTTATTTATTTATTTTGAAAGTTTTGTATAGCGCGAACAAGATCTTTGCAGATATCAGAGCGCTTTACATAGAAAGGGGGAGCATGAGGGAACATAATGAAACAGGTAGGTAAAAATGCTAGTAGTACAAACACGTGGTAGCCTAGAAAATCACATAAATCATTAATACATATAAAACAAATAATCCACGGGGTCGAACAAGGAGTACAGATCAGTGCGGACTCTTAACAGAGTTCAGAATAGCACTTCAAGTGTATTTAGCCATGAGGATAGCTTTTACTTCTTTCTTAAACAGTGTAGTGGAGGAGATAAGCCTTGTTTCAGGGGGGAGTGAGTTCCAGATCCTGGGTGCCATTCCTGAGAAGGAGCGTTTATAAGTTTTTTCCTTCCGGAATCTTCGAGGCTTCAGCAGAAGATTGTTTGTGCCTCTGGTGTTTCTAGAGCCGCCAGAGATTGTCAGCTTCTGAGTGAGGTAGCTTGGTGAGCTCATGTGGACAGCTTTGTGCGTCATGCAGGCGATTTTCAGATGTATTCTGGCTTCGAAAGGCAGCCAGTTCAGGTGTTTAAAGTCAGGGGAGATATGTGAGTGTTTTTTTGAACCAGTGATGAGTCTCGCTGCAGCGTTTAGAGAAGCTCTTAGGGGAGCAGTAGTAGTTAGGGGGAGTCCGCAGAGGGCGATGCTGCCATATTCTATTCGAGGGATGACTAGTGCTTGTACTGCAGTTTGGAAGTCATTGGCAGGGAGGAAGGGTTTAAGTTTCCTCAGGGTATTGATTTGGTAGTTCGCTCCCTTAGTTGCCTTGCTGATATGTTGCTGCATGTTGAGATTGGTGTCAAGTGTAATGCCTAAGGATTTTGCTGAGTCTACGATGGTGGGTTGGACATTGAGTGCAGTTAGGTGTTTAAGCCAGAGTTGTGTGGTAGAGATCTTGGCGGGAGGTGAGATAAGAAGGAACTCTGTTTTCAGAGCATTGAGTTTGAGATGATTATCGGCAAGCCAGGATTGGGTGCTTCTGATCGTTGAGTTCAGGAGCAAAATGTCTTTGGGGGATTGTAATTTGAGATATAGTTGGGTATCATCTGCGTACATGTGAAAGTGTATATTGGACGCTTGTAACAAGGTGGTGAGGGGTTCCATAACTAGGTTGAACAAAGTTGGGGATAGGGAGGAACCTTGTGGGACGCCTAACGAAACAGGTATAGGCGAGGACATCAGGTTGTTACTCTTGAATTTCTGCGACCTGTTGTATAGAAAGGAAGTGAACCATTTGAGGACTGTCCCAGATAGACCCATTCTTGTGTTTAATAGTTCGAGTAAATTCTCATGCTTAACGGTGTCGAATGCTGAAGAGAGATCGAGAAGGATGAGGAGACAGGTATCGTTTTGATCTAGCATTTGAAAGGCGTCGTCAATTATGTGAGTCATAGCCGTTTCAGTGCTGTGCCCCGCTCGGAAGCCTGATTGATGAGGATTGAGGAGGCCAAACTGGTCAATGTGTTTAGTCAGTTGTAGTTGTGCGCATTTTTCCAACAATTTGGCGAGAGTGGGGATATTGGTAATGGCACGGTAGTTGTTTAAATCAGAGGGGTCGGCTGTAGGTTTCTTTAGTAAAGGCGTGACTTGTCCTACTTTGAGGGAGTCAGGGATGGTTCCTTGTTGAAGTGAGCTGTTGATAATTTTAGTCCAAAGTGGGAGGTGCAAAGGGATAAAGTCCTTTACAGCGTTAGCAGGGAGGGGGTCCGTGAGGTGATTGGATGGTTTAACGGTGCTGAGCAGTTTCCCTATTTCTTCTTCAGAGTAGGTGACAAAGGATGACCATGTGGCATTGTTTTTTCGTTCAGTGGGTGCTATGCAATGAGGCTTGGAGTAGAGGCTTGCGTCAATGATGAGATCGCTCTTTATGTTGTCAGTTTTTTGGATAAAGAAAGCGGAGAAGTCTTCACAGGAGGGAGCCTCGTGCATATTGCTGTGTGGCTGGGGTTGTTCCTTGCATTGAGTTCTGATTAGTTCAAACAGGTTTCTCGGCCTGTTCCTTGCTTGGTCGAGCTGGTGGCTGAAGAAATCTGTGTTTTTGAGCGTTTAATTTTCCTGAAGTAGGCGTTTCTCTTTTTCTTCAGTGTTTTTAGATGCAGTGCAGAGGGAGCTGATCTCCAGGTGCGCTCTGCCATTCGCATGGCTCGTCTGTCCTCGTTGAGACTCCCGTCGTACCATGGATTGGAGATTTTGGTAGATACTCTTTTTAGTTGCAAAGGTGCAGCCTCATTAATTATTGAGGTCATTGCGTTGAGATAGTGGTCAGTCAAGGATTGAACATCCGAAATGCCGGTAGGGGGAGCTAGGAGATTGCAGCTGTTAGGGGGTAGAGAGTTTGGTTTGAGTTTTTTCAGGTCTCTTTTCCAAATTTTGGGCTTGGAGGTTTGAGCCGGGTTAACTTTGACTTTTTCATTGATGTAGAATGTGACAATATGATGATCTGACCAGTCGCAGGGTTGGATCGATTCGAGTTGGATAGAGTCTTCTTTAGAGATGATGAGGTCGAGGATAGAGCCTTTCTCGTGGGTCGGGCTGTTACATATTTGGGTTAGGTCAAGGGTATTGAGGAAATTTTTAAGACTATTTACCACCGCGTCATTGTGATCGTTCCAATGGAGGTTGAAGTCACCGAGGTATATTTGGGTGAGCTGCCGTCCGGAATTGGTTGAGATCATATCCATGATTTGTTGGGAGAAGATAGCGTTGTCCCCGGGTGGGTGGTAAATGCCGTGAAGAGAGCATATCGGTTTGCCCTCACTGATAATATTGAGGCAGATGTATTCACAGGAAGTTGGGGAGGGTAGGGAGGAGGAGGTGACTTTCAGAACAGAGAGGTTGCTCCTGTGTATGCATGCGATCATTATCATATTATGATCATATTATTATAACATTGGTCATTATTGGTTCTATTATCGTATTGCGGTCTTTCTACACTTGTGACACGTGATGCACAAAGCACTGTGCCGTCTCCTAGTTTTGTTAAATTGTAGCAATATGTGTTTTTCTTTGGCCTAGTTGTCCATGTGCGCTACATAACTTGTGATCGACATTCAGGATTCCCAAAAAGCCCAGCTGAGTCTAATCAATGTGTAATCCCCCCCACAAAACGTTAGCTCCCAAAATTACTGCAGATTAATAAATGAGCATGTCAATGGAAATCAAACTGCCCACGATCGATACTGTACATTAAAAAAATCTGCATTCAGTGGAGATTCTGCTAGATATATTGCTGCCTCTAACATTCAGTTTTCACGCTAGAGAAGGCAACAGGTTCACCAGAGAGCCTTTCTGACTTCACTTTAGCATGCTAATGCCATGTGTGTGCTAGTGTGTGTTTACACCACCAACATATATCACAAAGAACAAGTTACATACCTTCAATAATACTCTTTCTGGTGAATACTCTAACTGCAAATTTCTCATCTTGGGAATACCCCTAGAAGCCAAACTGGATCCAGAGATTTTTCTCAGCCATTGCCTTGCGTGCTTGGGAGTTATGCGGCATGTGGTCCATCTGCCCTGGAAATGACGTCAGGGCCCCTATATGACATTCGTAAGTCAATGTCAGTTTCCTTCTGATATATCTGCCCATGCTGACAGGCTCAGACCTTTCAATAATCAATTTGTGGCAATCTGCATATCTCTAGTTGGAAACTTTTCAATACAGACAAGGGAGTCCAATCCACAGAACAGGGAGGAGGGAGGCTTAGTGAGGAATCTGTCGCTAGAGAATATCTGAAAAATAGACGAAAGTAAATAACAAATTTTTCTGATGGAAATTTCCTCCCGCCCATTCTTCACCTTGTGACTAGATACCAAAGTAGTACTTCTCCCGGGGTTGGGCCTGTGGAATGGTTCAGACCAAGAAATCCTGCAGTACTGAATGAGAAAAGTGCCATTTCTGGCTATCCAGGCAGTTGTTCTTTGGGAACTGAAGTCCACATGGCAGCCTGGCAGATGTCCAACACAGAAACTTCACTCGCCAGGATGATGGTAGTAGCTTTGGCTCTGATGGAATGAAGTTGCAGTCCTTGTGGAGGCGGTTTCTTAATCAGTCTATAGCAGATCTTGATAAAGAGGTCAATCCATCTGGAGATGGTCTGTTTCTGTACTGCTTTCCTTTACTCCAGAGAACCCAATGAAGAGTTGACCATCCACCCGATGGTTTGTGCTGCAAACAACGTAGCTGCTCAGAGCTCTGAAAGACCTCCAAGTATAAGGGATGGAGTTTTTCCGCCTCAGATGGATGGGAAGGGGCAAAAGAATACCAGCAGGTTGACAGTCTGCCTGATACGGAAGAGTTTAACAACCTTTCAAAGAAGTGTCGCCTTAGTCCATAGCACTAGCTTACCCTGGAAGAAGATGGTGTATGGATGTTGGACACAAAGCGCCTGTAGTTCACGGACGTGATCACCATGAGGAACATGGTCTTGAGGGTTAGTAGCCTCAGAGGACAAATGGTTTGCACATTAGAAATGTGAGAACCAAATTTAGATCCATTGGGGCATCACAAAAGGCTTTGGTGGAAGCGTGAGTCAGCCCAGTTACGAAATGCATCACAACCAGTGATTTTAACAAATATGGATTATTAGAGCAGTACATAGTCTGATAAAGAAGACAACCGTTAACTTTCATCCCAGCAAGGTCCTGCTGTGCCAACAAATGGGGGAAAAATATACAGACATTAGATATCTAGGCTTGCAGGGGTTCATATGCCAAGAAGCACACCGCACAACAAACTTTTCCCAGTATCCCACAGAGGTAGTTTCAGTGGAGGGCTGCCAGAATGACATCCACTACCTCGGGAGGAAGTTCAAAAGCACTTAGCTTTCATCGCTCAATTTCCAAGCATGGAGGTGTATGTTGTGCAGACTCAGATGCAGGACCCTGCCCTGCTGTTGCAACAGGAGATCCTCCTGAAGAGGCAGACAGATCGGAGGACAGATGCAAGTGGCCCAAACTGGAGCCACTAGGATCACTAGGGCCTGGTCCTTTTTGATTATCTTCAGAACTTTGGCAGGAGTAGTAGAGGCAGCAAGGCATACAGAAGTTCTAAGCTCTAGTCCAACCAAAAGTCATCTTTGAGGGAGCATTGCCTTGGCAACTCCAATGCACAAATGTTTGGGCATAGCGCATTCTCTCCAGTGGCTAAAAGATCAAGACAGGTGCCTCTTCAATGCTGGAAGATGTTCTGTGTTACCCTGGAAGGCAGCCGCCATTGGTGACCTGTGCAGTCCTGGCATTTAAAGATCCTGCCACATGTTGTACAATCAAAGATATGCTTTGTCCAATCAGTTACAGAGGCATAGAGCTCCATGACACAGAAACCACAACTCCACCCCACCATGCTTGTAGTAGTAGCACATGGTGATGGTGTTGTCTGTAAGAACCTGCACCCCTTTCAACTTGATGAACTGAAGGAAAGGATTTAGAGCCAAGTGAATCGCCCACAGCTAAAACAGGCGGATGAGGATTCAGGTTTCCTCTGATCACCTCTCCAGGATGTCCCTTCCCAATCAAGCAACAATGCATCCCTCAAATCCTCTAGCTCCGAGTGTGGTAGGAAGACGGGTCTGCCTGCCACCCATCCGATTGCAGTCCAGCAACAATTACTACAGATCTTTCAGTCTCCTCTGACACCTAGATAAGATCTGAGCGGTTCCCTTGGTACAGAACACACAGACTTCTGACTATGAAGCCCGCATGTGCCACCTGTCATGGTCCACCAGATGGAGGGATACAGGAGGCCAAAGAACTTCAGAATCACGATCACTGAGACCAAGGCCTGAAATAAACATACCATAGCCTAAAATTCCTCGACTCATTGAGACCGAGGGAAGGCTTGAAACAGCAATGTGACCAGGAGGGCTCCAATGAAAGTGAGCCGCTGTAAAGGAGTTAGGTGTGATCTCGGCACGTTGATTGTAAATCCCAGTGATGTCACAGGCTGGCTGTCTTCTGGAGGTGGTTCACAACTGTTTGAAGTGAGCCTACCTTCAATAACCAGTGGTGAAACAACAGGAAGACTGGCATTCCTATCGCCTGTGATGGGTAACAACAACTACCATCACATTTGTGAACACTCAAGGGGCACTGGTGAGGCCAAAGGGGAGCACAGAGAAATGAAGGTGCTCGTGGCCTACCTGAAACCACAGGAGAACGTCTGTCGGATTGCAGGGCATGTATGTGGAAATAAGCATCTTGCAAATCCAATGCTACCATCCATTTGCATAGATCCAGGTCAGACAGAACTTGGGCCCAAGTGAGCATCTTGAACTTGTCCTTCCGAAAGAAGAAGTACAAAGTGGTGGAGGCAGCAGGCTAGAATAGGACACAGTCCTCTGTCCCTCTGCACGAAAAAGGTAAAAGATTAGCAGACAGTCCAAACCTCTGATGTTGGTACCTTCTCTGTGGCTCCCTTCCCCCAAGGGAGCATGAACCTCTATTCAAAGAATAAACAAGTGGTCCTTCAGAAGCCATTGTGGTGTAGGTAGCATGTCTAAACATTTGAAGCACCCAATGTGATGCTGTGCCACCCTGGGCAACAGTGCACCACTGAGGGCAACTAAAGAGTTATTAAAGCAGCAAAGGGGCAGGAGATATGGTAGTTTGTTGACTCTGAAGGCTAAGACACTGTCAATCGAATCCCTGAACTTCTTCTCAGACGGCTGGCAGGTCTGTTGCTGCATCCCTCTTTGGAAGTCTTGCAAGGGGCAATATTTTTGGGGGGGAACTGCTGAACAACCAGTGTAAGGGCAAGAGAGGGAGTCTTTTCTTTCTTTAAAGCGCTCTAATGCAGTTTGCCTTGACTCCAAAGAGACGGGTGGCATGAAATGGCATATCAATGAGGGACTGTTGGACATCACTGGAGAAGCCAGTTAGTCTTATCCATGCAGAACGCCAAAGCACCACAATGGTTCCAAATGGCCTTCCAGGACAGTCAATATTGTCCAGGCCTCATATTTTGTTGCATCTTTACCATCCTGTAATATTTGTTAAAGGCTAGCTCAAAGATCCTCAGAGATTGCTGGAAAGATACTGCTCATCAACGCCCCAAGAGTCTAATCAAATCAACAGACATGCGGGCAGGCTGACAGAAGAAAAAATCCAAACACCACTGTGTGTTTTGACCCAGTCTGGTAGGTGGTCAAAAATGCAATTGGGTTGTCAGCTGACAAAATCCTGAACCACAAGGATCTCCAGTGTTGGGTGCTGCAGGAGGAAATGTGGGTCCCCCCAAAGCTGGTCTGTGGCATCAGGCTATTTGTCTATTGGCGCGCGGGGGGGGGGCGCAAGATCCAAGCTTCCAAAGCGCTTAGGAGTGTGGTCTGTGAGGGCCTCATTGAATGGAAATAGTGGTTCTAAAGAAGCATGCCCTGGCTACAGAACCTCAGTCAATACATTTGTTTTACTCTCCACTGGAAGTCAAGCATTAGGGAGCCCTTCTAATGACCATGGCAAAAGAGGCAGATTCCTCCGTAGAGGGACCATGGAGAATTTAGTTCAGAATTTGGAGATTTATGAAGGCCATTGGGCTCTTGGAAATCCAGAAAAAGATTGTCATTGTTGTAAACTTGAGACTGGTCATCACAATTGTCATGTGGCCCTAGATCTGAATATTAATGCGGCAACTGAAATATAGCAGAATTTAATCTGTGACTGTGGAAGAGGTTGAGTTGGGCATGACTTCAGTTGAGATCGAGGAGGATTCTTTAGAGTCCTGAAGGACTATGCATTCAGCCTCCGCATTGAAAGCAGTGATGTACTGGGAACCAGCACAGTGTTCAGTGCTGGAGAAGGAGTCAGAGTAGGCATCTGCCTTGAGTCATGGTGGACCGAAAAACGGGATGGACAAGTACACACTACATCTTTTCCAATGGCAGACGGCTCCGGAAGGGTACCAAAAATTTGCAGCATAACATCTTTGAAGACTTATGTTTGCTCTAGCATCACAAATGAACCAGGGAAGTTGGGCTAGATCAGGACTAGTGCTGGAGTCAGTTCCAGGGTTGGTGACAGAGATCTGGAGGTCCCCTGAGGTCCAAGCAATGGTTCTTGACAAGAGTGGCAGGAAGATGGTAGCCACATTTGGGCTTCTTGTTTGACTTACCTGAAGATTTCAAGTGGAATGAAGAGCTCTCAGGAAGAATGAGAACGTGTCTGACTTCAATCAGGTCTTTTGATCCTTCCTACAATGCTCTGCAATGTAGAGCATGGCCTTGCTATCCCGGAAGGCCTTCAATTCAATTTGAGTGTATTTGTTACATGTCTTGAAGTGGGGCGAGCAGCCGAGACACCAGAGACAGACTTTGTTCAGATCCATCACGGACATATGTTTGTGACAGTCTTTACAGGCTTTAAACCCCATAGTTTTAGGGGGAGGCGTCCCTCGAACTCAGCAAACATCTTTAAGCGTGACAAAAATCAAGGGAGTGAGCTCCGGATCCGCATCGAAAGAAGCAGACAGAAAGTAACTTATGTCAACAGGCAGACATGGCAGTTATATTGTGGCTTCCAATGCCATTTCTGGGGTGAGACACACACGATACAGACTTGCACAACGCCACCGACTGGCACATGAGGAAATCGCTGAAATAAAATTCCCGTTTCAGTCTGGTGTATGGGGATATTCACAAGGTGAGGAATTTGAGATAAGAAGTATCCATAAGAAAATATATTTCTGCCAAGAGCACCACTTTGCTCTGGCTAGGCTGCAGTTTAAATGCACTACAGTAACATATGGCAAGGAAAAATGCCTTCGTGTATGAAAAACCTGTTTTCATACATTCCCAAGTAATCCCTAACATATGCCTTGAAGGCATACAGGTAGGATGCCAAAAACACCCTAGATACTGAGGTTAGTGTACCCTCACAGTGAAATAAAGTCCTACGATTTTTTCACTATTTAGGCCAGGCTTTAGGCAGGATTAAATTCTTTAATTTCAGCCTCTGCTTAAAACAAGCAGAGGCATAGCCAATAGGTCTCACTTTTGGGACCTTATAAGTATTTAGATATGCAGCACAATATCCTTGGTGCAACATCAACTCTTGCATGGCTAATCACTTATAAGGTCCAAAAAGCGAGACCTATTGGCTATGCCAATACTTGTTTTTCATCCCCCTTAACCCCTTGCATGCTGATGACGGCCCCCTTCCGTCATGCACCGCGGTGCTCGTGTGCTGATGACGGCTGGGGGCCGTCATGAACCCGCCCACTTGCGATTTTGCCGCACAGACGCAAAATCGCGGCCACATGCAAGGGGGTTAAAGCCCTGACCAGCCTTCCAACTCCATGGGGGTTAACAGGTCTGTTAATAGACATAGGATGTGGTCTGAGGTTAGATGGCTGACTTTGTAGCTGGGAAACCAAGGTTCGGGTCGCGTGTCCACATCCTGTAATTCTGGGCAAACCACTTAATAGAAATGAATGTGTCCTTGTGTAACATAACCGGTGCTCATGTAAAGCGCTCCAATACCTTTGGTCGAGTTCGCGCTATATAAATCTGCATTAAAAAAAAATAGGCGCTTGAACCGGCAGTTTCCGAGCATTCCCCCCTCCGGGCTCCATCAATAGGCCAGGCCATCCCATCCGTCCTGCTTTAAAGGGGACTGCACGACACACAGCGTACGTAACGTGCTAGCGCGCGAGGGTTGCAAGCAGGGCACCTGGTCCCACAGCTGGCTGGTCACACACCATCCATCATGAGCTCAACTGCACAGACTCCCACATAGAGCAAACAGAGCTCCCTCCCACGCAGGTGCCCTGGTCTGCAGGGCCTTTCTTCACCTCGAGGAGCCAATAAGTAAATATCAAAAGGGTACGGGCCCCACACTGCTTCATCATTCTCCCTCGAACCCGGAAAACACAATAAAGAGAGCAGGTCCTGGGGACTCAGTGAGCTAATGCAGTCACAACAGGGATTTTTTTGACACAATGGTCACAGGTTTGAATCCTAGCAAGGCCACTCACACCACCCTCCTGCAGTCTCTGAACAGAGCACCACCGAGACGGGGGTATCAATAACAATCAGTTATCTGTCAACAGCGCCAAGAGATGTCTCTTCATCAATGTGCACTACAATTTAACAGATTGCTGCCGTCACCTTACAAGAGATAATGGAAGAACACGGCTGATACCTGTCCAAGGGAATGCAGAGTACACCCTTACTAAGTGGGCTTATGGCACATGATGGCACCTTCAATTAGCAGTGCGCATGCTTGGAACTGTAGGCCAGTACATAATCTGCAAAAACTAGAACTGCAAGTTTAAAAATGCAAAGTGTGTTCAATATAAAACAAGGACGGGCTGGCAGCTATGCTTGGTGTGACATACAAGTCAAGTCCAAAGATCTTGCTTTAGCCTCGTGCTAAACAGGAAACAAGCATGCTACTCACGCGGCGAGAGAGGGCCTGCGCGATTCCCTTGCGGGAGTGAGCAGCAAGGCGCGATGATTGCACCCATATGGTGCTGCTCGCTCCCGCAAGGGTATCGCCAGACAGGCACGCGTTGCCATTGGAAGCAATGCAACGCGTGCATGTTTTTGCCCCCAAAGCTGTGCCAATGGCTATAGGTCTCTTTCCTATGCGAGACCTAAAAAGGGCTAGAAAAAATACTTCAAAGTTATTTCCAGCTTAGCTTTCTAACATCTGACAATGGTGTGGTTACATTTTGAGGACCTAAGCAGAAAAGTTACTTTGAGACACGAGTCAGGCAGCATAACCTATATTTTTACAAAGACAAAGGCTTGCCTTGGGGTCCAGGAAAGGCCATGAGTTTTGACTGCTGACCACTTAGCAGGGATTAACTATCTGGGAGTGGACCGGACAAGGAGGCAGAACAAAGGGCACCTTTCACACTACCCCTTTTGATTTAGAGATGTAAGGAGGTATTCTATTCATTCCCTGGACCCAAGTAGACAGCCTGCACCCATCATAGTAGGCTGGAAAACCATTCTGCCGCCTACCACACTTCAGAGCTGTAATACACATCTTTGGCTAGCGAAGTAACAACTCTTGCTCAGACGCCAAGTTGCCTCTGGAAAGGCCAGTGGGCATTAACTGCTGACCACTTAGCAGTGATTAGCTAACTGATTGTGGACACTACTTATGACTTGGAAATGCTTAGGAAGCCTTCTATTCCTTCCCAGAAACCTCACAGACAGGAAGGAAAACTATTTTGACCAATTGATTAAGGGAGAGGCCATTAAGCTAAAGATAGGCCTGCTTGGTGGCAGCTGGTGATTGCCATCTTGAAACAGCAGCCCCTGGTAATTTTACAATAAGTTGAAGAGTAAATACTGCAAAAGGAGGTAGAGAACTGCAAGAAAATGTATTGCATTGGGTGATACAATTCTTCCAATCACTGGCTACTGCACAGAATACATCTGACACCAACACACCCTAATAACATTACTGGACCTTGGAAGAGTCTATCTGGAAGAAAAGGACCTGCTAGAAGAATTCTGACTTCATCTGATGGAAGAAGGACTCGCAAAAGGACTCGAGGACCCTCAAATCCTATCAGCAGCCACAAAATAGAACTGCTCTCCAAGGGCCAAGTGGTTGGCTTCCTCTATACTTGCTTCTGGGACACAAGCAGGACTCCCGACTCCAATATGGCCCATCTGACTGAATAGGACTAGACCCTGCAGGAGACCTGGCTAGAAAGAAATCTGGTACCCAGAAGCCTGGCTTGAAGAGCTTGGGGATGTAGGACTGACCAAAATAATCTTTCCTAGCAGTTGGGAGACAGTCTGAAGGTAAACTGTTTGACCGGGACAACCCACTTTATTACCGTCAGCCTGTAATTGCGCCTAGGTTCCTGTCCACTTTGCGGATTTATTGAGTCGTGTTACTTTTAAAGTGTTGGTATTATTTGAAAGTAGCACACTTTCTGGGGATTACCTTCTGGTTGTTCCAAAGCTACCAGGGGCTGAGCAGAGAATCTCTCCTAATTGTGTTTTGATCTAATCAGTGTGGATTTATTGAGCTGGCAGGTATGCCCCACTTCCAAATTTATGGATGTTACCTACCTTCTGTAATACTCTTTCTGGTGGCTACATTAACAGGCTTGCTCCGTGCTGGCTTATTAACTCCTTAGAAATAACAGAATGGAGCAGAATGAAAACGCCACCAACGTGCACTGATTATCAGTTTCTTTCTTGAACACCACAAAGCGTGAGACAATTGGCAGTACCAATGTGGGGATTCAGAATTTGGGACAGTTTTCGATCTTAGAGAGGCCACGCCACAGAACAGGAGGGCAGTGAGGCATACCCAGTTAGGTATAATATCTACCGGAAACCCGTTGATGTACAATCAAAGTAATAAACTCCACGAAGAAGAGAAGAAATGTACGTGTGTGAGAATGCGCCATCTTTGTTGCATGGTATGCCCCCACTTTTTGCTGAATGGCTGATGAACTTTAACTGAGTGTGCCCTGGGTTCCTGCCAACCAGGTACTCAGGGCCTGTGTTCATTTCCCTAAAACTGTGTGAAACCTAAACCCAATTGGCATCTCTGGCCACAGGTCAGCCCCTGTACCCTAGATATCCAGGGCACTGTGACCAGAGAAGACCACTAAGGGCTGCAGCACTTATTGTGCTACCCTTAGGGGCCCTGTACCCTGACACACCCACACACTGCCTTTGCAGGCTGAGTGACTTGGTACAGAACTAAACAGAGTCAACATGGCACACATCCCCGTATGCCTTGCCCACAATCCCACTGCCCTGGCATACCTCAGCCACCCCTCTAGCTGGGTGTTGTCATATTAAAAATTCTTGTATAACGCACGTACAGCAAGGCGGTTTCATGGTGCTGAGCAGGCAGATGTAAGGTGGCAGGAACTAAGGATTCGATGTTGTATGATTGGGCAAACAGATGAGTTTTGAGCAGTTTCCGGAACTGTGCGTAGGAGGAAGTTAATCTCCTCTCCACCAGGAGCGAGTTCCAGAATTGGAGCGCTAGGACAGCGAATCTTAGGCCTCCATGCTTATTTGCATGGTGTAATTTACAACAAGGGGTGGTGATGGACAGAGTCTCTGAATTAAGCAGAGTACTCTCACCCAGTCAAGAGATCAGGGCTAGATCCAACACCGTTTTTTAGCTCATTGCACCATCCCAGTTTCAGAACCTGGCTGTATGCAAATTAATCTGTCCCTGGCCCAGTGCATCATGGGAACAGGGCAGACCAGACTACAAAAGCCAATTCTTACACTGGGAAGGAAACAAGCTTCCGGGGACCGGTTTCTGCGTCTTCGGCCCGGCTTGCTTGAATCCTGATGGTGCAATGAGCAAGGGACTCACATCTGAGTATACCCTTCCACGCTTAGGGTGGACAAAATAATTTACAACAAGGGGTGGTGATGGACAGAGTCTCTGAATTAAGCAGAGTACTCTCACCCAGTCAAGAGATCAGGGCTAGATCCAACACCGTTTTTTAGCTCATTGCACCATCCCAGTTTCAGAACCTGGCTGTATGCAAATTAATCTGTCCCTGGCCCAGTGCATCATGGGAACAGGGCAGACCAGACTACAAAAGCCAATTCTTACACTGGGAAGGAAACAAGCTTCCGGGGACCGGTTTCTGCCATTTCAGGCGTCTTCGGCCCGGCTTGCTTGAATCCTGATGGTGCAATGAGCAAGGGACTCACATCTGAGTATACCCTTCCACGCTTAGGGTGGACAAAATAATTTACAACAAGGGGTGGTGATGGACAGAGTCTCTGAATTAAGCAGGGTACTCTCACCCAGTCAAGAGATCAGGGCTAGATCCAACACCGTTTTTTAGCTCATTGCACCATCCCAGTTTCAGAACCTGGCTGTATGCAAATTAATCTGTCCCTGGCCCAGTGCATCATGGGAACAGGGCAGACCAGACTACAAAAGCCAATTCTTACACTGGGAAGGAAACAAGCTTCCGGGGACCGGTTTCTGCCATTTCAGGCGTCTTCGGCCCGGCTTGCTTGAATCCTGATGGTGCAATGAGCAAGGGACTCACATCTGAGTATACCCTTCCACGCTTAGGGTGGACAAAATAATTTACAACAAGGGGTGGTGATGGACAGAGTCTCTGAATTAAGCAGAGTACTCTCACCCAGTCAAGAGATCAGGGCTAGATCCAACACTGTTTTTTAGCTCATTGCACCATCCCAGTTTCAGAACCTGGCTGTATGCAAATTAATCTGTCCCTGGCCCAGTGCATCATGGGAACAGGGCAGACCAGACTACAAAAGCCAATTCTTACACTGGGAAGGAAACAAGCTTCCGGGGACCGGTTTCTGCCATTTCAGGCGTCTTCGGCCCGGCTTGCTTGAATCCTGATGGTGCAATGAGCAAGGGACTCACATCTGAGTATACCCTTCCACGCTTAGGGTGGACAAAATAATTTACAACAAGGGGTGGTGATGGACAGAGTCTCTGAATTAAGCAGAGTACTCTCACCCAGTCAAGAGATCAGGGCTAGATCCAACACCGTTTTTTAGCTCATTGCACCATCCCAGTTTCAGAACCTGGCTGTATGCAAATTAATCTGTCCCTGGCCCAGTGCATCATGGGAACAGGGCAGACCAGACTACAAAAGCCAATTCTTACACTGGGAAGGAAACAAGCTTCCGGGGACCGGTTTCTGCCATTTCAGGCGTCTTCGGCCCGGATTGCTTGAATCCTGATGGTGTAATGAGCAAGGGACTCACATCTGAGTATACCCTTCCACACTTAGGGTGGACAAAACTAATTTGCATATAGCCAGGTTCTGAGCTGGGATGGGGCAGTGAGATAAATAACGGTGATGGATCAAGCCCTGATCTTTGGACTGGGTAAGAGTGGTCTGCTTAATTCAGACACTCTGTTCATCACCACCCCCTTTTCTGAATCGTTTTTGGCCACTATAGGTGTGGCAGGGTATACTCAGACATGAGTCCCTTTCTCACTGCTCCATCAGGATTCAAGCAAGCCGGGCCGAAGAGGCTGAAATGCCAGAAACCGGTCCCCGGTAGCTTGTCTCCTTTCTGGTGAAGAATTGGCTTGGTAGTTTGGTCTGCCCAGTTCCCATGATGCACTGGGCCAGGGACAGACTAATTTGCATATAGCCAGGTTCTGAGCTGGGATGGGGCAGTGAGATAAATAACGGTGATGGATCAAGCCCTGATCTTTGGACTGGGTAAGAGTGGTCTGCTTAATTCAGACACTCTGTTCATCACCACCCCCTTTTCTGAATCGTTTTTGGCCACTATAGGTGTGGCAGGGTATACTCAGACATGAGTCCCTTTCTCACTGCTCCATCAGGATTCAAGCAAGCCGGGCCGAAGAGGCTGAAATGCCAGAAACCGGTCCCCGGTAGCTTGTCTCCTTTCTGGTGAAGAATTGGCTTGGTAGTTTGGTCTGCCCAGTTCCCATGATGCACTGGGCCAGGGACAGACTAATTTGCATATAGCCAGGTTCTGAGCTGGGATGGGGCAGTGAGATAAATAACGGTGATGGATCAAGCCCTGATCTTTGGACTGGGTAAGAGTGGTCTGCTTAATTCAGACACTCTGTTCATCACCACCCCCTTTTCTGAATCGTTATTTGCATGGTGTAGGCACAGGTGCATGAGCCCTGTGCCCCTACAGTACCCAGGGCCATTCCTGGGCACTGTAGGTGCAGTGATGCCATTAAGAGTATATGGTGCTGGGAGATTGTCATTACGAACTCCACAGCACCATAATGGCTACAATGAAGACTAACAAGTTTGATATCAAACTTCTCAGCACATTAAACCCACACTGATGCCATTGTGGGATTTAATGTAAAATGCACTACAGAGATGCCCCCCGAAACCTAACCTACAATCCACGTCTTGTCCGAGAGGCTGTTGAGGCTGCGACACAGCAGACATGTTGCTGGACCCCTGGGTAGAGAGCCCTCTGCTCTCCTGGGACTGCAACATTGCACATCCTGGGCGAGGTGCTAGGTCTCCTCCCTCAGGATGGGTAAAGGAAGCTTCAAAGACATGTTGCCTTTTGTGAGCTTCTCCAGGCCACTTGCTGTACTCAGCAACTGGCCCCCACCGGTACTGACCCCCACTCTGGCGGGAAACCCTAAGTGAGGAAAGGGGGTGTGCCAGACTGTGCCAACTCCACCCCTCAGATGGGAGAGGCAAGGTGAAGCACAACTCCAGGCTCCGGCCATCTTGAGGATGGGGTGCCCTGCCCAATCAGAGATAGGCTCCTACCCCCCTCCCACAGCAGAGGAGCAGGATAGGGGGTGTATTCACCCCAGGACAGGGACCCATTGGTCCCTGCCCTTACCCTACCTGTAACTCCCCTAAATGTAGTATTTAGGGGCACCCTGAACCTTCCTTCCTTCCTTTGATCCCAATTTGAAAACAAGCAAGAAGATCAAGAAACCAGATTTGGCCCCACCCCTATCGGCCTGTTGGTGCTTGAACCTGCTCCTGCAAAACTCCGGCGCCTTTCGTGGTCAGCAACCTGACAAACCCCGGAGGACCCGACTGCCTTGAGACTCTACCAAGACTGGGACTCCCACGATCAGTGGCTCTGCTTGATAAACAACACCCCTGGTGCCAGCCAGAAACCGCGAATCCAGCACACGCAGTACCCGCCGAGCCCGGCCCATGCCCGAGTGGACAAAGGCCCTGAGGACATCCCCCCGGCGATTGTGACCTGCAATCCAGTGCCCAAGGACCCTCCTTGACGACCCAGACGACGCCTGCAGTCTCACATTCAGGGACCCCCTCCAACCGCGACCAGCAGAGGGTAAGATTTCCCGACGTCAAACGACACCCCTGCACCCGGCGCCCCACGGCCTCCTGTGCCAAACTCCGGGGTGCCTACCTATCCTCCAAGATCCCAACTTACCCCTCGAAGTGTTGGTCGCTCCTGAAGAATCTCCATCCCCGAGCCTGCAGCCTTTGTTCATCTTCCATGTTCTCCATTGAATAACATGGAGCGCCCGAAGGCTCAAAAGCACCCAGCCGCCCGAGTGCCCCTGGCAGGGCAACCTTTGTCCTCATCTACTTCCCCATTTGCCCTTAGCAAGTGACCATGAGCCCAACTCCCACAGCTGCGTGGCCTGCTTGCCAGCAGCCACCAACCGAAGGCTCCCTGCCTCTCATAGGATAAAATTGGGCCTACCTACCTCTGCACCCGGCTGCCCCAGTGCCGCTGAGGATGTACCAACTGTACCTATCCGACCCTGGGAGACCCCTGACTCTATGCCCAGAACCTTAACTCTGCCAGTCGAGTACTTACCCCAAAGCCGATAACTCACTTTTCTTCCATAGGCTAACATTGACTGGTTTCACTTGGAAATTCGTCTAAGTGTGGAGTTTTGCAACTTTAAAATATTCATCTAAAATCAGCCGAACAACGAATTCTGATTTACTCACCTGTTATCAGGAGAGAACCCAGTGCTGCATCTTTTAGCCCAGCACTGACCCTAAAAAGTAATTTTCACCGTACTTACTAGTAACTTGAATTTCCTTCCATAGGTATCCATTGTCTGGTTTTCACCAGAAAAGTTTCTGTCAATTGTCAAAAACTATTCCTTAAAAATCGCCTGTATGACAAATGCATTCTTTCAATTGTTTACAGGAGATGCACCAGTGCTGGATCCAGGATCCAACACCGAGTAAGAAAAAGTAACAATAACACTACTTACCTGCTAAGTGAATTACCTCCCATAAGTACCAACTTTTAAAATACATATTATTCCTTAAAAATCACTACTTTAACCAAAACGCTTTTACTTAACTGTTTAAAGGAGATGTCCAAGGACTGAATCTAGGATCCAGTCCTGTGCTTAGAAAAGTAATCTAAAAAGTAACTAATGCACAAGTTACTATTTGTGTAACGATATATCTGTAAGAGACATTAGTTAGTGATAGATTCCTTACCTTAGAATATCCCCAGGCCTCAGACTGGATCCGGAATTTTTTTGCGTAGCAGTACCCATGCGCGTCGGTAGGCGTCGTCCGCGTCTGTCGTGGGCGCCGTGATGACGTCGTCTGAGTACTTAGACACCGCCTCCGCGTGCTGACGTCAGTTCTGATACACAGCTTTTCCACGCCAGAAATGCAGAGCCATGATAAAAACCAACACTGGTGCCATGAAACTAGGGCCCTGAAAGGGGATGACCTTAACCCTAGATATCGGTTCGCAGAACGGGGAGGATGGGTGGGTCGGTAAGGAATCTATCACTAACTAATGTCTCTTACAGATATATCGTTACACAAGTAGTAACTTGTGCCTCTGAAAGAGACACGTTCGTGATAGATTCCTTACCTTAGAATAGATACCCCAGCAATACCAACCCCGGTGGTGGGTCTGCGAACCAATAATCACACCAGAAAGTCCTGGAGGACGGAACGGCCAAAGAAGCCATCCCTCCGGACTTGGCTGTCCAGGCAGTAGTGTCTTGCGAACGTGTGCAGCGAGGCCCACGTAGCTGCCTGACAAATGTCCTGCAAGGGCACACCTCGGCCCAAGGCAGTTGTAGTCGCCGTGGCCCGAGTGGAATGAGCCCTCAGCCCAACAGGAGGTTCCCTTCTTGGCCAAGGAGTAACAAGCTTGGATGCACAAGATGATCCACCGAGAGATGGTCCGCTTGTGCACCGCCCATCCCTTCTTAGCGCCCGCGTAACCAACGAAGAGTTGGTCATCCACCCGCAACTGGCGTGTGCGATCCAGATAGAAAGAGAGCGCACGTTTTGGGTCCAGACGGTGGAGCCACTCTTCCTCTTTCGAGGGATGCGGAGGCGGAAAGAAGGTGGGCAAGGTGATGGACTGCCCGATGTGGAAGGCCGTGACAACCTTGGGCAGGAAAGAGGGTCTTGTCCGCAACACAACCGTGTCCGGATGGACAGAGATGAAAGGAGGTGTGGAAGAAAGAGCCTGGAGCTCACTCACTCTCCTGGCAGAGGTGATGGCAACCAGGAAAGCAGTCTTCAAGGTAAGAAGACGGAGAGGACAGTTATGGAGTGGCTCAAAGGGAGCACACATGAGATAAGTAAGTACAAGGTTCAAGTCCCACTGGGGCATCACAAATGGAACAGGAGGAAACATGTGAGTGATGCCCTTCAAAAACCTATTTACAAATGGGGACTTGAACAAAGATGGCTGATCAGGTAGCCTTAAGAAGGCGGAAAGGGCAGAAAGGTAGCCCTTGATAGTGCCCAGAGCAGAGCCCTGCTAGGCAAGAGAAAGAAGGAAGAGGAGAACCTCAGAAAGGGGGGCAGAGAGTGGATCCACAGCCTTTGCTGTGCACAACACCACAAATCTGTTCCACCTGCAGGCGTATGCCGACTTTTTGGAGGGACGCCTGGCTGCCAGAATGACATTACAGACTTCAGGAGGCAAGTCAAATGGCCTCAACTGTCGACGCTCAATCTCCAGGCTTGTAGGTGGAGACTGGACAGGTTCGGGTGGAGGACCGTGCCCTGCTGCTGCGACAGAAGGTCCTCCTGAAGAGGCAGATGAATCGGGGGATCGACAAACATGCTGAGTAGCTCTGGATACCAATATCTTCGTGCCCAGTCAGGAGCCACAAGGATAACCTGGGCCCGGTCGCGCCTGATCTTCTTCAGCACTCTGGGCAGAAGTGGTATAGGCGGAAAGGCGTACATAAGACCGCAACTCCACTCGTGACGAAAAGCGTCTCCGAGCGAGTGCCGCCTTGGAAATTCCAACGCGCAGAACTGATGACATTGCGCGTTCTCTTCTGTGGCGAATAGATCTAACCAAGGCTCTCCCCACTGCTGAAAGAGGCCTTGCGACACATCCGAGTTCAGACGCCATTCGTGATCCATCATGCACCGACGGCTGAGTTCGTCCGCCCTGGCATTCATAGAACCTGCCAAGTGTTGAACTACCAGGGTCACGCCCTGATGTTCCAGCCACTGCCAGAGGCGCAGAGCCTCCTGGCATAGGGTCCACGACCCCACCCCGCCCTGTTTGTTGCAGTACCACATGGCGGTGGTGTTGTCCGTGAACACCTGCACTACACTCCTCCGGACAGAGGGGAGGAATGGCTTCAGTGCAAGTCGGATCACCCGCAGCTCCAGAAGGTTGATGCGGAGCTGGGACTCCGCCGGAGACCAGAGGCCTCTGATCTCCGCCTCTCCCTTGTGGCCCCCACAGCCCTGGAGGGACGCGTCCGTCACAACTACGTGCTCCGGTTGGGGTAGGGAAAGGGATTTGCCGCTGACCCACCACTGCAACTGTCTTGCAGTGCCCTCCGAGATCAAGACATGGTCGGACAAGTTGCCCTGATGCTGGGCCCACTGAAACTTCAGGTCCCACTGCAGAGCCCGCATCCGCCACCGGGTGTGATGCACCAGAAGCATGCAGGAGGCCATCAGCCCCAGAAGCCGCAGCGTCAACCTGACCGAGACTCAGGATAAAGGCTGAAAGATCGGAATCAGAGCCTGAATATCTCGAACCCGCTGTTCAGGAGGATAAACCCGAAACTGCGCCGAGTCTAGAACCGCTCCGATGAAGAGGAGCTTCTGAGAGGGACACAGGTGTGACTTCGGCACATTGATGGAGAACCCTAGCAGGTGCAGGAGGTGGCCGTAGTCTGGAGGTGACTGACGACTGTCTGGGGCGAGCCCGCCTTCAACAACCAGTCGTCGAGTTAAGGAAAGACTGAAATCCCTAACCTGCGCAAATGAGCTGCGACCACCGCCATCACTTTCGTGAACACCCGTGGGGCGCTGGTAAGGCCGAAGGGGAGCACGGTAAACTGAAAGTGGTCGTGGCCTACCGTGAACCGCAGGTAACGCCGGTGGGCCGGCAGGACGGGGATGTGGAAATAGGCGTCCTGCAAGTCCAACGCTACCATCCAGTCTCCTCGGTCAAGCGAAGCTAAGACCTGAGCCAAAGTCAGCATCTTGAACTTCTCCTTCCGGAGGAAGCTGTTGACGTTCCGTAGGTCCAAGATAGGCCGTAGGCGCCCTTTGCCCTTCTTGGTTACCAGAAAGTAGTGGGAGTAACAACCACACCCTACTTCTGGCCCAGGAACGCGCTCGATGGCCCCCTTGGCCAAGAGGGCCGAAACTTCCTCTCTGAGAAGTGTCAAGTGATCCCCCGACACGCGGTGGCACTGTGGTGGCATGGCTGGAGGGGACGCCTCGAAGGGGAGGGAGTAGCCCCTTCGGACGATTTGCAGCACCCACCTGTCTGAAGTGACAGTGCGCCAGTGGTGGTGGTGATGGCGAACCCTGCCCCCCACTGGCGTCACATGGGCCTGAAAGCACGGACTAGGAGGGTTTTGAGGCGGATGCTGCAGGGGTAAGTGTGGACTGGCCTCGTCATTGTCCCCGACCACCGCCACGGCGGATTCCACGGCCGCCACCACGCTGGATGTTAGACTGCGGTGCGTGGCTGGCAGCACGTGTGGGGGCGCCCCTTCCTTGGCCACGAAAGGAGCGAAAGACAGCCTTTTGCTGGCGCGGGGCCGAGAGGCCCAAGGACTTGGCGTAGCCCTGGAGTCCTTTAAGCGCTCAAGCGCATGGTCTGCCTTGTCGCCAAAGAGGCGACGGCCATCGAACGGCATCTCCATAAGTGTGTTTTGGACATCGGCCGAGAAATTAGCGGACCTCAACCAGGCGTGACGACGAATCGCCACCGTCATTGCCATCGCTCTGCCCAGAGAGTCGGTAGTGTCCAGCCCACACCAGATGGAGTACCGTGCCGCATCTCGGCCCTCCACAAGGGCCTGGCCGAGTTTAGCCTGTACCTCCAACGGGCATTCTGGCAGCACGGCCGCGACCGTGTCCCAAAGAGAGTGGGTGTAGCGGCCCCAAGAGACATGCAGTATTGACTGACCGCAATCCCAAACTCAGGAAGGAGAATACCTTTTTTCCGTAATTCTCGTACCTCTTGGATTCCCGGTCGGGGGGAGCCGACGGGAATGCGGTCTGGGAATTTGAGGCCTGAAAAACCATAACCAGGCTCTCAGGGGTGGGATGGGTGGACAGAAAGCAAGGGTCACCCGGAGCCGGGCGGTGGCGTCTGGCCACGTTCCTATCCACAGGCTGTCCCGTGGCGGGCCTGGACCAAGTGCCCAAAAGAACGTCAGACAAGGCCTCATTAAACGGCAGCAGAGGCTCGGCCGAGCTTGACTGCGGTTTAAGGACCTCAGTGAGGAGGTTAGTCCTCACGGCCGCGACGGGGAGCTCAAGGCCCAAGGCCTTGGCAGCCCTCATCAGCACCACGCTATAAGCAGCCCCCTCCTCCGTAGCCACGCTAGGAGGGGAGACAAAACCAGTGTCGGGCGAAGTGTCCAGACCACTGGCCCCCACAAGCTCTCCTATCCAGTCCGCAGAAGACTGACACTCACGTGCCAGAGGGTCCTCAGACCCCTCCCAATCCTCATCATCACCCACCACCTGGTACTCCGGCTCAAAAGATGGGGCGGGTCATAGAAATAGAAATCTCCCATCGGCGTCGAAAGCGGCGGCGCTCCCGCGCCGGACCCGAATCAAGGGCAGGACCAGGGACGACGTCGTCCTGGGACGGTGCCGGGGGGGCGACAACCGTGGGGCCGACGCCGGCGTGGTCGTGAGGTCGACCGGCGGCGACCCGGATCCGGAACCAGACCCAGTGGGTCCCTGCGGCATCGGGACCGAAGTTGCTGACGGCGCCGGAGCCAAAGCACCCGACGGCACCGGGGCCGAAGCGCCCGGCCTGCATGGGGACCCAGTCGGAGCCACTTGACCCGAAGGCGCCGCGGAACCCGACGGAGGAGCGAGCGACCTCATGGCCATGAGGAAGTCTGCAATCTCCCCCGGCGTCTCATCCTGCCCAGGGACCAGCGGGTGTGGAGCAGGCCGCGACACCTGCAGCTCCAGCGGAGCCGCGTGGGCAGTGTCAGCCAAACCCCCTGCCGCATCGCGCGAGCGTCGGGGGGGGAGTCGGAAGAGCGATGATGCCTCTTTGACTTATTGTGCCTCTTACCTGAGGACTTCGAGCCCGAAGACCGATGACGACTCCCGGAACTGTGGTGGCTCCGGCCCTGCGACCGGTCCCTCGACCTCCTTTCGGACCGGGACCTCGAGCGGTGCGGGGCGGACTGCCGAAGCTCGAGTCGCTTACGGGACCGCTCCCGTCTAGCCTTAGATGTCAGGGCCCGGCAGTCGGAGCAGGACTTGTCGTCGTGGTCCAGGCCTAAACAGTGCAGGCACCGGCGATGGGGGTCAGTAACCGACATCAGTCGGTTGCAGTCGGCGCAGGGCTTCCCTACCGGCACCGTCGGAGTCGAATAGACTCGAAAATGGATCAAAAAGGATCTCAAAGGGTTAGTCAAAAAGTGACTAGGGTACAACTTTTCCCAGATCTGCGCTAGCTGGCGTGGAAAAAAGAACTGACGTCAGCACGCGGAGGCGGCGTCTAAGTACTCCGACGATGTCATCACGGCGCCCACGACGCCGAACGCAAAGCCGCGGACGACGCCTAACGACGCGCATGGGTACTGCTAAGCAACAAAAATCCGGATCTAGTCTGACGCCTGGGGATATTCTAAGGTAAGGAATCGATCACTAACGTGTCTCTTTCAGATTGCATTTATCTAGAAATTCCTTTGAGCTCAATGTTGCATTGTTTGAAATTGTGTTGCCTATTGCAACAACTGTAACTATTGTAATCAAAACGTCTATTGCCTATTTGAAAAGTATTCAACTAAATTAACTCATTCTGAGAAAGTATATTTTAATACCTTGTTTGTTCTAAAATAAAACAACTATATCTTTTGAAACAAAACAATTGGCCTAGAGTTCAGTTCTTGAGTGTGTGAGACCATTTGCAGACTGAGTGTGTACACCAAATGCTTTACACTGTCCTCTGATACTGCCTTACTGCTCGACCAAGCTACCACTTTAGAGTAAGATTATATCTAACTTTAGCTTCTGCCAAACCTCTGGGGACTGTGGACTCTGTACACACTGTACCTTACTTTGGTCCAGCATATACAAAGCCACTTTCTTACAATGTGCACCAAAGGATTGTTTGGGGGTTACCGGGAACATGAGGCCCAGATGAAAATCACCACGAAGCAGAACGCCACGCAAAAGAAACCAATCTAACCAAGGAGTCGATGCCCATGAGCATGGTCAAGTAAGGGAGGAGTCACTGCACCTTGTGACTCAAAAGACTTAAAACAAAAACAATTTGTATATGTCCGAGCCTGACACTAGATGGCAGGAGTATGCAGAGCATGTGTATCTACATCTGCACATGACAAGAACAGAGTGTTACCTAAGGTAAGTAACTTGTCTTCTGAAGGAAACTTCTAATCTCAGGCTCATCACCTTAGAATAGATACCAAAGCAGTAACTTTCCAAAGTGGTCAGTCTGTGGAGTGGATTCGGACCAAAACATCACTCAGGACCCATTTGGTAAAAGTTCCTTCCCAGCAAACCGGTTTGTTAAGGCAATAGAACTCTGCCACAACCTGGAAGATATCAAGGACAGGCACTCCACATGCCAACGGAGTGGTAGCAGCCTTGACTTTAGTGGAATGAACTCTCTGACCTTCTGGCGGCTGCTTTTTGGCCAGTGTGCAGCACATCTTAATACAGACACTATCCACCTTGACAGGGTCCTCTTCTGTAGTCTTTCCTTTCTTCATCTCAGAGATCCCTGAGAAACACTGGTCATCCACATGGTAATCCTTGGCAAAATCAATAAAGGAATTTTGGGAACCAGCTAATGAATCCGCTACTCCACTTTCGAGAGGTGAAGAATGCTAGCAGGGTGATGGATTGCTCAATGTGAATAGGAGACACAACTTTAGACAAGAATAACGCCAGAGCCAGCTTGTCTGGGGAAAAAAGGTGGTATAGGGCAACTGCACCAACAGTGCCTGGAGTTTACTCATGCGATGAGATAAAACTGATCACAATTAGGAAGACAGTCTTTAGAGTCAACAGGTGCAATGAGTAAATGTGCATAGGCTCAAAGGGCACGCGCATGAGAAATGTCAATACCAAGTTAAGGTCCCACTATGCCATCACAAACGGTTTGGAGGAAACGTGTCGAACTTTTAATAAATCGCTTCAAAACAGGTGATTTAAACAAGAGGTTGGTCTGGCAAATACAGAACGGACGATTGGGCTGACTGCCTTGAATACTGCCCACTGCAAGGCCTTGCTGGGCCAAAGGCAGAACAACAGGAGAGAGTTTATTCTTGTAACTTAATGTCAGTCACCAAATTTGTTCCAGCACATGGCATAAATGGACTTTGTGGAAGTGAGGACATTCACCACTTCCCGCAGAAGATAAAACCTAATTAACTGCTACCGCTTAATCTTCACACATGGAGGTGTAGATTGTTCAGGTGTGAGTGAAGAACGTAGCCCCGCTGCTGAGCAATGTCTCCACAAAGTGGTAGGCTGATCAGAGGGCCCTGACCCAACAATTATGAGTACCCACTCTCCCGGTCCAATCTGGAGTCACAAGAATGACTTGGGATGAGTTAGCTTTTGAGCTTTTTAGTATCCAGGACAAAACAGGCATGGGAGGGAAGCCGCACAGGAGTCCCTAGCTCCATTCCAGCTGGAATACATTTCCAAGGAAATGTCTTTGTGGAAACTCCAACTAATACAACCTTTGACACTGCGCATTTGACAGAGGTTCTCCCTCCTGTCAGAAGGTGCACAGTGGCACCTCAAGCTGTAGCTTCCATTTGTGATCCACCATGTGCCACTAGCTGTGCTGTGGCCCCTTGGGCCAGGATTCCGCCAGAGATCAGAGTACCCCTGGCCTCCAGCCCAGTAGTGATTCATCTGTTACGACTGCCTGCTCTGGATCTGGTAGGGAGCATATTCCAATGGCAGGACCAACAGTTCGAACAGCACAACTGCAAATCTTGAGCCATCTCTTTTGAAATCCATATGGCAACCATCACATTTCTTTGGTCCTGGGCCCACCAAATAAAACAAAAATTACATTGCAGAACACAAATGTGCCACCTGGCTTAGTGGAACAGGTAGAAGCAGCAGGCTGTGGCCAAGATGCCTTGTTTATGGTGAGTTCATTACATTTACAAACGACCAAGGTTATGGAGAGCATGTCAAAGCCAAATAAAAACAAAAAACTATTGAATAATGGATTTTAGGAGGAATGTTCATGTGACACAAATACGTTGCTTAAACTTTAAACAAAGTAACATATTAGCAGGGCACGTGTGTACAAAGGAACTACAGGCATGAGAAGAACCTGTTGCTTGCATTCCAGGTTAACATATTAGCAGGGCAGGTGATTGTGTAAGAAGATTGTGGATGTGACAAGGACATGTCAAATGTTAAACTTTAACCCAGGGAACAGGGATAACGCTATTTGACAAAGTAGTCAATCGAATATAAAAGGTTGTTGTGGGAGGAGCTTGTGACTCGATAAAACAAATCATCCTCGGTGGAGTCGTGCAGATGAACAGCTATCCTGCCAGATACGGGATAATGATTTTGACGGTCATCATAAGCGTGTGTTTGCTACCTATAAATGAAAGCTAAGTAAAACTAGTTTGTTGGACATTCAACGTGCATTTCTTAATCAAGGAATGGGCCGAAATTTAATTTAACACACCACACTTAATAACTGCTCTCACTGAGATCCAGGACAGAGACTGAAAAATCAGGCTCATAGCCTTAATGCCCATGAATTGATAGCATTGAGAGAAAGCTTTAAATTGCACTTTATCCGAATATAGTCCCAATGATTGCAACCTCTGGGAAGGAGTCGGAGGAGTCTTAGATTAAATGACGTTATACCTCAACGACGTCACGAATTTGCCGTCAAGTGAAGGTGGTCCACGATAGACTATCAAGTCTACATTCAACAGCCAGTCAGAGTTAGAACTGGTATCCACCACCCCCAAGGGTGTGCCTCGACACCGCCATAACTTTCATGAACATGCAGGTAATAACTATGGGACTACAAAACAGGTATATGAAAATACACATCCCATAGGTCCAAGGATACCATCCAGTCTCTTAGGTACAATAAATAAATCAAGGATTTGTAAAGTGCTGCATATCACCAGTGAGAATCTCAAGGTGCTGGAGTTGCTCAATGCTTCATGATGGTCTGTTCTTTCAAACAGACAGGTTGAGTCCTTTTCTGAAATGCTGGAGCGATGAGGTGCATGGGCAAGTCGTCCTCCACTGTTGCTTTGGTGCATCCAGGAAGTGTTGGAGAGGGAGGCAGACTGTAGCTATCTGGTCGATGGAAGGTCTTGCGTTTGTTGATATATGCGGTTTCTTCGTGGTGCAGGGCTTTGTATGCATTGGTCAACATCTTGAACTGGCATCTTTTCTGGATCGGGAGCCAGAGTAGCTTGTGTGTGATGTGGGTTTGTCTGGGCAGGATGAGTCTGGCTGCTGAGTTATGCATGATCTGTAGTCTCTTCAGGAGGCGCGTGGTGGCTCCTGCGTACTGTGTGTTCCCATAGTCCTGCCTGCTGGTGCAGAGGGCTTGCTCCCAGTCAACACCAGGACCCTTCCTTAGTTCACGATTCCAGTCCTCAGGGAAGGAGGCTGAAGTGGTGGAACTGTTCAGGACTTTCTTGAGCTAGTCGCCAAACATCTTGAGCCCGAGGTTGAAGACGTGTTGGGTTGAGAACTCCTTCACAATGGCAAAGAGTTCCTTGCTGTGGTTAATGTTGGCTTCTATGCAGACTGCTAGGTTGTTCTTTCTTTCAAGAGATAGTGGTACTGGTTAAGTGCTGTCTTGAAGGTGGTATAGTCTCCTGTCTCTGCTGGTGCACCACTTCCTTTCTAGTTGCGTTTTGTGGATTTCACCTTTGTGGTGAACCAGGTCACTTTTCTGGCAGGTCTTTTGGATTTGGCTGGCTTGGCAGGGTTGCATCGAGTCAGCACAGTCTGTGATCCACTGGGAGAAGTTATTTGCAGCTTGTTCTGGGATAGATGTTGTGTCTGGGAGGTGGGAGTTGAGAGCGTTGTTCCACTGGTCTTCTGATATCTTTTTCCAGTTTCTGTGCGTGGAGCTGGGGAGAGGGAGGCGGGGGGGGGGGGGCACGTGCCTGTGTTTGGACGTCCTGAGATGGTGAAGTGAATGCTGTAGTGGTCGGTCCAGGTGAGTTGTGAGACGTGGTTGTACTGGACTCTGTCACTGAAGTGAAAATGGGGCCATTCGCGTCATGCAATGTGGATAGGGTCAGTGACCAGTTGCTTGTGGCCGAGGTTACTCATGTTTTCTAGGTCAGTTGTGTTGGTGTTGCTGGGGTCATCAAGGGGAAAGTTATGATCCCCTAGGAAAATGTAGTGCTTGGAGTTGGTGGTGATAAGGGGAATTAGGTCCGGTATGGCGGTGCAGAAGCTTGGGCTTGATCCTAGTGGTCTGTAGGCAAGGGTGCCTCTGATGGTGCTTTTCAGTCTGTGTGGATTTGGAAGTTGTAATTCTCCATTGGTGGGGTCCACTCATCTGAGGAAGTCATGCAGCAGATGGTGATGGCAAATTCACCTCTGTGTTTGTTGAATCAGTCCTGGTGTGTTATCTTGTAAACTTCAGGGATGGCGATGGCCGGTGCAGAGGCGGGGTTCAGCCAGGTCTCTGAGGAAGATGACGTCTGGGTTGATGGATGAAATTGTGTTCCAGATTTCTGTGGCGTGTTTGCTGACACATCGTGTATTGAGTAGAATGTACTGGGAATGTGCCTTGGTGGTCTCGGTCAGCGTGTTGGACACAGTAGTGTTTGCCGTGTCTCCGACGTTATTGGTTGGCTCAGTGTTGCAGGTGAAGCAGCAGTGCTTGCAGAAGAACGGCAGTCTGGTGGAACATGGAAATGTGCAGCAGCAGTTTTTGTCAATGCGCTCAGGATCCAGGGCTTGGAGGTCTGTGGCAGGTAAGCTGCACAAGGTGAAAGAACCAGGTTCCTGGAACTGGGTGTTGACCGGGAGCAGACAGGCTTGCCTTTGGCCTCCATTAAGTAGGCCCTGGAAGAGGGATGGGAGCTGGGTAGCAGGAAGTGGGAGCAGGGCAAGAAAGGGAAGGAAGACAGCGGGGAGGCGGACTGTCTCGCTGTACAACAGCTGCAACAAGCTTTCAGGCTCTAGAGAAAGTAAAGTAACAGCATGTAAACAAAAACAATTTCAAACAAGTTAGCTAGAAGAAATAAAATGGACACAGTACAGTGAGTCTAATTAGAACAAAAAAGGCTGGCTGACACCAGTCGATCTTCTAGCAGGGCAGCAGTACCCAATACAACAGTGCAGGATCGTGGCACAAGGCAAGGAGGCGAGCGAGGGAAGAGTAAAACGATCTCACACAATGGCACACCAGGGTAGAGTCAGAGACTTGCTCGACTGTAGTGCGGGGCAGCTGGCACAGGACCTGCTCAATGAGGGCTCGCTGCAGCCTCCATTAAGTAGGTCATGGGATGGGATGGGAGGTAGGTAGCAGGAAGTGGAGCCGTCCAAGAAACGTCGAGAAGCGAGCGGCAAGGCAGGCTGTCGTGCTGTAGAACAGCTGACCAAAAAACTTGAACAAGCTTACAGGCTCTAGACAAAGTAAAGTAACAGCCAGTAAAGACAAATGCAACTCAAAAGAAGCTGGCTAGAAAAGAAATGGACTGAGTACAGTGAAAGTCTAACTAGACAGGAAGTAAAAAGACTGACTGACACCAGGTGCTCTACTAGCAGAGCAGCAGCACACAGTACAGCAGTGCTGGATTGCGGCACAAGGAGGCAGTGATCAGGGAGAGTTAAACAATCTCACACAATGGCACATCAGGGACCCGCTTGAAAGTAGCATGGGGGAGATGGCATAGGACTTGCTAAGATCTAACTGACCAAGATCTGAGCCAACGTGAGCTTTTTAATTGGTCCTTCCAGAGGAAAGAATTCAGACATTAAAGGTCCAATATAGGCCTCCATTCTTTTTCTGCAAAATCAGTGTGTGTAACAACCCTTTCCTTACTCTCTTTCAAAGTTAGGAATTCTCTTCATAGCACCTCAAGAGAGCAACACTTGTTATGTTAGCGGGGTACTTCTATAGCGCACGGCTACTCCGGGGAGTGTCCCGGCGCTGGAGGAACCTCACAGATCCAGGGTAGAGAAAGGAACGAGCGAGAGAGCGTACCTCAGAGGGGGCGGATTATTGCATGAAAAGCTGAGTCTTCAGATCTTTCCTGAATGCCAGCAGGGTGGAGCTAGATCTGAGAGAAAGAGGAAGAGCGTTCCACAGCCGGGGCGCAAGATGTTTGAAAGAGCGCCCCCCACAGCGAGCACGTCGGATCACTGGAGTGACTGCCTTGGCCTGGGTCGAGGAGCGCAGGGATCTAGAAGGAAGATAGAAACTGATCCATTTCTGGAGATAGCGGGCACCTGTCCCATGAAGCGCTTTGAAGGCGATGGTCAGGGCCTTGAAAGTGATTCGCTTCTTAATGGGCAGCCAGTGAAGAGTTCTAAGGAGTTCACTGGCCCTGGCTCTCCTAGTGAGGCCGAAAATGACCCGGGCCACAGAGTTTTGTACAACCTGGAGACGCGCAAGGAGGTAGTCCGGAAGGCCTAGGTACAGAACGTTGGAGTAGTCCAGGCGCCAACCAATCAAGGCCTGCACCGTGGTCTTTCTGTGCTCTAAGGATAAGAGCGGCAAGAACTTCCTCAGCATCTTCAGATTCGCAAAGCACCTGCCGGCCAGGCTAGACACCTGAGCCCTGAAAGAAAGGCTGTTGTCAACCTGGATACCCAGATTTTTAACAGCCCTAGAATCGCTGGCAGGAGGGAACATGGCGGCAGGCCACCACTCTTTCCATCTGGGGTCTGCGGGGCCACCGAAAAAAAGAACTTCGAACTTATCGGAGTTGCACTTGAGGCTGTTACGACTGAACCAGTCAAACACAGACAAGGCAGCCCCGAATAGACACCCCATCGAAGTCGTGGCCCCTGTCGCAGGTGAACAGGAGTGGAGTGTCACCCGCATATGACACAATCTGGGTCCCAAAATCATCCGCTAGTGCCGCCAGAGGGGTCATATAGATGTTGAAGAGCGAAGGGCTCAAAATTGAGCCCTGCGGAACTCGGACCTCCAGAGGCGGCATCGCAGCAGAACAAGGAGGGGCCCAGATAGTTTGCTGGCGGTTGGAGAGGAAAGACCTGAACCATCTGTACACCGTTCCCCTTAGACCCACCTCCCAGAGTCTAGAAAGGAGGCGGTCGTGGGGGACGGTGTCGAAGGCTGCGGACAGGTCAAGCATCACCAGCATGGCTTTTCCTCCCCTGTCCAAGGTTTCTTTGATTGCTTCGGAGACCTCAAGCAGAGCTGTTTCGGTGCTCAGATTAGAGCGGAAACCAGACTGATGTGTAGTATATTATTCGTCTCTAGAAAGTGGGACAAGGTAGTATGGACGTGTTTTTCGACCACTTTCGCAAGAGCTGGCAGGAGGGAAATTGGTCGGTAGTTGGCATGGGATTCGGGGTTCAAGTTGGCTTTCTTAAGCAGTGGCAAAATGAGTGCCTGTTTCCAAGGCTGGGGGACTTCACCCGTAATGAGCGAAAGGTTGAGTATCGGGTTAATGAGGTGGTTAAGGGTGGGGGCCATTTGCGCAAGAAATTTAGCATGGCACGGGTCAAGCGGTGAACCAGATTTCAGTTTAGAGAGGAGATCTAAAGAGGACTGTAGGGACAGTGAAATAAAGTTCCAGAGGGAAGGGCCCTCCGAGGTCAGGCAAGGATCGAGAAACCCCGAAATGGGAGTGTTGCTCGTGTTAGAGGTCCCGAAGGAGGTCTGGATAGTCCGAATTTTGCTGACAAAGTCAGCGAGTTCGGAGATCCAGGACTCCGAGTGCGACGTTTTAGGAGTGGACCACGGAGGGGAGATGAAATCCTTTACTATCCTGAAAATTTCTTTACAGGAATTAGAAGCGTCATCTATCCTGCTGGCCAGATAGGACTTCTTGCCAGCGGTGATGTCATGGTGATAGTCTCTAATCATCACCCTGTAGGTTTCCTTAGAGCTGGCGTCATAGTGCTTACGCCATTCCCTTTAGGCTTTTTTACATTGTCGTCATTTGACGGCAAGTGCCGGGGTAAACCAAGGGGCAGAAGATTTCACCGATGGTGCCCTAGGAGGTAGGGGGGAGCTAGGTCGGCAAGCCGTTGGGTCAGCCAACCCTGCAAGAGCTCAAGGTCCGTTTCCAGAGAGCCTGATAGCAGGCACGGATGGGTCTCTAGAGCCTTCATCAGCATAGCTGGAGAGACCCGATGGAAAGCTCTGGAGGGATGCGCTTCACGCCACTGTCCGCTATCTACTCTCTTCTTATTAAAAGGGATCTCAAAATCCGCTAAGAAGTGGTCGGACCACAGAACAGGAGCGAGGGAGGTCAGGACTACCGGGACAGTGGAGAAGATTTGGTCGAGTATATGTCCTTTACGATGTGTAGGGGACCGGAGGTACGGGATAAGCCCTAAGGAAGAAATGATATCGTTGAGCTTAATACCGTCAGGGTCGTCCACCTTGTCCATGTGAATGTTAAAATCGCCAAGGAGTAAACCGTGGTTGGACCGGAGGCATAGTGTGGAAATCATGGAGTAGAGTTCTTCAAAAAAAAAAAGTGCCCAATGGGCCCGGGGGCCTATAGACCAACAACCCAATACATGACTGCTGAGGTGATAGGGAGAGGGAAAAGGCGAGAACTTCACACCCAGTGATGTTATCCAGGGGGAGAATAGAGCATGTGATGCGCCTGTCAATGACCAGGGCAACACCACCCCCCTTCCCACTGGCTCTGTCTTTTCTGAAGATAACATGGCTTGGGGGGGATGGCAGTGGCAATATCAGGTCCTGCTCCCTCACCCAGCCATGTCTCTGTCAGGAACAGGCAGTCTGCACTGGAGTCTATCAGTAGATTATAAACGTCGAGCGCAAGCTTGCCTAAAGACCTCGTATTAAGCAGTAGGCACTTTGTACTGATGGGCGGCGGATTAAGGGAAGCAATCCGTCCCTGGCCTGGTTGCCAGCCACAGGCCGAACACCTGTTATTAGACCGAGACGGTTTGGGAAAAACCTTAAAACAGTTCCCGTTTGTGTGCATGAGGGAAAAAAGATCATCCCTTGTGTATTTTATCATCCTAAAAAGCTCACCCGCCCAGCAGCGCCTGCGCCCGGCCGCCTCCGGGACGCTGACGGGCGCAGACGGGCTTTCCTTCGGCGCTCCTTAGGCGCCTCCACATCGCGCGTCCGCTGCGCGAAGGGGAGTGCACTTAGTTTTAGGGCGTCGCTGGCCGTCCAGCGCGAGTCAGCGCCACTAGACTGCTGCCCGCAAAGCTGCCTACCCCCAAGATGGCCGCCACAGAAATACGCGCCTGCAGGTCCCAAAGTATCCCCCAGCCCCTCGATGTGCCATCTGGAAGGCTGGGAACACTGCAGGCAGGGCAGCGCGGCGCGAGCAGGATGGAATGAGAGGTAGGGGAAATGCTGAGAGGCCTAAGGTCACCCGGCTTCCGCCTCAGGTGCCTGAAAGGAGACTGAAAGTGCAATGTGTGATAGTAGCAGCAGAAACGAAACAGAAGCTAGTAGTCCGCTTATAAAATGCAGTGCAATAGGTCACAACACACAGGTTAAAAAACGAGTAAAATAGTATTTTAAAACCACTTGTAATCAGCGCTATGCTTGTCACTCGCCCACACCCGGCTTCCGCCTCAGGTGAATGGAGGAAGTGAGGATCTAACCTGAGCTCTGCCTTCTTGCAGTTTTAAGGCGTCGCTGGCCGTCCGGCGCGAGTCAGCGTCACTAGACTGCTGCCTACCCCCAAGAAGGCCGCCACAGAAATGCACGCCTGCAGGTCCCAGAGTATCCCCCAGCACCTCGATGTGCCGTCTGGAAGGCTGGGAACACTGCAGGCAGGGCAGCGCGGCGCGAGCAGGATGGAAAGAGAGGTAGGGGAAATGCAAATGCTGAGAGGCCGAAGGTCACCCGGCTTCCGCCTCAGGTGCCTGAAAGGAGACTGAAAGTGCAATGTGCGATAGTAGCAGCAGAAACGAAACAGAAGCTAGTAGTCAGCTTATAAAATGCAGTGCAATATGTCACAACACACAGGTTAAAAAACGAGTAAAATAGTATTCTAAAACCACTTACACCTCCTACAGCAGAATGGAGGAGCTATCAGGTGTGGGGGCGATGTGACAGAGGAAACAGAAAATAAAGGGCATAACCTTACTGAACGATCTGTTTGACCCATCTGTTGTGGCGTGATGGATCAGTATCCTGGAGGAAATACTAGATCCTGCCCTCCACATGATGTGTGTGTGGCGTTAAGGGCAAACTAAATCCGTTTAGAGGCTGTTGCCTCAAAGGAGAGGAACTGGTACCCCTGCTGATCTATGCAATGTCTGCACGACAAACGTCCTCGGCAAGACTGAGGTGACTGCTGCAGTAGTTGGGACGATTTGCGTTGGTGGGAGTCAACTGTACCAAGAAACGTACCGTGGCTCTACTAAGCTTAAACAAGCATTTACAATGCAACGGTTTCGCCTTCGGAAAAGTTTGAGCTATTGGCATTGTAAATGACAAACTTTTTATTTATGTGTTGGTTTTGAAAACAGATAAATAAATGGCACTCATTTACAATGCCAATAGCTTACTCTGTCGCAAATGCAAGACGTATTGCATTTGCACACACACACCCACACAAGAGCCACACACACACACGAGCCCCCCACACACACCACACAAGAGCCCCCCCCACACACACACACACACGCAAAGAGCCCCACACACACGCAAAGAGGCCCACACAGAGGTCAGGGGTGGCACAGAAGCAGAGTTTCACCAGCTGAGGATCGCATGAAGCCTCTAGCATGAAATAGAGGGAGGGTAAGGGAGAAGTGATGAAAGAGAGGAGGTAAACAATGAAGGGAGAGCTGCGTACGTGGGGCGGGGGTTCGAACTTGGCCAGAGGTTGAGGAGGTGTACCCCAGACTCGAGGGACTGCCCCTTCCAGCAATCTAGGAAGCTTTTTTCAGGAGAATTTGTTTGAAAAAGCAGGTGGAGCAAGTTGTTCCACCAAGGAATAGCTGTTTTTATTATTACTGCTGATAAGTTATCTGTGCCGCCTGCTCTTGTAAGTTTTAGCATTTATGCCCTATAACTTCCCTTTTCTTGCAGCATAAATTAATCAACCCTGATATGTAATTTGGTGCTCCCTGCTGCATAATTCCCTGCCTACAACTCAGTGAAGTGGAGGCATCTTTATTTTACATACGTAAAATCAACTTCCAGCAAAGAAAATCCAAAGAGGTTTGAAAATCGTGAGAAGAGGTGCAATGCCATGCCAATAACAGATTATGTGGGACAGGTGTCAACTATTATCAAACGTCTAAAAGGGGAGAAAGTGAAACAACGAGATAGGAGCACTTTTTTAAGCTACTAATTCCAGGGCACTGAGGAAGAGTAAGAAAGCCAAGAACGACCAAATGAGCAACTAGGAGCAAATCAGTATGATGGATCTGTCACCAATGAAAACGGGGAATTAAGGGAGTGACTAGGATTTCTCCTTAAACAAGGATCGCTCCAGAAGGTATAAGCAGTATACGGTGCTAGAATGTCACCGTGCAAAAGCGCTATGTTCCGGTTATTTAATTTAAACGCTACAGAAATGCACCCGGACGTTATCTTCTGCCCCTGTCAGTGGAACTCCAAAGCATCCACTTTTTGGATTTGGGGAGCCGACTCCCTGAAGCTTAAATGCACAGAACGATGTAAATGTAATAGGCAGAACGATTAATGATGCCAGGCAAGAGCGAAAGTCTACTAAAACGAGTATTACACACCAGAGGGCTGGAGGGGTCAACAGGCAGTACAAGGGCAAATCCCTGCCTCCGGGGTAACCTAATCCCGCCTGGAAGTGATCCTCTTGGGGCTGCGGGATAACGAGAAGGATGCGCGCCGGGCCCTGTCGAGGCACCAGCGGTCCACGCGAGCTGTCAGGGCAGACCCTCCTCCAACACACGCCACCAGCAAGGGGAAACAAAAATATCTACGGAAAAAAAGCGGTAGGTGTCAACACAACGGCTGCCGGGTGGCACTTTCACCCTTTCCTCCAATAACACAGAGAGCGATACGCTCGTCCTTGTGTCAATACGGTTTATCGTTTTATTGCCGACGCAGTGGGAAGGAGGGGAGAGGGCAGGAGATGCTTTGGGTTTTAAAGGGATCTGACAGATGCACTGCAGCCTCATTTTCTTGTAGTGTCAATGTTCATTATCAGTCAATTGCATTAGCCCTTTTTGCTTTGCTGTTCATTAAACGTCTTCATTAAAAAAACGATACTGGCTCAAGGCAGTCCAAGTGGAAACCCATGCGCTTTTTTGAATGCACAGATTGAGAGGTGTCAAACAAATGTGGTCTGGTTCCTGCACCCCCTAGATACAAACCGGATCCACGGTCAGTCATACAAATTTAAAGAACTTGGCGGACGCAAGAAACAACTGCCATTCATTCAAAGGCATGCTCCAAGAAGGGCACTTCCTGCTGCTAACGTGCTCCCCGGCTCCCTCGCTCCACGCAGGATCCAGCCCAGCACTAAAACTGCTGCACACAAGGGGAAACAAGCATATAGCGCTTTAAACCATCTCGTTGCGGAGCGATGGGAGAAAGACAAAACTCTACCTTTAAAGAGACGCTGTGCTAGCCACTTTCCTTGTTCTTTTATCTTCCCTCCATGGACGCATATTCACTGCAAGTAACGTGCATGGTAACTGCTTTCAAAACTAAGGCCTGCGCTGGTCCTTAAAGCACTTTAGATATCTGAAAACAGCGAATAGGCCTCAAAGTGTTGGGAAGTACTACACCTCTTGGCTGCTTCATACAGTGATTGGCTCCGCTTAAGTCAATGGCCCACTCTTTGTTGCTGTAAAACCTCTGCAGCGTCTGCGATAAAAATCACACAAACTGAGGCACCGCAGCGATCGGGAGCTGATCACCTGGTAGAGCCGCAGAATGAAAACAAAACTACTTGAGGGATGGGGCCATCGGTATCACGATGCCCCGGGCCCATAGCGACGCTCTGTGAAAACTTGTAACTTTCTTCGTGCCTTGTTTGTTTCTTTGCTCCAGCAGAGGAGCCGAGGCCGCCGGAGCACCGCACACCCCGCCCCGGCTCAAGCCCCGGGGTGAGGGGAAGCAGAGACTCGAGAATGGGGAGACATACGGACCCCTTTGCCGGTCCTTCACTCTCCCCAGAAGTGGCGCCATCATGCCGGCTAAGACCTTCCCAAAAGTCTTGTGCCCCATTGTGTGGGCCAGGACGGGTGTATAATGAGCAGTACGAAGAGGGAATAAAGGCGGGGGCTTACCGTGCGTGTCCCGGTGTGGCGTACCCCCCTCCAGCCGCCGCTCTCCGGTGCCCGCTCCTCCAATGCTAGCTCCCCTCTCCTCCCCACACACACACATGCAGGCGATCCGAGTCCCTCCTCCTCTCTGGATTGATCTGGTCTGGCTGGCGTCAGGGAGTCGGGCCGCCCAGCCTCCAACACCACAGCCTCCTCCTCCTTCTCCTCCTGGCAGAGCACGGCAGCGCCTCACGCCGCAGGGATCCTCTGCAAGTTCCCTCGCTTTTCCCTGCGACTCGCTCCTCGTTTCTCCCGGGAAGGGCAATATCAGTTAATTCAAGCACTTCTTTACAATATTTCCCTCTCCGCCGCGTCCGTCTTGCATTCCGCAAAGGGCACCCGGCGATCCTGTCATTAGGGCAGCCTAGTTCCACTCATATCGGTGCCGGATCCCGTTAATGAGTCTCGAGCCACCGCTCTCTCTTCTTCAGTTAATGAACAGACATTTTTTAGTGGCTTCATATCACAAGCTAATGCGGAGCCGTGAAACTTGCAGTGGCCATTAAAACAAGCAACGGAGAGTGAAAGGGAAGGGGGGGCGGGAACGGACACGGACAGCGGGAGGGGGGCGGGAACGGCGCAGGACACCGAGGGGGGGGGGATGGGCGGGGGGGAGGGCGGGAACGGCGCACGAACAGCGGGAGGGGGGTGGCGGGAACGGCTCAGCACATTTATAAACAAAATGCTCCTTACCCGATTGCCTCGTGGGAACTCGAATCTTGCAGCCAACTCCAACAACAGACACTTTGAAAAGGAACAAAATAGGCCCACTCGAGAGAAAAAAATAACACCCACCCACCACCGTGATGACGAACAGAAGTGGGTGGAGAGGGAAAAAATCTCGGGAACGCCCCCGAATCTGGTCCGGCCTTGACGGACAGATCTCTGTTCCAATGGCTAGCCTCCATTTATGGAGCTAGCCAATGGAACAGAGGGCGGATTCAAGTGTCCCTTACTGAAAACTAGAGATTTCTCCTGGAGGCGGAGCTAAAGCTCCGTGCTCCAGGCGAAACCTAAAAGGACCAGTACAGTTTGCTTTTTCACCAAAAAGGCATAAGCCATCCATGGTCATATCTATGAGACAGCTTGCATATCTACAGAAAATATTGTGGAATGCATCCAAGCGTGGCAGGGGAGCACAATGTTGGTGCAAATCGTCCTCCACTTGGCTGGGTGCTGTCCATCATGAATAGTTTGAGCCAACGAGGCCCTACGGTCATCCAGGACAGCAGGCAATATCTTGCAGCCCATGTCCCAAACAGCATACGTATAGTGGCCCTGTAAATAGACTGCTTTGACCGTTCCCATTACCAGGCTAGTCAAAGAGAACATTTGCTTTCCAAATGCCTCAATGTAAATCCACATTAAAAAACTTGTCATAACAAGGGGGAACATCAGCATCCACTGCTCAACCATCATTTCACCCTTGTAGAGAACAGTGTTAAAAGTCACAACCTTAAAGGTAATGGAGCCTCAGTTAATGTGACTTACCTGGCAGCAGAGTCAATGCTAAATAAGGCTGCAGACTGGTTATGCTTTGGTTATGTAGCAGTGCAACATTAAGTTGAAGTTGGTTTGTGGTGAAACATTGGTATCACAAGCAATCCTCTTCCAGTGCCGTTGGCACCAACATTGACGAGAGGCGGCTGGTGCAGATCCAGACACTGGAATAGGTGCATGTACCAACATTGGCACTGCACACAGAACAGGTCCTAGGGGGTCATGCAGCACTGAGGAAAGACCCACTGGCAATAACCCAACTGGAGACCCCTGCGTATCCTTTGGGCCCAAAGGCATGCAGAGGGAGTCGGAAAAGTTCTCAGGATCTGCAGCATGGTCTCAATTTGCTGCGTAATAGCTAATGGGCCAGAAACGGAGGGTGTAGCTGGATCAGCTAAGAAATCTGCTCAGCGCTCAGGAACACCAGAGGAGCCCAACTAACAGGACACGCTCACGACTCTTCCTTCGACATGGAGTGGCAGAAGGGGGTCGAACCCACCTTCGCTTTTTTATGTTTGTGTTCAGACTTCAATTTGGATTTACTGGATGGCTTTTTCCACAAGGTAGATCTCTTGCAGGAACAGCACCGGGAACAAGAGCGCACACACGACAGAGCTGGAGTCAGACTTACGAGAGGGTCTCAAACACTTTTTGTGTTTGGCAAACCCAAGCTTTGCCTCCTGGTTCCGGATCACCTTTGAATGTGAGCGCACTTGCCCCACAACTTCAAGTTTTGTTCTGAACCCAAAAGCCAGACACACACCTCGTTCAGGTCCATGTTTTCTGAAATCATGACTGGCGTGAAGCCTGTCATTTTAGAAGGGGCCAACGTTCCACTGCTCACTGGTTAGAATGTTTTAGAAAACGTTGTCATGCTGACAAATGTGGGAGCAAAGTGCTAGATACGACTCAAAAGCCCCAGAAAGAAAGGCACAGATGTCAGAGTGCAGGGCTGGTGCTTTTATGCAGCTCCACTCCATCACTTCAGGGGCAGTAAAAAAAAGCCATACTGCCCCACCTAGTAGAACACAGGAGCATTTTAAGGTGAGTAATCTCTAGTTAGAAGTATCCTTCGGTAAACCCCATATCTGACACAAAAGTACACTGAAGTACACTTCCCATGCCGCATTACTACATAGAAAACAAGCATTTGCAATGCAATAGGTCTCGCATTTACGAGAGTTTGAGCTATTGGGATTGTAAATTACAATGCCTTTTATTTATGTGTTGATTTTTAAAACATAAATAAAAAGGCATTTAACAATGCCAATAGCTTAAACTCTCGCGAATGCGAGACCTATTGCATTGCAAATGCCTTTTTTTCTATGGCCCCTTGTGTGCTGCTTTAAAAAATCACATCGAGAGACGCCACAAGTGAAAGGAAACAAGAGCCCACGAGGGAGCGCGCTCCTCATCACGGTCATGTTTACACAATGTTCCTATGAGCTGCAGATATATTATATTCTCCCACCACCCAAAAATTCGGTTTCCCATGAAAAACAACCGCCCACCCCTGCAGGTATATCAGTGGACTAATGCAGCCCTGTCGGATAACACCACCCTTTCGTTCTTCAGTGGTCGATGCAAAGCGTACCCGGAGGCTACTAACATTAAACATCGGTTACATGTGCTTTTTTTCTTCTATTATACAACGCGGACTCGACCCGAAGTATGGGAGCTTTACATGAGCACCAGTTACATTACTCAAGGACACATTTGTGTTTGGTAGGTACGGAGAGATTGCGTGATTTGGGCAGATTCACAAAATTGAGCCGACGCCGAGATTCAAACTTGGATCCCCAGTTCCATAGTCGACAGCTCCGGCCCTTACGACACATCTTCTTCCCATAGCGCTAAGACACGCCTCGGGGGTGAATTTGCGCTACACAAATCGAGGTTTATGATCTGTTTCTTCGCCACACGCTCCTCTCTCCCCGGAGTATAGACACGAGAGAACAGTATGCCCTTGCTCTAATCGATTTTGGGTGACTTCACAGTGTTTCTACCTTTTACACACTGATCCTACTTGAAAATTTAGCACCCCACAGGTTCTCCGAATCCCTAAACCCTTGCTAAAATCATATTATGCTTCGCTGGGTTGAGCCAGGTAACTAGGTGCCCCTTAATAAATACTTTCATGTTCAGCGTGAAGCGCCTAGCAACCCCTGGGGACAGGCCTGTGCTGCAGACTGAAATAATTTAAACGAAATTTAAAAATATTAACACGGGATACCCACAAATCTGTCTCTCAAATTTTCTTCATGTCGATCTCCGAAAAAACCCCAATGACATTAGATTTTACAACAGCTGATCAATGCCACTAAATTCTACTCTGTAAAACTTTCACCTCATGTCATGTAGAATCGTACTGACTTGAAATCCTAGAGGTTTCCTGAACAAGGCATTACCTGCCTCCACACTTATCCACTTCGTACCCTGTAATTGAACAGGGCATGGAACACAAACACGGCGGGACTGTTTTCTGTACCGTCCATTGGACAAAGAATACTTTCAACTCCTTAAACATGGCAACAGACGAATCTCTCTACATCAATGTCCTAACTTTTTAGTGTTGCACCACCTCACATTTTACCTGTCTCTGTCTGGTGGCTGCTCTTCTGGGCTAATGAAGGGTGTGAAGCGAGGCCGGACGCCACAGACAAAAAACACTGTCATGCGACTCATTGCAGAGGAAGTGAGAACCTGTAACACCAATATACAAACAAGTGAAAGAGCGCCATGCGTGCGTTGTAGGCACGCCGTGAGCGTGCACATCGGCGTAGCCTGCGGCTCGTGCCCAGTGGCGGCACCTGCAGTCTTCGCCGCCGTGCTTGAGGAGTGCTGCACGGCTCGCGAGGCCCTGGGAGGAGGCCGCCAAAGCAAAAAAAAAAAAATATATTAAAATGCTGCATCGCCGAGGAGCCAGCCTGCCCGAGAAGAGCTACCGGGAGGTTACCAAGGCGGGTGAGTGATGGCACTGCCGTGCCTCGGAGCGCCGCGCTGCTACGACTTAGTGCATTGAAGCAAAGCGCCTCACCAGCCTGTGAATTTGAGAGACGCGACAGAGAACCGTGTGCAGTACCCAACTTTCTAGCCGCAGTGCGAGCTTAACTTTCATGCGCAGGGTGTGACGTGACTGCCGTGCGATGAACAGAGAAGGGGCGAGGCAGTGCAGAGTTATTAGTGTGTGTTTAAACACAGTCACTGTTTCTATTCCCTGTGTGCCACTGTCTCACCCCGCATTAAACAAAACGTACAATTCAGTGAGGCTTGCACACCGCGTGGCTATACTTGTGTGTTCACGAGCTCGATTCGCCCTGCGCGTGTCCATCTCCTGTCTCCCTCCCGAAGCACGTTGACGACAATAGATCTCGCTGGCGACAGCGCTTTCGCGCTGCGTCGCAAGGCGAGACCTAAAAATGAAAGGTAAGGGACAGCTGTCAAACGCTTCTACTTCAACAGTGCATGCGTATTTAGGCACATTATGATATAGCCATTGCAGTTTCCAGTACCACTCTCTAGATGACAGTGTATACCATCACACTCTTCATGCTTTGAAAACAAAGGTTGTTATATGTAGAGTTTAATCTGCTGGACTACATAATTCAAAAAATGTGTTCCTGTCAAGTAGAAGTCTTGTCCAAGAAAGTAAAATAACTTTTCTGAAGCTAAAATGAGATAAAATTGATGGGTATTTACTACAAGTGCGCACACACACAAAACCCCATTTTGATTTTATTATGGCTCACGGTTCTGAAGTTTAATGTCACATACTGCTTAATAAGTGACGAAAAACACAAGATACCGCATATAAAAGACAGAGCCATGCCACTGCAGCAATACATTCCAATACTATCAATATTTAAAATACGAAACAAAAGATTGCCTTTTTTTAACACCAAAATATCTTTACAATGAGTTTCAAATCTTAAAATTGGAAGAGAATGTGTAACAAAGCAGGTATTGTTTAATGTAAAATGTTTGAGGATTGCATCTATTTGCACACACGGCAATAAATGTAAGCAATATACAGACAGGTAAAATGCAGATCTTAACTGGAAGGCAGTTTTGCACTGATTGAAGACTGAAATTACATTATTGGTTTTATTTGGTCACAAAAAGAAAGCAAAAGTAAAAACCGCCAAAACATGGCGTTCAATTGATCTTCATATAAGATCAAACTATGTTTCACAAGTACTCATTTCGTGATATTCCTGCGACTACTTCGATATCACAACATGGTAAACAGTCTTTTTTCAGAGTGTCCATGTCTAATTCCACAGTTGACTTTAGATTCATCCTCACAAACGGGTTCATACCTACACCAAAGGTAAGAGAGTGGTCGACTGTCAATGTAACTGATGCAAGCCATGGAAACTGCATCTGCCAGTTGTGCTTCCATTCAGAGTACAGTAAGCGCACCCACAATAATACCATTTCCTCAAACACTTCCACAGTTTGAAGACTGGGAGGAAGAAAATGAAGGAGGCTCATATCTTCAGGTCTGAGCTTCACCAATTAAGATGTTCTAAAGACTCTCCCAGACGTCCTTCGAATATTTATTTCATCTTCTCAAGATCAAGATTTGATCAATTTCAGATCAAAAGTGCACATGAAAAACCTTCAGATTTTGTACAACGCGTCCTATGCACAACAGGTTATCTTCCATCAGTTGCAGTTCTCCAAATGTAGTCGGTGAACTATTTTAGCAGTCACTTTTCCACAGCTTGATGGTTTTATCATTCTCTAGTGCGGCTGATGCAATTATATTTTCTGTAGGGTGACATGCAGTTGAGATTACAACATCTGCAAAGAAAAAAATGTATGGTTCGTAATCCGCATTCGATCTTGACTTGTAATACATCCTATGAAAAACAGTGTTCAAATACTTCATGCACAGATATGGTAGTCAATATATATACCATCCCATAACTGAAATCACCACCCACATAAGTGTAAACAATCTCAAATTTCAACTACATTCAGTACTCCATTTCTCCTAACCTACGGCCGCACTCAACAAACACAAATGCAAGAAACCAGCCTGGCAAAGGCCATTGGTCTGGTTTGAATGTGATAATTCATACAACATAAGCACAGAAAGTCAAATCAAAGATTACAAGTCAATTCTTTCAAAATATTTTCTGGATTCCTATTTCCTCATGATTCAGTATCCTTGCTTGTTTTTCAGCGCGTTCCCATCTACATGGTCCAAGCAGTCGAGTGGCTTGGACCATGTAGAAAGTGGAGTCCAGAAAAAATTTGGAAAGGACGCACTGGCTGATGAATGCTTCACTTGTTCTCAAGACATACAACCAGTGAGCCCTGAAGAAGTCTTGTAAAGAGACTAAACGCATTGGTGAATTTTTGTGGCTACTAATGGAGAACTGGTTTTATTATAAGAAGAGAAAGAAGACATGAACAAAAAGGAACTGTTAGAATTGGTGGGTCTCCAGTTGGCAGAGGCCAAGGCTTCTTGACCAAATAGGGACCCTCTCCTCCAGTCAGGGCAAGGTGGACACACGTTAGTAGATAATCCCTGCTCACCCCCTTGGTAGCTTGGCAGAGCAGACAGGCTTATCACCAGGGCAATGTGTAAAGTATTTGCACAAACACTTTCAGTAATTATAATGAACACCACAAACGGACACCACACAGGTCTGATATAAAAATAATATTTTTATATATTTTTAGGCAGACTTAAAACTGACAAACCAACATAAAATATGCTTCTTGAAACAAATGTATTCTTCTTGTGGAAAGTGTTCTTCTAAAGTAAAAAGAGTCTGTTGCAAAAGATTGTGCAATTCAGAATGCACGATGTAGCCACCACTGTGGGATTTCTCAGGCTCTCTGGCGCCCCTCCCCTACTCCGGAGTTTGATCAGGACTGCCCCCGGTAATTGTGTGGCCCGTTTGAGCCTCTCAGCAGGAGTCCCAGTACCGCGCTGGTCTGGCGCCTGGTACCGGACTCTGGGATGGAACGAGCAACGAAGGGTGGAGGTAGGGGGCGGCGTCCGAGTGCCCCCGTAGGTGCAGGCACTGGCTGTAGAGCCGCGGGCCAGAGAATACAGCAGGCGTCCCGTGGGCAGTTAACCCGGTAAGGCGCTCGGAGACACAGGGGGCAGTGCGCTCTTACAGGGGAGATCGGTGGTCTTGGGTCCCTGGGGGCTCCGTCGGTCCCGGCAACTGGGCAGCCAATCCGCGAGGGGCTCTCGGAGATTCCGATGACGTGGCGATGATTCGGCCACTCCCAGCGCAGCTCCCGGAAAGTCCTGGTGACGCTGGTAGCCGGGGAACGCTGAGCCAATCCCTGCGCGGCGATTTGGGCACTTTGCCTTCGGCGATCTCGACACTGGGGGCACCTCGGGACGCCGGGTTTTCACAGCTAGAGGCAGGGGCCTACGGCGCTTCTGTGAGGATGCAGAAGAGCGGCCACCCTGGCCCTGGCGGTGCCTCGTGTGGTTGAGCTGGGGGGGGAGCGAGCATGAGCCGGCAGAGTTTCTTTGTCCCTGAACTCTGGGATCAGGAGGCTCGGTCCTGGGGAATCTTTCTCTTTGAAGCAGGGAGGCAGGGACATCCGTCATCCAGCAGACAGGGGAGCCGGTATCGTAAAAGGCAGGGCACAGCCCAGCACCACTCCTCCCCCTAACCTTCTGGGGCAGCCAGCTATCATCCCACTGCTGGAGCTTTCCCAGACCCTGTCACACTCCCTCTAACTCGCACACCCAGGCAGGCCCACAGACAGACTGAACAAGAAAATAGCCACTTTCTAAAAGTGCTAATTTCAGACAACATTTAAAGAACACCTATGCTAAAAGATATATTATGGATTTCTGAATCCTGAGAAACCAGGTTTGGATTTTCTATCTTGTTCCTGGGGGAAGATAGGCAGGTACCCATGGGCCCCCACCCCCTCATTCTGTCCTATGGGCAAGGTGGCCTTGCTGCAGTGAAAAACGAATTTGGCAGTAATCCACTACCAGCATCTAAACCAGCAAAACGTAATCCAGCATAGAGTAAAAAAAAAACACCATAGGAGGTAGAGATCAAACAGTCAGGGAAAACCATGCCAAGGATGCCAGGTCTAACAGGAACATTAAGAAAACTGAAATGGTGTGTGCATTACATTTCAAATCATAGCTTAAGGTGGAATTTGGTGACATAGCTGAGAATATAGGTGAAATGCATTGCGTGGGGACTTGTTGATAATTTGTTATGAGTATTTGTCTCTCACCGGATGCGATTTGTTTTGTTCTCCCATAATGCCATTTGTTCCCTGGTCGCCTTTGGGTTCATCGACGCAGAGACTCCATAGGCCTTTGAGTCATGCCTTGACCCCAAGCACCGCAGCCAGACATTTGTCTGCAGCAGTCCATACAGGGCTTAAAACCGGTCTGTTTAAGTGTTGACATCAGTTGCACAGGAAGACATTTTCGATTTTTCAACTAAATTTGTACAGAGACAAGATGGAGCAATGGATCTGCATCTGGAGGTACAGTAAGAAAGGAACTGACATCAGCTGACGGAAGTGGTGCCTTTATATGCCCTGCACTTAATTTACGGAGCGGCATTAGTGGGAAGTCAAATTGGTCCCACATTTCAGTGCTCTGAGGTACAGCTGAAAAGTTTGCGGGTCCAGTCTAACGCCTGGGAAATAATCAAAAGATGAGGAATCTGCGGATAGAAGTCTATCACAATGAGTAGTCCTTGAACAGTAAGTACTTGTCAACTGGAAGTTTAACACCTCAACATGCCATTCATTGGGAAACATCTTTACGGATCCCATTAAAAGCCATGTCTGCAGTAAAGTTAACACTATTGGAGGAACTGTTCGTTGTGGCCAGGGCAGAGCATATGTTTGCACTAGAGACAATTTTCTCTCTGCAGCTAGCTCCTCAACACTCTTGTAAGCATCAGGGAGGTGGTGGTGGAGTGCCTCCATCTCGTCCCTGTGAAGAGGGTCATATTTGGGCAATAAAGCCATACAAATCTGCATTAGGCCACTGAGTGGTAGCAAGGATAAGTTACTTACCTGTAATCCTAGTTCTCTTCCAGGGGTATCCTCATTAAAGTCATAAACAAGGAATATTCCCGCTCATGTGCGGGACCCCGGAAACAATATAAAAATATATATGTAAAAACACATACATCTCGCTCCCTATATATGTACGTACATATATTATTTTTCTCACACAAATGCAGCCCCAAAACCAAGGTTAGACAATGTAAACACATATATATTTATATATATACAGCAATTGGTAAGGAACGAAAAACACATTAGGTCAAATAGTCCTTGAACTTTGTGTTTTAATGAGTAAAACCACTCATAAATCCTGAAAATTGCTCATAAAAGACATTGTCAGCCATAGGCTGCATTGAGAAGCAATAACACAGAAACTGAAAGCATTTTCAGCTAAAAACTGGCACCGTGCCTTTAAGGCAGCCATGACCCCAAGCTTCCCATCATGCCTCAGGGGTGACAGTTAGGTCAGTTGTTCTTTGCACAGCCCTGAAGTCAGGGCTAAACCACAAGTCAGAGACGTACAGCTCTCATTTACCTGGGGAGGCGGGTGGGTTGCTTATGACTGATGAGGATACCCCTGGAAGAGAACTAGGATTACAGGTAAGTAACTTATCCTTCTCTTCCAGGGGATCCTCATCAATAGTCAAGCACTGAATAGAATAGCAAGCCCATCAACCACCTGCAGGTAAATGAGAAGTACATTACCCAACCGAAAAAGACTAATCATAACAGCCCAAAACGTAGCTGTTAAACAGATTCCGCAAGGAGGCCTGGCCTACCTGGGTATCTGCTCTAGTGTCCGACTCAAGACAGTAATGTCTGGTAAATGTATGGACGGACCGCCAGGTCGCCGCCTTACAGATCTCAGACATGGGCACATTACGGAGAAAAGCCGCAGTCGCAGCTCTACCTCTGGTGGAATGCGCTTTAGGAGAAAACCCAATAGGTTTCTGCGCTAACTGGTAAGCAAGCCTGATACACGAAACGATCCACCTGGAAATAGACCGTTTCGAGGCTGCATGACCTGTTCTGATCGATCCATAGTTAACAAACAGTTGATCAGAGTGACTAATAACCTTGGACCTATCCAGACAGAATTTCAAAACTCTCTTCAGGTCCAAAGAATGCAGAGCCCTCTCAGCTGGAGTAGAGGGATTGGGAAAGAAAGTGGGCAGAGAAATGGTCTGATTTACATGAAAATCAGACACCACTTCAGGAAGAAAGGACGGATGTGTCCTTAGTACCACTCTATTCAAATGGAACACAGTATACGGTTCTGAGGAACGGAGAGCTTGAATCTCGCTCACCCTATGAGCTGACGTGATTGCCACCAAAAAAGCTGCTTTCCAGGAAAGATGCTGCAAAGTAGCTTTATGAATGGGTTCAAAAGGAGGACCCATTAGCTTTGATAGCACCAGGTTCAACACCCAGGGAGGAGAAGGGGGACGCACTGGAGGGTACACTTTCTTCAGTCCCTGCAGGAAGTCTTTTACAGCTGGCAATTGAAAAGAAGAGGTTTGTGAATGTGACCGCCTGTAAGCTGTTATAGCAGCCAAGTGCACCTTAATAGAATTAAACTTTAAACCTGCTTTAGCCAGATACAATAAGTAAGGAAGGACTGCCTCTTCCTGACTCTGAATAGGATTACGACCATTCGTCATACACCACATATAGAATCGCTTCCATTTGCATGCATAAGAATGTCTAGTGGAAGGACGTCTCGCCTCTTTTAGGATGGACATGCAGTCTTGCGGCAGTACTAGATGGCCGTATTGTATGACCCCAGAAGCCATGCTGCCAAGCTCAGTGACAGAGGTTGGGATGATGGACCCTCTCGTTCATCTTGGATAACAGGTCCTGCCTGCATGGTAGCCTCTTGTGAGGAGTCACTGACAGGTGAAGCAGGTCCGTGTACCACAACGGCCTCGGCCAGTCTGGGGCGATGAGGATCATCGTCGCGCACGAGTGTGTCAGCTTGCTCACCACCTTCGGGATCAACGGGAGGGGTGGAAAGACGTACACAAATTCCCCTAACCAGTCTATCAAAAGAGCATTCCCTCTCGATCCTGGCCGGTAAAACCTGGAGGCGAATTCTCGGCATTTGGTGTTTTGGTCGTCCGCGAACAGATCTATGGTGGGACGACCCCAGGACTGGAAGATGTCTTCTACTACTGTGTCGTGGAGGACCCAGTCATCCCGGTCGTCGAAATGACAGCTTAGAACGTCCGCCCTCACATTCTGCTCTCCTAGGAGGTGGACTGCTGTGACGGACAACTTGCGAGCCAGAAGCCAATGCCAGATGCGTTGGGCTTCCAATGACAGAGTCCTTGAGCGTGTTCCCCCCTGTTTGTTCAGATAGTACAGACGGACAACACCACCACAATGTACTAACGCTGAAGCTTCTTGAATCGAAGGAAGGAACGCTTTGAGAGCTAGGTGGACTGCTCTCAACTCCAGCATGTTGATGTGGTAGGTACTTTCTTTGGGAGACCACAGACCCTGCACTTGTAGCTGACCCATGTGCGCTCCCCAGCCTAACAGAGAAGCATCTGTGATCAATGATTGCACAGGAGGAGGTTGATTGAACAGAACTCCCACCTGCATATATTGCTTCTTGGTCCACCATTCAATGGACGCTCGAGCTGCATTTGATAGAGTAATCTGGTCGTCCCAGCGAGCTGACTGTTGGTCCCATTTGTCCTCCAGATCCTGCTGAACAGGAAGCATCCGAAGTCTGGCATTCTGGACCAGGAAGATGCAGGATGCCATCAACCCTAGCAGGGAGGCAATTCTGCGCACTTTCTGAGTCTTGCTGCGAAGTACCTTCTGACATTTCAGAGTTATTGAACACGGTCTCTCCTCCGAAGGAAACACTCTTCCTACCTCTGAGTCTAGCATATCTCCTAGGAAGTGAATCTTCTGGGTGGGCTGAGAGAGTGACTTGCTGAAGTTGAGATGTAGCCCCAGTCGCTGGCAGAGCTCGATGCAAGTCTGGAATTGACTCCTTACACTGTCTGGGGAAGGACCTTTCAACAGCCAATCGTCCAGGTATGGGTATACGAAGACCCCCCTGCGGCGTAAGGCAGCTGCTACCACTGCCACGCACTTCGTGAACACCCGGGGAGCCAACTTCAACCCAAACGGAAGGACCTTGAACTGGTAGTGGGAGGTCCCCACCCGGAATCGAAGAAATCTTCTGTGACTGGGGTGGATCGGGACATGAAAATAGGCATCTTGCAGGTCCAGCGAACACATCCACTCTCCTTTCCTGAGATGTGGATATAATTGGTGAAGCGCTAACATGCGAAATCTTTCTTTTTTGACATGCAAGGTGAGTGTTCAAGTCCAGAATGGGTCTGTATTCCGCCTTTTGGCCCTTTTTTCTGACCAGAAAATATCGGGAGTACACTCTTTTTCCCCTTTTATCCACTGGAACTCTCGATGGCTGACTTCGAGGAGAGTAGTTATTTCTTTTTCCAGAAGGTGTAGTTGGTGACTCGACGTTGGCATCGGGGGAACAGGTGGAGGCGGGTGACTGAAACGAAGACAGTATCCATTATGAAGTGTAGTCAACACCCATCGATCTTTTGTGATGCTTTGACACTCTATTAAATGCCCTGCGATGCTTCCCCCCACTGGAGCGGTCCACGGCGCTGGGGAAAGGAAGGCCTCATTGTTTGGACTGGGCTTTGTTGGAATTGTTGCCCTGGCGTTGATTCCCTCCTCCTCTGGGATTACACTTGCCTCTGTACTGGGACTTTTGCTGTCCCTGCTGGTCGGGACTCTTCTGCCAGTGCAGGGTTTGAACCCGCTGTTTTGAAGAGCCTTTGTTGTAGGAGCGATATTTCTTTTTGAACTCCTTTTTCTTCTCAAGCCCTACCGCTTTGAGTGTGTCCAACTCTGCCTTCATACGTTGCATTTCATCATCCGTACTTGCCCCAAACAATGAAGTCCCGGAAAAGGGTAAGTTCAAGATCCTCGCCTGAGCTTCTGGTTTCAAAGCAGTCAGGCGCAACCAGGATGATCCCCTTGCTGATATTTCATGTGCATAGCCATGAGCCGCGAGGGTAGCTCCGTCCGCTGCGGCACTAATGACTTGATTGGAGACTTGGCTGCCTTCCAAATCTTGTGTCTTGCTCTCCTTGTCTGGAGGAGGAAGAGACCGCACTGGACTTTTTCGCCGCTGCGATAATTACCGAGTCCGGGGGCGGATCAGTTCTGAGAAATAGAGGGTCCTCCTTTGGCGACCTGTACTTCTTGAGGATCCTCGCCGGAGCAGCTTTTACAGTTGCTGGAGTGAGAAACACCGCCATCACCGGCTATATAATCCCAGGTGGCAACGGGACGTAGGTGCACCTAGGGATATTTTCTCCAGGGAGCAGGGCAGCTGGATGCAGGGGTGTCTTTTGAGGTCAGATTTCACCTTACTGGGCCACTCTAGGTTGGGGGGTCTCCGGGCAGAGGCTGCAGGAGACATCGGGGAGTCCTGAAGGGGTCAACCCACATTGGACTCGGACTCTGCAGCGGTGGGGGACTTTGCTGGGATCGGTGGCCCACTCAAACTCTGACCACAGGCGAAGGGTGCAGTGGTGGTTCCAGGCATCGGGATTCTTTGTTCTCGGCAGGCTCAGAGTTTATCTTGGGAGTTTCTTTTGAACAGAGCTGCTGTTCACTGGAGATCCGGTCTTTGCTGAAGGCTATCAGTCCTCCCAGGGTTATGCAGGTCGCTGGTTGCAAGACAAGGCGACTCTTGGCGCAGGATCTACGGAAACTGCAGACTGGCCGGAATATGGCATCATGTACAGTACAGCGACTTACGGGACCAGTCTCCAGGAGTTAAGGTGAGTGGTGGGCAATGTCCAAAGGAGCACCAGTAGAACACCACCAGCAGCACTAGGGCGGCTGGGTGCAGGAGTTAAAAACGGAGTTGGGTGCCCAATGTTACTCTATGGGGATCAGTCTTAATGCAAAGTGGCTGCAGGCTAGGATTGGGAAGCCAGTCAGGATGAACCAACAGGGGGGCTCCGGCCTCACGATGCTCAGGGATATAGGGACACATTTGGTCCTCGTCTCCACTGCCCAGGGACGACTGGTGCAGAGGTGTCCTTAAGGGTCGGGCTTTTCTTACTGGGAGCAGTCGCTCTAGAGGGAGCCTGTGTGCACTCCTTCACTGGAGGGGTGTGGGACCACAATGATTCTGGTGTCTGACTTCTGCGGTCACAAATTCCACTCTGGTGTCTTTAGGTTTCTGCAGGATGCAGGGAAGCTGGTCCGCTACTTCTCAGGAAGTCTTGGCTCCTGGGGCAAGTGCTGGCAGGTCTCCCGGGCTTTGGGGACTCAGCAGCTGTAGGACAACTCCTCTTTTGGTGCAACTATCGAAGTCAGCAGGCAGACCAGTAGAGTTGTTGCCAAGTCAGTTGATGGTTCGTCTGTTCTTGCTGTGCAACTCATCACGCTCGTTGTCTTTCAGGTCATCAGGATCTGATTTTCTGGTGCCAGTGACTAATCTAAATACTTAATTTAGGGGAGTGTAAGGAGGTAGCCAATGGGCAACTGATCCCTAGGGTCATTAAGCCCCCTATTTGACCTCTTCCTTAGGGAAGACGGCATAACCATGACCCAGTTTTTAAGTGTATCAGAAATAGGAGCTAAGAGGGAAATAACGGAAAGGGGCTGCCCTCCACTCAACAACCAGCCATCAAAAAAAGCCCTGTCCAAGAGACGTGGATAATGTCAGTTAATTAAATAACAGAACAGTCTGTAAGTACTGATAACCGTTATCCTCCCCTAAATACTTTTGTTTTAGTAAGGGGACGTTACACTGCACTACGTCCTGAGTTCCTTAAAATTAAAGACGAAACCAATAGGCCAACACCTCTGACAGTTACACAGAACACAATAACAAAGTGTCTGACACCCTTAGTCAGTATCGAGTGTCCATCATCAGATTGGACCAAGTTCTATTTAGAAAAAATGTGAACGAACTGAATGACACCTCACGGAAACCCCACCAACGGGGTAACTGGTATGCAATCTCCAGACAGGGCCCCTGTCTCATCATCGGTTGTCATCCGGTTCAAAAAGAAATAGAGAAAGCGTGTCCAAAACAAACCAAAAAAGTGTGTAGAAAAGCGGAAGCAGAGAGTCTGCTAGTGACAATCAAAACGTGCATAAAAAACAACAAACACTTCTCTTCATAATTTTATTCGTAGAGAAATAAGTGTTTGCTGTTAGACTAAAAAGGCTGGTAGCTATGCATGCACACCATAACCTATTACCAACATGTTTCACTGCCACAGCTATTTTGGCAGATTCATCAGGGCTGCACAATTTGCTGCCACTCCACTGTTGGACACTTGTTCTATGTTAACTAAAAACAGCCTGTTAGCTCATACCAGCTGCTACGGGATCCAAGGGGGATACACGAGTACTCCTACAGTGAGTCTCCAACTGCACATAGATTGTACATATCAATCGTTATGTGGCCAGACGAGCGCGTTGTCTCGTTCACCACAGACTACAGTTTTTAAGTGTGCCAACACAAAGATGTCCACTTCTGAAAAGTTGTATCCCTATCAGGCTAGGCCACCTTAGGGGTGGTGATAGCCTGGGGGTGGGTACTCCACCACAACTAGCTATATTTATCACCTGTCCATGTGCCAAAGGAGTGGTGTGGGTCGGCCTCTCCTGCGAGGGGAGTCAGATTCGCATTTCAAAGCCGGAAGCTTATTTGAAGCTCGCAGGCCTAGGAGTTCTATTAGGTCACCCTGAGTGAGGGGGTGTGAACACCCTCTTTCCCATGTAGAATTGGTTTCTTGTCTCCTGAGAGCAAAGGCCTTCACCCTGGGAGGTCGGAAATCTGTCTCAGGTGGCAGACTGGCAGAAATCAGTCGTCCAAGACACCAGAGGATGGTAGGTTTTCATGGGGCAACTCTAAGGTGCCCTCTGGGTGCATGTAGTAATAAAGCCAACACTGGAATCAGGGTGGGTTTACAAAGTTGAGATGTTTGATACCAAACATCCCTATTTTCAGTGAAGCCATCATGTAGTTGGGGAACTCATTTTCTCTAGTGTCCAGCACATGTTCTAAAAGGGCTTCCCTGTTCATTTGCACCGGCAGTAATGGAACTGACCAGCACAGGGATATCTGCTCATGCAAGGATAGCCCTCACATGTAATATTAAGAACCTTGTGTAAGTGCTGTAAGGCATGCTGTGGGGTGACTTACAAATCATACATGCAGTGTCAGGGGACAGGGCACACAGGGAGGTGGGTCATGTCGAGTTTTCTCTTTTGTCTGCACCAAAACACACAGCCTGCAGTGGCAGACTTGCATGTGTTTGGTGAGGGGTCCTTTAGGGTGGCACAATTTGTTCTACAGTCCTAGGGGGACCCTCTTTAGTACCTCGGGCGCTAGGTACCAGAGGCACCATTTACTAGGGGACTTAGATGTGCTACATGTATTGCCAATTGGGGAAACAACTGTATAGTTTTAGGAAAGCGATTTGGCACTGGGGACCTGATTAGCAGGAACCCAGTACACTTCCAGTAGAAATCACAGCATTTACCAGGCAAAACGTGTGGGTGACCATGTCAAAAAGGGCCAGGCACTTTCCTACATAAGTCTACTACATACCATAAGAATTAGTACATGGTTCAACACCAAGTGTTTACCTGTATGCCCCTGTAGCTTCTGTACAATTTCCTTAGTCTGGAGGTTCCAGATGTAAACCAAGTGGTCTTCTGAACCAGAAACAATCCACTGTGGAGAAATGAGAGGAAAAAATACTACATATTAAAACAAGCTTATATAGACAAATGAAAAAAACTCAGTGCATCTATACAAATTAAAAGATTATGACAAACTTAAATATCAGCCCAGGTTAACAAAAGACAAGCGTAACAATATCATTGTTTTTTTACTCCAAAAACACTCGAACCCCTCATTTTTGACGCGCTGGTACAGTCATATTTATATTTGGAACAACTCTTATTCCACTCATCAGCCAATATCCACAGAAAGGTTAGTTAGGGCTTCCAATACGTGAATCTTGCTTAAGTGATAAACAACCTGTCCTCGAGTCAGTAAGAGCACAAGTAATGAGATTACCCTTCTGCATCACAGGATCTTCAATGACCCAGTCAAGAACAGTATCAATTCCATTCAATAAGCTTCAGTCGGTTCATTAAAAAAACAACCATAAAAGCTCATACAGAAAAAGAAACATCAACATACAAAAGCGCAAAAAATTCATTACAGTACATTTGATAATAAAAATCCAGCCAATGGTAAATACAATTAAAACATCATACTTTTCCTTGCTGCAATAGATTTAAGGATAAAAGTTTCTGTAAAAAAACATATCAGGTTCTTGCATTGTAAAGATCAACCTCATAGCAGCATCTGTAGTGAAAGTGCAATATTTTAAAAACAGTGGTTTTAAAAACGCTATACGAAAATTCATATACAAGTCATAAATCAGGAGAAAGTGCAAGGTGCTTTGTTTGGTGTGGCCATCACACGGACAGGGGGAAACTGGGTACTCTTTTATACGTGGAAATGCTACCAAATGGTGAGCAAGCCCGAATCTCAATCTGGTGAGTACATATCTGTGTGAGATTCTGGTTACCTGGATCAGATAAGTTTGGAAACCCTCAATATCTGAGTAACGATTATAAAATTGGCAAGTTGATAAATGATCAGAGTTGTTAATGTGCCTTCTTTTCCTAAGAACAGTATCAATTAAACAGACTGCACAAAAGTCTGACCCACCTGCTACATGATGTGGATTCTAAATCCAGGCAGTGTCCACAAAGATGTGGGTTAATTGCCAAGTGGATGATATGAAAGTCAGATGGGAAGATTGCGGAGTTTAATCACACTGGCAGTTCATCCACTTGTGGAACGCAATCACTTTTTTCCTTTAACAGAATTATACAACATACTAACCGCATCATTATGGATTGTTGTTAACAATAAGTTGTTTAATTGTTCTAAAGTCCTTTTTTTCAAATAATATTGTACCCCTCTTCTAACATGGGATGCAGTAGGTGAGCTCCCCAGCCGGAGAGCGATGCGTTCGTTGTCATGACTATGAGGAACTGGCTCTAGAAACGGGCGCCCTTTGGAAAGGTTTTTGGTGTTCCACCATTGCAGAGAACGATGAGTCCGACCGTCTACCAACACTAGGTCTGTCAGTTGACCTTGAGCCTGGTCCCATTGTCGTGCTAGGCACTCTTTTGCAGGAGGTACTATAAATATGCAAGATGCCATCATTCCTATGAGCTGCATAAACACTCAAGCTGGCAGCGAGTGTTGTTGTTTGAATTTTGTTAGGAGAGTTTGTACACTTGTTATCCTGGCTGGAGAGGGATAAGCTAGTGTTAGTTGGGTGTTTATTGTAGCGCCGTGATACTGTTGTATGTGTGAGGGTTGTAGATGCGACTTGGTGTGATTTACTGTGAATCCTAGGTCGTGAAGCAGTTGAATGGTAGCGTGCGTGTGTTGTACACACTGGCTGTATGAGGTGGCTTTTATGAGCCAGTCATCCAGATACGGGAAGACATGAATATGTTGTCTTCTTAAGTGTGCTGCTACTACTGCTAGGCATTTGGTAAACACCCTTGTCGCTGTTGTGACTCCGAATGGGAGCACTTTGAACTGGTAGTGCAGCCCGTCTAGCACAAATCTGAGATATTTTCTGTGCGCTGCGTGAATGGGAATATGAAAGTAGGCGTCCTTGAGATCTAGAGTGACAAGGAAGTCGTTTAGTACCAGTAGTGGAAGGACCTGTTGGAGTGTGACCATATGGAAATGGTCCGACTGTATGTAAATGTTTAGAGGTCTTGGGTCTAGGATGGGTCTTCGAGATCCATCCTTTTTTGGTATTAGGAAATATAGAGAGTATACGCCTTTGTTTTTCTGAAGCTCTGGAACTATTTCTATTGCATTTTTCTGCAGGAGGGATGTTACCTCTTGTCTGAGCAATGTTAAATGTTCCTGTGACATAGGACGCTGCCTGGGTGGTATGTTTGGGGTGGTAGACTTTACTTCCAGACAGTAACCTGATTGAATTATTTGTAACACCCACCTGTCTGATGTGATATTTTCCCATGCTGGCAGGTATTGCTGGAGTCTTCTCCCGACAGGAGTGGAATGGGACAGGGGAAGGGGAAGGGAGTCATTGGGCAGGGGTGGAGGCAGAGCGGGAGTTGTTATTTTTACCTCTGCCCTTGTTATTGTTATCCCTGTAACCACTCCTTTGGTAGCCCTTGCCATGAGTGGACTGTGTGGGGGCTTTGTATGAGGTAGAAGCGGTGTCTGAGGAATATCCTCTAGTGGCACCTCTATAGGATGAGCGACGAAATGAACGTCTGGGAGCCTGCGACTGCAGGGCTCCCATAGATTTGGCGGTGTCTGTATCTTTCTTCATTTTTTCAAGAGATACATCGACATTGGGTCTGAATTGGTGTTGCTCATTAAACGGTTGATTAAGAATGGCACTTTGTACCTCAGGTTTGAAACCTGATATACGTAGCCAGGCAAATCTGCGTAGTAAAACGCTGATGTTAACAGCCCTAGATGCAGTATCTGCTGCATCCAGGGCACACCTAATGGAGGTGTTTGTTATGTTTTTACCCTCTTGGATGAGTTAGTTAGCTCTATCCTTGTACCTGTCAGGGAGGTGTCTCATTAGTGACTAACTCATCATAACGTGCCCTATCATATCTGGCTAACAATGCCTGTGTATTGGCAATACGCCACATGTTTGCAGCTTGAGACGCAGTTCTTTTCCCTGATGCGTCAAGTAACTTAGACTCTTTATCTGGTGGTGCGGCCTCACCCGATGTTTGAGAGTTTGCTCTCTTGCGTGCGTTGGAAACTACAAGTGAGTCTAGTGGTACCGGCCCTTTAATGTATGCCGGGTCTGAAGGGGCAGCTTTAGATTTTTTCTCTGTACGAGGGTTAATGACCAGAGTTCTGACCGGGTCTTTGAAGACTTCAGAAGCGTGCTTAATCGCTCCCTTAAGCATTGGTAAAATGGAGACGTGGACCTGTGTGCATTATCAAAGGTATCCATTAGGAAGTCTTCCTCTGCAGGGTCTGTATGTATGTCTACACCATGATATTGTGCAGCCCTTTGTATTAATTCGTTAAACTCTATAGTGTCTTCTGGTGGGGAAGGCCTTGAGGGGTACAAGTCATCCTGAGGGACATTTGGGACATCTGGGGTGGTAGAATCATCCCATGGGTCAGGTGATCCTGTAGGCGTGGCAGGATCAGGTATGTTACCCCCATCCATATCATCAGAGCTATCATCCCTGTTGTCATCATCTTGTACTATAGAGGATGCTAGGGAATGCTGTGGTATGGGAGCATGTGGTGATGGCATAGGTGGAGGAGAAGTGGAAGGCAGTCTTAAAGGCGAGGTAGCCATGTCCTTTTTTGCATGCGGAGCTGGTTTGTCCAGTGGTCGCTTCTTTGAGGCCAAAATCAACTGTCCAGTGGTTGGGTCTCTAGCCAGAGTCTTTTGAGCAGGGTCTGGGTAAGATAAGTCTTCTGCTGGGAGTCCGATCTTTTGGTACGGGTGAAGGTTTCGACACCGAAACGGGTTGTTTTGGTTTTTTGACAATGTCCTTTGTCGGGGAAGCAGAAGTCTTTTTCGGCTTCATAGGTTTTTTTCGGCTCCGAAGGTTTTTTCGGTTCCTAAGGTTTTCGGTTCCGGTATTGTTTTTGGATCCGACGGTTTCTTTGGTTCCGGTTGTCTTTTCGGTTCCGGTGGTTTTTTGGACTCCGAAGCGGCTTTGCTTGGTTCCGACCTGGGTTTCGGTGCCGAAGGAGTAGTGGGTTTCGGCGCCGATGGTTTGGACGTCGGCGTAGCCGGCGTCGTTTTTTTCGGTGCCGGTAAGTTGGCGCCGGCACCATGGGAAGGCTGACTCGAGCTTGAGTCGCCTGAAGGCTTAATTGGCTTCTTAGCCGGGCCCAAAGGTGGGGCAGCAGAAGCGGAGTGTCGCGTGCATCCGAGCCCGAGGGCGAGGGTGTGACAGGGGTCTTCTTTGGGTGTGTCGAGGAAGGGTTGGTGTCGACGGTCTTACTTACGACCCGCTGCACTGGAGTGATGTCCTAGACTTCAGAATCTACTTCTTCGGAACCGCTGTCGACGTCGTGTTGTTCTGGGACGTGGACGCCTTCCTCAAAGATGTCGTCTGGAATGGAAGTTGAAGATCGAGCCATTGTTCATCGCGCTCTTCGGTCCCGGATAGTCTTTTTGGAGCGGAAAGAGGCACAAGCAGAACAGTCTTTGGCCTCGTGCTCCGGGGAGAGGCACAGGTTACACACTTTATGAAAGTCGGTGTGGGGAAACTTCGACCCACATTGAGAACACTTTTTATATGGCGTCCTTTCCATGAGCTGGAGTTGAGGCCTAGCTAGGCCCGAAGGCCGTCTACGACGACAGGAATCGAAGTATTCGATGTTGAAGAATAGTGTCAAGTGGAAAAGCGTCCGAAACTTATTTCCTGTAAGTTGGTGAGGATTGCGCGCCGAAGGAAATCGGTTTCAACGCGGAGCGCTGGAAACACATCCGAGCCCAGTGGCGGAAAAACACTATCTGGGGATGGAGCCGATGCTCATGCGCAGTATCATCCAAAGCAGGAGTCACCTATCCCGTGACTTCCAAAGACTTTTCTCCAACAAAACAAACTGCAAACATCCAGGCCCAACACTAGGTGGCAATTTATGCATAGTGTGCAATCTGCAGCTCATATGCCTCGAACAGTTACTTTCAAACCAAAAAACCTTACACAGATCAAAAAAACTAAATCAGAAATATAAAGAGTAGATGAGGTGAAGGAAACTCCAATATGGAATATCAGACCCACACAAAGCCAGACAAATAATTCTACTGTACATTGAGTGGTATCTTCAAAACTTTCTGGGGATATTAATAAGGGGGATTGAATAGAATGTCATAGATACAAACTTTGAACTACAAAGTTATATTTAAGAGTTTCCGTCCAATGCGTTAATTAACAGCCTGACAAACATTAAAGTCTATTTTTTGGTGGAAACTAATTAATCGACACCTGTAATATACACTTTTGACAAACAGAATCCTCTTGTTAGGCACCTAGTTTTGTAGTCTATTCTGTTGTGTGTTATTGGCAATTTATGTTGATAATCATTTATAGGAGCCATTCAATGCATTTCTTCTATACTTGGGGCACTGTAGAAAGTTTCAAGAAAACAACAGACACTCAAGATAGACTTCACAGAATTTATAACATTAACTAACCTTTTCTGATACTGAAAACTTGATTGGTAAAATCCAACACAAAGGCTTGCTAACAATAAAAGCTGTAATTATGGAGCAGATTTTTTTTGTTGACAATGTAAGCTCTGATTAAATGAATGCATTTCATGCTTTATCCTAAGAATTTCTGTTACAGAAATACTTTATTATAAAATATATATGCACTTCGAAGACTAATGAATCCATCTTTTGGCAATAACCTATACATTCAGTCAATCAAACCTACATATTGCAATATAACCAGTTAAGAAGCAATATCACAATATTCTATTGGAACAGAACTTCTCGGGGGTGGGTGGGTGTGTGTGTGTGTGTGTGTTTTAATGCACCAACAGAAGGATGCTAAAGGAGATGAAAGATTGCAAAGGAGTAGAACAAATCACTCAAGTTCAAACACATGGTGAAAGAGATGGGTCTACAGTTTAAGAAGATTACCTAATGTCCAGATTCTTCGTGGAGAGGCAGTAGAAAGCTGCCTTTTGATGCAGAAAACTGCACCCTTGTATCTGCAGAAACACAGATGGTAGTGTGAGGCCAAACTTAGCCTCCTGATAGGATGGTTTGTTGTGACTACTTTTGAAGACCAATCCGATGTGTGGCATCAGGATCCAGCCATTTTCGCCCCCACTTTCAGAAGATGCCCTGTGCCACCTTAGGGTGCATCACCATTAGTTATCCTTCAGGCGCCGCTGACTGAGCTCATTTGTCCTGGCCGTTCAATATCCTACCAATTGATTCACAAACAGGAAAATGCTCTCACGCTCCAGCAAACTGTAGAGGCGCAGAGCCTCTTGGGACAGAACCCAAGACCCTACTCAGACCTGGTTTTTGAATTACCTCGTGGAGACGGTATTGTCATGAGAACCTGAACTAGCCTTCCTTTGATGGAACGCAGGAAGGCCTTCAGAGCCAGGCGAAAGGTCAGAAGCTCCAACAGACTGTTATGAAGCTGGGTTTCTACAGGAGACCAGAGTCTGATCTACACCTCCCCAAGAGGGCCTCTCCAAATTAGCACTCACATCGGTCACCACCCGCAGCCTTGGCTGTGAAAGGGAAACGGTATGCCACTAGCCCAACTGCAGTCAAGCAGTTAACCACCACCGATCTCATGTTGCCATCTACAAAACCTAGATAAAAGGATACAACAGGTTCCTGTATATGCCACCCAGTGTAGACAACAAGTAGGATGCAGGAAGCTACCAGGCCAAGAGGTCTCGGAACCGCTGACAACCAGACCCAGGCTAAAACATCAGGATCATAGCCCAAATGTCATGGACTGACTGAGAAAAAGGCCATTAACTGCACTATATCCAAGACAGCTCCTATGAAAGGAAGTCTTTGTAAAGGAGTCCGGTGCGACTTGGCACATTGATCAAGAAACCAAAAAATATCAGAAGGTTCACCACTTAGGTGGTCTTCGAATGACTATGGTGAACCTGCCTTCAACAGAAATCACTGAGGTGAGGAAAACTGGTACCACCAACATCTGAATGTGAAAGGCAACTACATCCATCACTTTCACGAACACCTGAGGGGCGCAGGTGAGGCCAAAGAGGAGCACAGCAAATAGGAAGTGCTCCTGGCCTACCTTACTCAAGTAACATCTATAAGGCTGCAGGACGGGTATATGAGAAAACGTGCCCTGCAGGTACAAAGACACCATCCTGTTGCCCAGATTCAGAGCAGACAGTACCTGGGCCAGTGGGAGCATGTTGTATTTATCCATTCACAGAAAGGCATAAAGAATACAAATATCTAAAATGGGATGGAGGCCTCCATCCTTCTTTGGAATGAGGAAACCGGGATGGGTTGTTACTCTCACTATCTCCGAGGTTGATGTTGACTTAGGTAAGTAGAGATCACATCTCTTGCAACAAGATGGAAAGGTGCATCTCTAAGAGAGGCAGTGATGTGGGAGGAAGTTGTAGTAGGTCGGAAAGGAATGGAATGGCAGAGCCCTCTTGAACTATCGGGAGGGCCCATTCTCAGCATAAAACCACAATGATGCCTGTGTTGGATTTATTATAAAATGCACTCAGAGGGTATCTTCGAGATGCCCCCTGAAAAAAGACCACATTCCAGTGGTAGGAAGCTTGCTCTGTATATACTATACCAAATTGAAGTATAGTGTCCACAGAGACCAGTGGAACCCCAAAGTTAAGCAGAGGTAAAAGTAGATAGTACCTTACTCTCTAGTTATGGTAGTGTGGGCAAGCAGTACGGCATCAAGTGTTAAGCATTTGTTGTACACACTCAGGCAAAGAATGATGCCACCCACTCAGACCAATTTGTTTGTATAAAATTATTATTTAGCTAGATTTATTTTCTCGAACCAAGAAAGCCTGGTACAGGTAAGTGTAAATAGTACTTTTCAAGGCAGGTTGAACATTACATGCAAGATGAATGAAAAGGTCTTTTGCAGGTTTGTAAATCTTTTCAATACAGTGGAAATTACTGTTGGATTACTTTTGATTGAGTACTTGTTTGTGGGAGTTGGTATTCTGGGGAGGGAACCAGGGCTACCCCAGGGTTAAGGAAGCAATCTTGAAAAAACCTGGGCAGCAGCACTAGGGCGGCCGGGTGCATAGTGCGGAGGTCCAATATTGTCCAATGGGGGATAGGGGGCCTCCGGTTGGTGGCTGCTCACGAGCAGGTCACAAGGATGTGGGAGCAAAGCTCCTGGTGTTAGGCTCAGGGCAAAGGGGAATCAGAGTTTGCATCCAAAGTACAGCTGCAGCGACGGCTGGTGGGAGGGTGCGGTTTTGGTGTCTGGTGCCCTGTTTTCAATCCGGATTCTCCAGTTGCAACAAAGACTGCAGGTTCGGGGACGAAGATCTTCTGGGAGGGACCACCAGTAGGAGAGGTAAATTGGGATGCCTGGAGATGCTGGGAGACAGTAGGTTGGGCCACCCAAAGCTGCAGAACGTCAGTTGCAGGGGTGCCTTTAGACGTCGGGTTTTTCTTACCAGCTCCGGTCATGGGGATCCTCCAGAAAGGGGCTGCAGGCTTTGCTTGGGAGATTCAAGGCAGGTCAGAGATCACAAGATCTCAAGTAAGGATTGCCAGAGAGGTGGGGAGAGGCTGGTAGGGCTGGGGCCAAGTAAGTGGGTATCCTCTTCTTAGTTTCAGCATGGCTTCTTCGGTCCTTCTCTTCTTCTTGTCGATTCATGTATGAGGAGGCAAGGTTGCCCCATAATACTAGATTTAGGGGCGTTACAGGTACATACCCTATTATGCCCCCCTACAGTGGGAGGGGAGCATATGCCTCACTTTGGTTGGCTGGGTCCCCCATCTGCAAGATGGCGGGGACTGAGCTGTGCTTCACCTCTCCTCCCCCACCTGAGGGGTGGGTTTGGCAAATGTGGGCACACCTCTCTTCCTCACTTGGTTGTCCTGCCGAATCTCACGCACAAAGTGGGTGTCAGAACCGATGGGGGCAAGTTGCTGGGAGAAGAATGGCCTGGGGTAGGTCACAAAGGCAGCAAGCCCTCGAAGCTTCCCCTTTGGGGACCTTGCCCATCCTGGGGGAGGAGGCCTGGCATCTCGTTCCCAGGGTGTGCATTGTTTCAGACCCCAGAGAGCAGCAGGCTCATGACCAAGGGGCCCAGAAACACGTTTGGTGGTGGCAGCTGGCGAGCAGCCACTAGTTGGATTCCTTCAACCCGACTTCTGAACCGAGCCTGCAGCCATCTATGCCAACCGATGATCTCCATTGGTTTCTACAGGGCACCAGACGCCTCCTTTGCTCTCTGCTCCCAGCCACCCCTGTGCTGATGGTGGTGTAGTCTCAGTGATATTTGGTAGCCCCTTCAGTGCTGACCTCAAGCTCCAGGGCCTGTGTCCCTGAACCGCAGGTACTTACTTGCAACCGGTGCCTCTTCAAGGTGCCCCAAGCCGCCATAGGATTACATTGTTCCTAATGACCTCTGCAACTGGCTACCCCAGTGCCGGTGGTGGAGCATTACCTCCCTAGGTCCGACCTGTGCCCAGTGTTGTGAGGAAAATTGAATTTTGCCCTGTCATGTGTCCCTACGTGTTCCCCATCATATGTTATATGTGCATGATTAATATGCATATTTACCCCCTTGACCGAATAAAGACGCAATTTTAGTTGTGTCCAACGTTAGTATGTTAGTTATCCAGTCCTCCTGAAAGCAACAAGTATTAGGCCTATGTTGCCAACGTCTTTACATTGTGCACGTTAAAACATCGAGATGCACCCGTTTCTAGGCCTCACAGGGCCCGGACACCAGATTCAAGCCTCAAGTCTCCTGAAACCACTCCGAGGAGCGATGCAGCCCCTCCCGCATCCCTGACCCTTCACTTACTTCCTGTCAAGCAATGCGGTGCTCGGCCTGGCCTGCCTGCCAAGAATATGTTATGCCTACAGTTATCAGTTCAGCTCCCTGGCTTCACATTCCTAGCTAACGAACTACATAAACATCTCCATCTACAGTCTAGTCTTTCTGTCTCCATGTAAGTGATTTCCTGAATTAATATCCATAGAAGATTCATAGCACACGCAATAAAGAAATATATGCATGCACTAGCTTTAGTGACAAGTAGCCTTTGCTCTGATGACCTTTAGATTCAAGCAACATGTACTCCAAACACAAGATATCAGATATGCTATAGGTACAGGTCGTTCTGACATCCCAGACTTTAGTCTCCTCTTCTAGTGCTAGAAGTCAGAGCCCCCAGCTCTCCCCAGTTACACGTCATGGCCCGTTTGCGCGCACCAGTAGGTTAAAGGTTCCAGCTGCCCAGGTAGCCCCCTCCATGTATCCACCCACTTATGACACTTCTGTGACGTCTACATCACATGTCTCCGTGCACGCCCTGTGCACGCCTTCTTTTCACGCCCATATGTTCTTATCTTTCGTTTGTCACTTGTTAAGCCTACTGTATTCAATGCAATTGTACTGTTATACTATATATACTGTATGATGTTAATGAGATGCTGCAGCTGCCATTCCCCTTTTTCCTTGTGTCTGTCCCTTCCTGAACCTTTGCAGGTGATGGAACCCGATGGTCCATTGGCTCGAGCCATCTGATTAAAGCCCATATGACTCAGACACCACGGATTTTGCCTCTTATTTATTGAGCTATCCTTTTCAATTAATACATAGAAAAATAGTACCGGTAATTATTTATTTATTTACCACATAATGGCGCCCGAACAGGGACGAGCCCCTTCCCCACGCGCCGGCGATGTAACGCAGGCCCCCTGACCCTTCTACAGCCGTGACGGACCCCTACTGTGCACGTGCAGATATTTCTGCTTCAAGTTTCCCTCAGGCCCACGGAGGAGACGGAGACTGCGGTCCGGCATCCAGACGAGGCGGTGAGGAAGGCGGATCGTCCCGACCAGAGCCCAAGCCGAGAGAGCAAGGTCCGAGGTATCCGGAGGCCCACCTGTGTCCGAAGCCCGAAGCGCATGCGTAGTGTGTAGCAGTAACCAGACGTCGTAGCAGTCCAGACCAGTCCGAGGCTTTCAGTTCTGCTTCCCGGTGAGTACCGTTGCTGGGGAAGTATCTAGACGGGTTCATTAATTTGTGCCCGGTCCGACGGGTTTGGGTACACAGATCCGGTCCGACGTGTTCACTTAGGTGGATACGGTATGACGTGTCTCTTTAGGAGACCGGTATGTTCTGTACTGTTTTAGCAGTGCATCCAGTAATTCTAGTAAGTCTGTTCTCGAGAAATTCAAGTATTATGTTTTCAATGTATTAGGTAGTATCTGTTCGAACTGTTATTAATGTGTATTGACGTCGTGGTATGGGTGATTGTTTGCTAGTCATTACTGTGTTCATTGTGTTCAAGTTCAAGTACGGTTCAAATATGCCTCGGTTTTCAAAGTTACGTCAGATAAAAACCAGAAAAGGGTTACTTGAAGAATCAGTTCCTGTCCCTCCTAGGGACAGTCCCGGACATTTCATGCATCATAAGCATGGCTTAGATGCCATACTGTATCTAGATTTATGGGTGGACTACACCAAGGATCTCGAAGAGAAATATAGATGGCCTGTTTCAGGAACATGGGATGCCGAGTGCATCATGAGAGTAGAAGAAGCATTATGGAAAAAGAAAGCCAGACAATCCCAGAAAGATGCCATAGAATTGTGGCGTAAAGAAGCGCATAAGAGAACTGAAAAGGAATTCAGAAAAGCAGAACTAAGTAGGGAATCCTCAGAAAAAGCCCAAGAAAGGGAATTACTAGAAGAAGGTGAACGAGTTAGAGCAGAACAGTCAGACAGACAAAGAAATGCCCTTATTAAAGGCATGATACGTATCCCCTTCTCGCCGAGGGCCTGCCGAAGGCGACCCCGGAAGCACCCTGTAATTTACCGCCACCATTGGTCCCGACTAAGCTACGTCATAAACCGACCGCAGCTGAAATTTTCCTTTCTTCCTATTTAGACGACACTGTCCCAGAATATGCAAATCCGAATCCTACTCCGCCTGTTCAACCCCATCACCCTGTTAATAACGTAATTACTGTGCCTCCAGCCGTGGGTCCCGGGAATCCTGTCCATGTGCCAGTACCCCAGGACCAACCCACATTACGTACACCTACTTTACCAGTCACGTTACCAGCAACCGCACATTCAGTATTAATTGACGATTCTAGTTCAGGGGGAGCAGGGGGAGGTATTCCTATCACCCCGCCTCAAACAAAGCGCCTGACACTAAGAGAAGCAGCATTACAGCGTACGCCAAAAGTGGCCACGTACGAAGCCCTCAAGAAGTACCTTACTGATTGTAGATATGATCCAGTGCCAGGCGAAGATCACATGATATTATATTCCGTACGTTTATGACGAGTAGCAAACTTTTTAGCTACCATGCCAGATATGAAGGAACATCTAGACAGAATATATCATTTCATCCGAACAGGGGAGAAACCAGAAAGTATTCACGAAGCTATGGCACACAGGAAAGTGGAGATTCAAAGTATGATTTTACAATTTTTGATAAATTGTTTAATAAGAGAACAAGATCATCCTGATAAAAACAAAGACGAGATGAAGGTCCTGACGAGGTGGAGTGACAATATAGCAGACGGAAAACACAAGACACAGAATAGTATAGAAACGATGTACAGAAAGATTCGTAAAGAAATCATAGGCATACACGAGAGGGAGAAAGCAAGAGTAATAGCAGAGAAAGAGAATGATTCTTCAGACGAAGATGTAGACAACGAGAATCCCGCCAGAATAGCGTATGTAGGTAGGACGAGATTTTCTGATAGACACACACGCCTAGACTACAAGAAAGTTTTTCCTCCTCCCGTACCAGAACAGTGTTCTCTTGAACAATTATTCCAGGCTACCGATAAAGTTCTGAAACTACGAATAGGTTACAGTGAGCTTAGTACCATGCATGAACAAGAACTAGCCCGATCAGCAGTACGATGGACTAGTGATTCTACCACGTTTCCAGACGAAGTAGTGGCTCAAATGTTTCTGAAGCTGCCCCCAGCCGAGCAGCGACTGGTGGGTATGTACATGATCCAGCATCTCATTACATTGTACGAAAGTCAGCATTCTGATCCAGGTCCCTTATATAATGTATTGAACGAGTTACTCCTAAACAGATGGAAAGGTCTAGGTACCGATTGGATTAATGTCATTTTAGAACAGCGCCACAAATACAGAACGTTCCTGACTCCACATTTTTTTCCTGTTCCACCCCCATTATACATAGATAGAAAGAATCCGTTGCGAGAAGTGCATCCTGTTAAGGGAACGGGGGGTGAGCTCGAACGAGTATTTGTTTACACCCCTATAACGAAAATAGAACTACTGGAAATGAAAAAGTTAGTACCCTGTCACGATAAAGATCCAGCAGGGTTCCACCGTGAACTAAAAGATATGCTCCGTATGGGAGAATACACGTATCCTGATATCATTAAAATGTTAAAAGTCCTGTTGCCTGCGGGCATATATGAAAAACTCAAAGAAAAAGAATGGGAGGTGGGAGAGAAAAAGATTGACTGGACCGCATTAGAGAATGAAGATAATACACGAGTTCCAGGTACTGGTCTTGGGGAAAAAGCCAAAGCATTGCCCGAATTGTTAATACAAGTCTTGCCAAGATTACTAGCCACGAAAAAGGAAGACTGGGATGCCATCTCAGCCTGTAAACAGAAACAAGACGAAGACACTAGTGATTTTTATTCCAGATTTGAGAAATGTTTCATTATTAATAGCGGTTTGAAGACAAGTAGTGAGTCGTATCCCCATCTTTTTGTTACTAAACTAGTTGAAAATTCTTTACCACAAGTTAAAAATCGAGTACTGAAAGTCGAGAGTACCTGGCAAGCTAATACCCCGTCCCAAATGCTACAGATGTTACAGTATCACCAGAACCGAATCAGAGAAGAACAAGAACACGAAAGGAGACGTATGAAAGACACGAAAATGAAAGTACTAGTTGCACAGTCTGTTCCAGCAGATAGTCAGAAGAGGGGTATAACTCAGACAAGTCATTCTGCAGCTCCCGTTAAAGGGACATGCAATTATTGTAAACAGCCAGGTCATTACATAAACGAATGTGCAGTTCTGAAACACAACATAGCCACTGGTAAGACGAAAGAGAGACCGCTTCCTCCAAGACAGGAACATGTTCCGCAAAATACGCAACTACCGCAGAACGCACAACAGACAGTAACAGTACCGCAGCCTATAGCTGCCACACAACACGTTACACAACAGATGTGCCAGTATGCACAGTCAGATTATCCAGAATACCAGCAGTATTCATGAAACAGCCTAGAGAGGGAGGTTGGCTTGCCTCTCATCGAGGTTCCTGTAGATCAAGAGGGTCCCTATGTACACAGTCAAGTATTAGGGAAAGACAGAACGTTTCTGATTGATACAGGGGCAAGTAGGACTACCATCAGTCATGACGAGGTTCCAGGGTCTCCTCTCTCTGGCTCAAGAAATGTTTCCCTGGGATTTTCAGGAAAGCCTATTGTTAACGAAATATCGAAACCAGTTTCTCTAGAAGTTGGTCCATTGTCCCGAACTACAGACTTGTTACTTACGAAATCATGCCCTGAAAATTTACTTGGTATTAAAACATTGAAAGAATTAGGAGCTATTATTTGCTGCTCTCCGGAAGGAGTGAGATTGTTTTTACGTGATTTTAAAGGACATTATGTGTTACGTGATTTTGATCCAAGATTATTGAATGTACCACAGCATTTATGGGCGCAAGGTCCAACTGATGTAGGTTGTATGCATATTACACCATATCGTGTCACTCTGAAACAAGGTGTTGTATTACCACGAATCCGACAGTATAAATTGCCACCTGAGGCTGTAGCAGCCTTATCGAAAATCATTGACGAGCTCATTGCTCAAGGAGTGGTTGTAGAAACTGACTCCAATGTATGTAATTCTCCTATCATTCCGATTCTTAAACGTACTGACCCAAATGCACCTCCAGTTTATCGATTAGTGATTGACCTTCGAGAACTTAATAAATGTATCATACCCCAGTACCCAGTGGTCCCAGATATCTCTTCCCTATTGACTGCCATTGATTTCGAAGCAGAGTTTTTTTACTGTTATTGATCTCAAGAACGCATTTTTCAGTGTCCCCATTCATCCAGACAGCCAGTTCCTTTTCGGATTCTGTTTAAATGGAAGAAGCTATAAATTCACACGTGCACCTCAAGGTTTCACAGAAAGTCCCAGTATTTACAGTCAAGCACTGAAACGACAACTAGACAGTATTCACATGCCAACTGACACTGCCCTGATCCAGTATGTCGATGATCTATTGATCACAGCCCGTACTGAACGTGACTGCGAACGAGCATCACTGACAGTCTTGTATTTCCTGGCAGAAATGGGGCACAAGGTGTCCCCTTCGAAACTGCAATTCTGTGTCCAACAAGTGGTATACCTTGGACACTTGTTGTCCAAGAGGGGTAGACAGTTGACACCTGACCGTATTCAGTTAATAGCACATCTTCCACAGCCCAAGACACAGAAGGAGGTACGAGCTTTTATCGGCCTCACTTCTTACTGCAGACAATGGATTCCTCAGTACGCATACCTAGCCAAACCACTGATACAGTTAACAACACAGGAGGCAGCCACATCGACTGTCCTCCCTTGGACCCAGGAACATACACTTGTTTTCAATGAATTAAAGAAAGCTTTATGTCAAGCACCTGTGTTAGCGACTCCAAACTACAGTAAGCCTTTTACACTTTTTGTCACTGAATGTGATGGTACAGCATTATCTGTTCTCACACAAGATCAAGCAGGACAACACAAGCCCTGTGCTTATTTTTCTAGCACATTAGATCCAGTAGCCCAGGCTCTGCCTGCGTGCCTTAAATCAGTTGCAGCCACAGCTCTAGCTATCAGACAAAGTGATTCCATAGTGTTAGGACACTCCCTGACAGTACAAGTTCCACACTCCGTGGAAGTTCTTTTAAACCGAACACAGACTCAGCACTTGACAATTGCACGATTGACAGGATATGAACTGACACTGTTTCAGCCACACATAGAGATCAGACGCTGCAACATTTTAAATCCTGCTACACTGTTACCTTCGATTACCTCAAACCCTGTAACACATGATTGTGTGGAAGTTACTAACATCATGACAAAGCCAAGACAAGACTTGACGGACATTGCATTACCCGACCCAGACCTGACACTTTACGTGGATGGTTCATGTATGAGAACAAGTACAGGAGAGTTAGTAGCTGCATATGCAGTAACTACTGAAACTGAAGTCATAGAAACACATCGTATTGACACCTTGTCTGCTCAAGCAGCAGAGCTCATCGCTCTGACCCAAGCCTGCATACGAGCCAAGAACCTGAAAGTAAACATATATACAGATTCACGTTATGCATTCGGAGTCGTACACGACTTTGAAGTCCTCTGGCAGGAAAGAGGTTTCATGACCTCTCATGGAGCCAAGATTCAGCATGGCCCCCTCATTCAAGCTCTGTTAGATGCAATACATTTACCGACAGCCATTGCCATTATGAAGTGCAAAGCACATACGAAAGCCACTGACACCATTTCCCAGGGTAACGACCTGGCAGATCGAACAGCCAAGCTTACAGCTCAGACTCCAGACATTCCAGTTAACATAACAAAGACAGACGTTCCAGTCCCGACAACTTGTATGACAGTTAAGGATCCTACACAAGACGTACTAGACATACAGACACACGCTACTCCAGATGAAATCAAGAAATGGTCTGAACAAGGAGGGGTCCAGACAGATCAGGGATGGTTGACGAAGGGAAAAGCCACATGGTTTCTCCCCGACTCTATGGTTCAAGTCATTATTAATACAGCACACAGTCCAGCGCATTTAGGAGAAAAAGCCATGTTAGATAGCATTCAGAACCTTTGGTTTAACAAGCATTTACGAGCAGTAGCGAAGCAGAAAGTGCGTACCTGCATGATCTGTTGTCAGTTCAATCCAGGTAAAGGTGTTCCCGTGGAACAAGGTGGATTCCATCCTCCTGACCACCCTTTTGAAGTCCTCCAGATGGACTATATCCAGATGGATCGATGTCGAGGTTTCAAGTATGTCCTTGTAGTTGTATGCGCTTTGTCCAGATGGACAGAAGCATATCCAGTCCCAGATTATACTGCCGCGACCACTGCCAAGCAGTTGGTTCGTGAGTTCTTCCCTCGCTATGGTTTACCCAGGGTCGTGTATTCAGATAACGGACAGCCATTCTCATCCGAACTCATGAAACAAGTATCACTTCTGTTAGGGTACCAGTGGAAATTCCACTGCGTACGACACCCCGAGGCAGCTGGCCTCGTCGAGAGACACAATCAAACTATGAAAATACATATAGCGAAGGTCTGTGCCGAGAAAGGTGTAGATTGGATGGTAGCCCTGCCGGTTGCCCTTTTCTACATGAGAATGGTTGCTCACTCCCGATCTGGTTTGTCACCTTATGAAGTTATTTTTGGTCGTCCCCCAAACATGTGGGGTACACCTATGCCACGGAAAATCACCGATGTTGACAGTAACATGCTGACAGATTACCTAGCTTCCTTGATGTCTGCACTACTCTCTTGTCGTTCACAGGTCGCGGCTGCCTTTCCAGACAACACCCAGGTGAAACCGCACGAGGTCGTTCCAGGTGACCTTGTTTTGATCCGCAACTTCGATCGTTCAAGCCCGCTGGAGCCCCGCTGGAAGGAGCCGAAACTTGTTCTGATGACCTCAAGGACCGCCGTAAAGCTAGAAGGAAGAAAGGGCTGGCTACACTCCAGTCACATCAAGCGTTTCCATGGACTCCGTCCAAAGACTTTTTTCAAGGACTGCCCCGATACTGACTCTAAACTTCCCCTGTTAGAGAAAACTCCGCAGCAGGAGTATAAAATGAAATTGAGGTCTAATAAGTCAGACAGCGTTTAATTGTTTAAGTCCCCCTCGGGTGAAGCGGTTAGACAGGTTCCTGACATGTATGAGATAGACCCACATAGTGAGAGAGTTAGACGAAACTCCAAGAAAATACGTTACTGTAAGAATCTGCGCAGCAGATGTATTGTTACGTTATTGTTTATGCTATTTCTGAGTCTTACGATCACATGTATAAGTTATGTTTTACACGTATTTTTTCCTCCTCTTGGTCCACATGTACATCTTTCTTCTAATGATACAGTAGAGCACACATTTAGTGAACTACCCCCTCACGAGTTATCCTATTGACTTGCAATGCGTAACAATACTTTCATCCGCATGTTACACTATTCACACCAGACCAGTAATGCCACTAATTGTTGGGTGTGTGGTCGACTCCCCCCTTACCAGACCGCGAAGGGAGCTCTGCCACTCTTTCCCTATCCGTTTTCACATAATGGTTCGTGTGGAGCATGGTTTACGTTAACATCATCCTTAGACGACAAGTCCCTTTTGAATAGAACCTGTGTCCCAGACAAGGAAGGTCTTTCCCCTAGGACAGGGATAGATCTAGAAAATGAAGTATATGATCTAGGTAATTTCTCCTCCAATTTCATGGTTTTGAATGTTCAGTCCGAGACAGTGATTGTACTACTGTGGTCGAATACAGTGACAGTGGGAAGTCTACTTTCAAAGCTTCACGTCATTCCTATTTTATATGTGGTCAGACCGCATATGTACGTTTGCCCCTAGATTGGGATGGAACATGTTACATTGCCTTCCTACTGCCACCAGTTTTTCTAGCTCCGTCCGATTATCACCGAAATACATATCTAGTACACGTCAGACATAGAAGGGAGATCGAGTCCCCAATTGTCGATCAGACTGAAACTGCATTAGAACAGTACACAGATTTCAATAAAGGTTTCTTTTTCTTCATAGGTCCTGTTCAGAATAGTAAACTAATACGCAGGTTAACCAGAACCATTGAAGCAGTAGTGAATGAGACTACTTCCACCCTAGGTAACTTAACAGAGGAACAGTCTGCTATGAGATTTGTTGTTCTTCAGAACCGCCTTGTTCTTGACGTCATACTGGCCGATAGGGGCGGAGCTTGTAGAGTCATCGGATCTAGTTGTTGCATTTTCATTCCTAATAACGCACCGTCTGTATATTCAGCAATAACAAGACTTCATTAACAACAACACAACACACTGAGGAAAATCAAACCCTTCCTCCCGACTGAAGACTTCCAAACTGCTGTACAAGCGTTAGTCATCCCTCGAATCGACTACGGAATTGTGACCCTCAGCGGACTCCCGCTATCCACAACAGCTCCCTTAAGAGCCTCCCTGAACGCTGCCGCAAGACTCATTACTGGCTCAAGAAAACATTCGCATATTTCCCCAGATTTAAAGTCCCTAAAATGGCTGCCTTTTGAAGCCAGAATACAACTAAAAATTGCAGTTATGACACACGCGGCCGTGCACCACAATGCACCCAACTACCTCGCTCAAAAATTGTCCATATCAGGAGGTCCGAGGTCCAATAGAAGCTCAAAAAATCTACTCCTGAAACCCCGTAGATTCAGGAAAGAGAAAACCTACAAGCGCTCCTTCTCAGGAATGGCACCCAGGATCTGGAATGCGCTCCCGCCTGAAACTAGGCGTATCTCCTCCGCTGCACTCTTCAAGAAAGAGGTGAAAACCATCCTTCTGGCCAAGATCTCCTGAACCTTATAGGTGGTGGATCAGAGACTCTACATTGCCTTGTATCAGTGCTCACCTTGTCCTTTGGCACTATACCTCTACTTGATGGTGACACTACTACACTACTTTCTTCCTACCGACCAATATATGAGACACATTGGGTCACTGATTCACCCTCCCGATGCCCTCACTCAGTGCGCTCTCTATACTAAAACACTGGTATAAGCCTGCCACACACCCAAGGTGTACCTGAACACCTCTGTAATGGGATCAATGACTTGTGCCGTTATATTACCTGTTTACCTGACTGTATATTGATATGTTTTATGTATTTTATTATTATCCTTTCATGTTAGTGACTACTACATTGCTCCCATTACCTCTGTTCATTCCTACTGCCCCTACCCTGTCATTGTAAAGCGCTCGGATATCTGTAAGGATCTTGTTCGCGCTATATAAAACTTTGAATAAATAAATAAAATAGCCCATCTGCTACACCAGAATCCAGGCACCTGGACTTGGTCCGGTTGGCTCTGGAGTATATCTGCCTGGGGATGGAAAGTACTGTCATTCCTAGGAATAGTAGTAATGATCATATTCAGTTGTTGTCTCTGTTTACAATGTGGCCCTGCGATTTGCGGCTTGTGCGCTACATCTTGTATTCCAAGTCCAAAGTCCCATTCCCAAAGGATAAAAGACGAGCAAATGATGCTGTATGAACAGATAGATGGTCTCATGAATATTGAGGTTTCCTGAGGGAAACGTAGGGAACAAGGAGGGAATGAGGAAAATTGAATTTTGCCCTGTCATGTGTCCCTACGTGTTCCCCATCATATGTTATATGTGCATGATTAATATGCATATTTACCCCCTTGACCGAATAAAGACGCAATTTTAGTTGTGTCCAACGTTAGTATGTTAGTTATCCAGTCCTCCTGAAAGCAACAAGTATTAGGCCTATGTTGCCAACGTCTTTACATTGTGCACGTTAAAACATCGAGATGCACCCGTTTCTAGGCCTCACAGGGCGCGGACACCAGATTCAAGCCTCAAGTCTCCTGAAACCACTCCGAGGAGCGATGCAGCCCCTCCCGCATCCCTGACCCTTCACTTACTTCCTGCCAAGCAATGCGGTGCTCGGCCTGGCCTGCCTGCCAAGAATATGTTATGCCTACAGTTATCAGTTCAGCTCCCTGGCTTCACATTCCTAGCTAACGAACTACATAAACATCTCCATCTACAGTCTAGTCTTTCTGTCTCCATGTAAGTGATTTCCTGAATTAATATCCATAGAAGATTCATAGCACACGCAATACATAAAGAAATATATGCATGCACTAGCTTTAGTGACAAGTAGCCTTTGCTCTGATGACCTTTAGATTCAAGCAACATGTACTCCAAACACAAGATATCAGATATGCTATAGGTACAGGTCGTTCTGACATCCCAGACTTTAGTCTCCTCTTCTAGTGCTAGAAGTCAGAGCCCCCAGCTCTCCCCAGTTACACGTCATGGCCCGTTTGCGCGCACCAGTAGGTTAAAGGTTCCAGCTGCCCAGGTAGCCCCCTCCATGTATCCACCCACTTATGACACTTCTGTGACGTCTACATCACATGTCTCCGTGCACGCCCTGTGCACGCCTTCTTTTCACGCCCATATGTTCTTATCTTTCGTTTGTCACTTGTTACGCCTACTGTATTCAATGCAATTGTACTGTTATACTATATATACTGTATGATGTTAATGAGATGCTGCAGCTGCCATTCCCCTTTTTCCTTGTGTCTGTCCCTTCCTGAACCTTTGCAGGTGATGGAACCCGATGGTCCATTGGCTCGAGCCATCTGATTAAAGCCCATATGACTCAGACACCACGGATTTTGCCTCTTATTTATTGAGCTATCCTTTTCATTTAATACATAGAAAAATAGTACCGGTAATTATTTATTTATTTACCACAGTTGACCAAAACCCCTGGAGACTGAATCTGAAACAGTTTACCTACCTGTAAGTTATTCACCGGTCTTGCCTACAATAGGTTTGCATTGGTCTCTCGCTGTATTGTTCTAAGTGTAAATCCTGAATAGGAAATAGATTTTTCTACATTGAAAAGTGTTTTATGGACATGGAAAGTATTGCTTGATGCTACACAAACCTTTTGCCAATAATAACTTGAACGTATTGCATATTTTAAAAGTCTACTTACCTGTAATTGAGTTCATCTTTGTTCCTAAAAATAAAAGTAACAAAAGTAATATTTTTACATACATTCGCCTGGCGTTAGTCAAACTACCGACCCTCTGAGAAGCCAAACTGCCCAGCTACCACTAAATTGAGTGTAAGGTATTATCTACTTTATCCTCTTCTATATCTTTGGGGATGCCCTGGACTCTGCACGCTATACCTCTTTTTGGTAAATTATATACAGAGCCAGCTTCCTACACACATCGTTGGCTTGCACTCTGAATTACACCTAAAAAATCATCACCAATTGGGAAGGAGGGAAGCTCTAGACCACACTACAAAAAGTAGTTTAAGTGGATGTTCAACATAGGGCTAGAAAAGTGAGACAAGCCTGTTTATTTTCTAGTTTGAAGGATTCTACATTCCATGTGTATATCTGTAACCTACAATGTATGTTCAAGTAGGAAAGGTGCAATAGAGTCAAAATAGTTTTAGTGCAGCGAAAGAACGAGTGTGCAAATTATAACACTGCCATGCAGATTAAATGTATTACCACTCAAATGAGCACATGGTGAAATGTATTCCTAGAATGTAAAGTGAGCAAACATTAGTAGGCCCAATACCTAGAATCACTAGGTGCAAAATCACAAATATTCCTACCTGAAGAATCTGCATTTAGCTGAGCTGATTAGGCCTTAGATATTTGATACTGCTGTAGCCAACAAAAAAAGTGATCATATTGTTTTTAACAGCTGCAAAACCTGAAAGCACAAGTTCCCAGTGTATTTAGAAAATACATGAAATTGGGAATTGAGCACAAGAAATTAACCGCAAGTGTGTCAAGCCGAGGGCCTTATGGTGCTTGTGTTGTAAATTTCTAGAAAGGCTAACTTCATCCTGAGAGATCAAAGACAAAGATGCCAGAAGGCACAAACCTAAATATCAGAAGTAGGCTAGTGTGTATGAATAAAGGCCCACTTTACAGATTTATTTTGTGAAGTGAGGAACCACGTCAGTAGGATGAAGTCCCTATTTCAACTTATCAATGAAGTGATGGAAGTAACCCCACAGAGTCAAAAGGGGCTAATTAGAAGAGCAAGTGAGGATTTGGCAGTTCACGTTGATGAACAGTTGGATGTGGAATAAGACACCTCGAGGTAAAGATGGCTAGGACCAGAGAGAGAGGGGAGAGAGGGGCCAGAGAGCGAGACTGTCCCTATCATCTCCACAGTAGCGTATTGGATTGGCTTTAGATCTGGGGAACAGAGTAGAGACATCATTCCAGAAGGTACCATACCCTGAATTAATGAAATGTAAAATGTGTTTTACTGCATTTACAATTACAGTGCAAGGTTGCTTTGGCTGGACGCAAAAAGCATCTAAATTAAAAAACATGCTGAAGGTCGTGTTTACTAGGATCACTTTTTGATCCTGGTGGTTTCTATGAAAGTGTAGGCTATTCTTATATTTGTCTAAACAGAACATACTTTAGGACAGGAACTTAGCAGAAGGACTCCAATTTGAACCTGGTTTAGAAATGTTTGGGTATATTTTAATATTTTTTTAATCTAGGATATCAGTATGTAGGCAAATTGAAAATTAAAATAATGTCAAGATTATGAGCTACTAGATTTATATTTTTCTTTGCAGACTAGGAGCTTGCATTTTCAATATACCATAATATATATACGGAGCTACTTATGCTAAAGTAGGCAAAAGTCAACGAAAGAGGCTCCTCTTCCTACACAAACAGCTAATGCCACACTGTTCAACTATATGCCCAGCCACAAATATATATGCAGGCTACAGGAGACCTGCAATGTATTATGAGCACAGAGTATGAGCAACGCATAAAAAGACAAAAGACTTACCTGTAACTAACGTTCCCAGTGCTGATCTTTCATAGAGTGCATGCTTTTCTCTATCAATCCATAGTACTTCAATACAGTCGCAGTGCACATTAAAATAGTGCACAGGAAAAAAAACTCAGTTTCATTTAGCTCCTGGCCAATGAATGAACAGACTATGACTGGATTTTTATTAATTTTATTTTACAGGATCAATGGCAAGTTACGCTGTTGAATTAAAACAAAGTAGACTATTTCCAGTCAATCTCCTTTCCCCATCCAAACCTATACTATGCTGCAGCCACTTGCTTTTTAAGACTTCAGGGGACAGGTTGTGCTGATTTTCTCCATCAGCACAAGTTCTCATTTTGCAGAGCCCGTCTATTTTTGTGCCTAGGCATAGATAGTGTTCTCATGTTCTAATGCTTTCCTAACCGTATGGAAGGCATAATATAGAAAAGTATGAAAAAAGGATGTCCAGCTGCATCACAACATACCTTGCCGCCCGTTACAGAGAAGTTAGCAAATATGCAATATTTTTCGTTCTTGTGACAAGTGTAGGTTTTCAGGCACTGAAAATAAAGGAAATGTTACATTAAAATGTAATTTAACACTTATCTACGAGGTGCAGAAGAAAATCAGTGAAACATCAAATGGCAGCATAGAAACCGAACTTAATCACTAGTAGTATACTAACTAAAGAAAGAGAGATGCTCTCATGCACAATATTCAATCATTTTGGGACAATTCTCCTACCAGACATCATCTATTAAATGATACATGCTGCCAAAGGTCAGTAGCAACATCACAAGGACTGTCCTGCATTCAACTTTGCAATTCAAAATAGTCACACAGATTTTATTAACATAAAGTTCGATCTTATTAAACAAGTGTATGAAAAAAATAATTTATATATAATGTACTTATTATTGAAACTGTGTTAAAGTATATATATATATATATATATATATATATATATATATATATATATATATATATATATATATATATATATATATATATATATCCACAACAAAAGTCGCCCTCAAGAAAGGAAGCCACAGGCAGGTGAGTATTTCAATTTCTTTATGGAGCCAACTTGCCAGCAGACTATATATTAACCAGCACAGCAGGGGCATGTTACTAATGGATGTGCCCTTTCACCCGGGGCGCACTGGAGTGCCTAACTCAGAAGATTCGTACAGAACCCCTGAATCCTTTCAATTGGTGAGTTGCGAGACCCACTGGGGGTGGAAATCACGGCAGATTGAAGAACTACAAATCCCAACATACTTTTCAGCTACTGGAGGTTAAATTGGATTTGTTCACTACAAAGTGCAATGAATCATGGGAAGCCATCGAAAACTGCTGATTTCGCTCTCCACCAATTAGCCCAAGAAGAAGGAGCGCACAGCTCTGAAACGCGTAGGCTGGAAGAAAAATCAACGGGTGAAATGACATTTTCCATCTTTGCAATAAAGTGGGTTTGCACTTACCTGCTTGTGGAGTGCTTCTTCGAGCTGCAGGAGTAATTTGGAGGACATACATACATAACTCTCTTGCACTTCAACACAGTTTCAAAAATAAGACTATTGACGGACATTGAGGCTTGAAGACAAGCACTGGCTATACCCAATGCCTTCCATCCTACGATCTAAAAACACCATTAAATTACATTTGCCACCCTTAAACACTGTAATGGGCAAAAACATTAAAAAATGTTCCTGAACTGAACAGTAAAGTTTGGAGTCTCGCAGATTGAAGAGAGGCTATCATCCAACAAGTTGTGTTGCTTTGTTCAACTATTTCAATATGGATTAGTACAGCATTAACAGTTGGCAAGTAAGTGGCATAGCTTGCATTAAGCAGGGACAGTCAGTAACATGTGACAGTCACGATGTGCAATTAACACAGATTTGATTTCAAAGACAATAAACGGTAAGCAGAAAGAGCATATAAAATGTGACATGTATGCATACCTTTCCTTTGCTGTAGTCCCAAAGTTTTAAAGTACTGCAAGAATAAATAGAGAAAATTAGTTTATATTGAAGGGCCATAAAGGTGGTCTTGCATTTACCAGTAGATATTATACTGTCTGGCTTCCGGTCCAAACATGAAGCATAAAATCGAACTGAACTCCAATCCACTCAGCCATAAACACTACAAAGTACACACATTCTCTCTTTCATTCATTGCTAGGTTCGCAATCAGAACTTCTTAAGAAACAAAGCATCACTAAGATTATCATAACAATGACTTGCGGAGGGGTCAGAAGGTGCTGAATTTAAAATCCAACACCTTCCCTACTGTTGCACAGACTGGGGTTGGAATAGTAAATTATACAAGTCCTGTAGAAAGTTGCTGTAGAAAGAGGAGGAAATAGAGTGATGAAATTGAGACATCTAGAATCCAGATATATTCTGGATTTACATACTAAATTTCCTGTCCTTAATCTTCTGTTTTCCCATGGACTATGTGATCATGTTTTAAATGAATTCTAACTGATAGGAATCTCACAGCAATTGAAGGTTTATCTGATAATTATGGAATATACGAATCAAAGGCTCTTTCCTATTCGAATAGGTTTTTATGAATCTTTGAGGCATTTTAGTGATGGATCAAGGATATTGATATAGTTTAAATGAATTTGTAAACAACTACTCTCAAATTAGCGAATGTAAACAATCATATTTATAGGAAATATTCAGGAACCGATTTACCTTTTGTATTGCGATTTTGTATTACTACAAAGTGTACATTTTTTAATGAGCATTTATAACCATTCACTAATTGCTAAACGTTACCTATTTTGTATTGAGATTAAGATAGATGGGAGTGTTGATTCATGTTAAAGATATCTTTGATCGGGGGCGGAGTTTGGCGGCATCGTAGCGCGGCGCTCCGGACGCAATCCCGAAAACCCCTATCATCCAGCAACTATCCTGAAGGATGACGACGTCCCGAACCGGCATCGGAGTCTCCTCTCCTTCCGACGCCGGCCGGTCCTTCTCTGCAACGATTCCGACCCCGGGGAGCTGAGATCCCGGGATCGGCGAGTGCGGCCTGGACGCGGCCTGAGGGGTGAAGTCCCGCCTGTGCAGCGCCGGCCTTGGGTGTGAGGCGGGCCGTGCCCTGGGCGCAGGCGGTGGATGGTGCCCGGCGCCGGGGGACCCTGGAGGGTGACGCTGAGCCCCCTGGCTCCCATCCTGGCCCTGAGAGACTGCAAATAGCTGGGCCCCTTCCCCCTGGGGCAGGAGTGGAGAAGCCATGAATCAGACCGCCCGGTCGAGAGGCCCTGCTGCGGCGCGTCTTGCCCTGGAAAGAGGGCCGCTGCGGGCTGGGACGCCCGGATCACCCTTCCCGGGGGTGTCCAATCGTCTGCCCCTGTCCGGGGGGGCCCGGAGGCTTGAGTGCGGACCTGGAGAGCTGGCCTGAACACACACGGTGAAGGCGAGGAGTGCACGGGGGTGGGTGAGCGAGGTGGGGGCCGAGTTGGGCGCAGGTCTGTGAAGCGGAGAGGGCACTCCCACCATCTTCTGCCCTGCATAGGCGCTACCGGTGGCCCCCCCTCATCCCCCCCCTCCGCCGAACGTGCTGATCGCGGAGGCCGAGCATAGCCGGTCACGGAGAGCTACCACGGGGCGGCAGGGCTTGCGGATCTGGCGACTGGCCCCTAGAGTGTTGGGGAACTGGAGACAGTTTATCTAGCAGCGACAGCCAGGTGCGGGCAGCTAGCGGAGAGGCCGGGAGTGTCCGCCAACGGCCCCCTGCAGTCATGAAGCCCAAAAAGACCACAGTGACCCAATCCAACACCATGGATAATTATACGGCGGACCAGTACGGCGCTACGCAGCCCCAGTCGAGGGCCACCTACCCACCCCTCCTGAACCGTCTCTGGCCTCCATTATGCAGGCCATACAGTCCCTGGGCACTACGCTAGAGTCTAAAATAGACAAGATGGCGATTGAACTAACCCTACAGCGTGCCGATCTGAACAAAACGTCAGAAGGCAGCGCACAACGCAGCGGCGATTGTGGACCTACAAGCCGCCGCCAAAACGCTGCAGCAGCAGGTTCAGCACCTCACGCACCAGCAGAGGGCGGCACGCCTGGAGGACCAGGAAGGGAGGGCCCGAAGGAACAATCTTAGGGTGGTGGGTGTGCCAGAGAAAATGGAGGGGGCCAGTGTGGAGCTTTTCTTGGAGGACCTTATCTCGAACACCCTGAAACCAAAGAGACTGTCCAAGTTCTTCGTTGTAGAACAGGCGCACAGGGCCCATCATTGCGCGGATGCTTAACTATAGAGATAGGGACGCGATCCTGCAGGCGGCACGGCAGCATGGCGACCTTCGTGTGGAAGATGCCAGGATCCGCTTTTTCCCGGACTTTACGCTCAAGGTCCAGCGGGAGCGCCGCTCACTCGACGCAGTCAAGCAGAAACTTCGAGAGCGTGGCTTCCGATATATGATGTTTTTCCCGGCACGCCTTAAGGTTTTGGCAGAGGGACGATCCCTCTTCTTCACCACGCCGGAGGAGGCCCATGCCTGGCTGGAAGGTCGTGGCCGGCGGCAGGGGGGCCCGGATCACGAAGGAAGCTGGAGGAGCACGACCCCCCGATCTCTAGCCTTATCTGTGGGATCGCTGGAGGGGTCACGGCGGCGCCAGGAGGGCCAGCCTCGGCCGGATGGGAGGCGAGCCCGCAGCCTCCCGGCGACACCGGAACTGGAGTGAGATGATGGAATATGTGGACTCGAACTGGCAAGAGCTCACAGACATGTAATGCATTACGAGACTGTGAAATACTCCTCTTGTTGTTGTACTGAATGGGGGAGGGGAGGCATCGATCCAAAAGGGGGTCTTATAGAGATGGGTACCGAGTGGACAAATACATCTGCAGATGCTGCTCGCTCTCGCCTCGGCTGAAGGCCAGTACCTAGGCTGCGGAGGGGTTGGGTTTTCCACTTTCGGTCATCGGTTTTGGACAGGACGTGAGTTGGACTTCTTATTGAATTATAAGGGGGGGGGGGTCAGGTGGGAGCCCCGGAGGTTGGACTTGGCTGCAACACTCACCCCTAAGTTTATCGCTTCAAGGGCTACAGGCGCTCTGCTTATTGGGGATGTCTGGTGCGGTTGGCCGGAGAGGCAGGGTAGCAGGGTGGGGGGTGGGTTGGGGGGGGGGGGGGGGGGGGTGGAAGCGGGGTATTCGGTTTTGTTCTTGCTTCTTGGTTTTTGTATTGTGCCACTGTTTTGACTCCATCAACACACTTAGGGGACGGCTGGAAGGGAGGTGGAGGGTTCTTCCCCTTTAGCTTTGGCAGAGGACATGGCAGGATCACACTCACCTAAGGCGCAACATATAGACATTTTATCCTGGAATGTGAACGGCCTGCAGAATAAAATCAAGCAAACGGTCGTATTGCAGTACCTCCGTAGGCAAGCTCCAGATGTCGTCCTCCTACAGGAGACATCTGTTAGGGAATCACTGTTGGGCCCTGGATAGGTTTGGCTACACCCTGCGCGCCCACTCGGGTATACGACAGGCTCCAGGGGGGTGGGTATACTCATTAAGAATTCACTACCATTGGTTCTGGGGCGCAGCTGGTCTGATTCCCTGGGTCGTTACACGGCGCTGTCAGCGCAGTGGGAGGGTCGCACTCTGAACTTCTGCTCGCTGTATATTCCTCCGAAGCTGCACACATCTACCCTCCCGGACGTGGGGAAGTTGTTGCTGGAGCTACCTCCCAGGACGCTAGTGGTGGGTGGGGACATGAATGATGTGATGGCTAGGGATCTGGATAGATCGACATCCTCACTGGATGGGGGTGGGGTGCATCACCTCAGGGATTTCACGCAAGCAATGGGCTTAACTGATCTATGGAGGGCACATAACCCACACCTGAGACAGTATACGTATCAGTCAGCTGCCCATGGATCCTCCTCTAGGACTGATTACATTATCACACACACAGAATGCATGACACTGTTTCGGGATGGACACATTAAGGCTAGAGGAATTTCTGACCACGCACCGGTGGGGGTTCAGCTGTTATGCCCCACCCTGGATTGGAGCGTCCCCCCCTCGGCTTGACTCCTTTCTTTTTAGGGATAAAGACTTTCAGGAGCGCTTCAGGGAGAGAGTGGGTCACTATTTCAATGAGAATGTAGGCTCTGTGGATTCCCCGGGGACAGTATGGGAGGTGTATAAGACGGTGGCCAGGGATTTTGTCCAGGCTGAGGTGGGGCGGAGACGTAAGGACAGGCATGCACAGGTGGAGCAATTGGAGTTGAAGCTTCATGACCTGGACGGTGAGACGGGACTCACCCCAGAACAGGACCGGGTGAGACTGCATAAAGCGCGCCTCCTAAGCAAAGAAATAAGGGATGTCCTAACGGACCAAGCACGGGCGCATGCACTGGCCACCCAGCGGAGGGTATATGACCTTGGTGACAAGGCAAACAAAATGATCGCCTGGTTGGAGAAGAAAGATCGTGACCGCAGTTGGGTGCCGGGAATTGAGCACCCGGATGGGTCGGTGAGTACCACGAGCAGGGCCATCACGGAGGACTTTGCGAGATATTATGAGGAGGTTTACCGATCGCACACGCCTAGTAGCGATCAGGAGTGTCGCGATTTCCTGGCCCCCCTACAACTCCCGGTGCTGGAGCCGGCTGATAGGGATGTGTTGGAGGCGGACATTACAGTCAAGGAAGTGGAGGAGGCTATGGGGGACCTGCAGACAGGGAAAGCCCCCGGGCCCAACGGGTTTCCGGCGGAAGCGTTTGGCTGTGTGGCGCGCCACACTGCACCGCATATGTGCAATATGTTCCTTGAGGCGCGGGATGTGGGGCACTTTCCGAGGGACCTGCGACTGGCCACGATCGTGGTGATCCGTAAAGCGGGGAAACCGCAGGGCGCATGATGCTCGTACCGGCCTATCTCCCTCCTTAATCAGACGAAGGTCCTGGGGAAGATCCTTGCAACACGACTGGGAGCGGTGATCCAGTCGCTGGTCCATTCGGACCAGTCCGGCTTTATGCCGCACCGGAGCACGAGGCTTAATTTGCGCCGCTTGTTCGGGGTTCTGCAGACAGCTGCCGCATCCCGGGAGGTGCCAGCGACCATGCTCTCCCTTGACGCCCATATGGCCTTTGATAGCATCGAATGGCGATACATCTATGGCGCACTGGAGAAATCGGGCTTCGGGGACAACCTTTGCTCCTGGGTAAGGTTGTTGTACACGGGGCCGCTGGCGCGGTTAACGGGCCATGTCACGGGAGTTCCGGTTGGGGCGAGGCAGGGGGGTCCCTTGTCCCCGACCCTCTTTGCCCTGGAACCACTGGCGCACTGGGTAAGGTCGGACCCTGGGGTGTGCGGGATAGACATGAGGGGAGGCTTGGAAGAGCGCACATCTCTCTACGCCGATGACATACTACTCTACTCCCAGCGACCGGCGGAATCCATATCACGTCTAATGGCATGCTACATACATTTGAGGAATATTCCGGGTACCGTATCAATTGGAGCAAATCCTTGGGGTACGTTTTGGCGGGACCCCAGTCGCCCGCGGTGGCCGGCTGTGAGGGCCTGGTTTGGCGTGAGACGTTTAGTTATTTAGGGCTCTGGGTCACGCCGTCTGCCTCGGAGTTGCACGGATTGCCCTTCGCAAGCTGCAGCACGACCCCTATGAGGGAGGTCTGGCGGTGCCTGATATCCGCCTATATTATTGGGCGACGCAGCTGGTTAACGTGAATGGGTTGGTATTCGCCCCGCAGGATGAGCCTGCCTATCGGGTGGATCGTATGGCCCTAGGCGCGGATACCTATTAAGCGGCCCTCTATTCTGCGCGGTGTAGTCAGCCTTTGCCCCCGCAGACTGCGGCGGTGGTTGGGATATGGCACCGGGCAACAAAATTGCAACAAAATTGCTTGGTTGGGAGAGGAGGCTCACGGCCCAGACGCCCTTATGGAGGGGTGACTTCCTCTGGGAGGTCGCAAAGCTCCGTGACCTCCGTCAATGGAGCCTGATAGGCCTTGATCTACTGGGAGATGTCTGGAAGAGGGGACAGGTGGTAGACTTTGCAGCTCTACAGTTAGAATTCCATATGGGTGATGGCGAATTCCTCCACTATCAGCAATTCAAGCATGCTATCTACTCGCATTTGTCACAGGGGGATCAGCTACCTGAATACGCCCCGCTTGAAGACCGGCTGCTGTTGGACCCGATGATTGATAAAGCTATATCGCTCACATATAAGAAGCTAGTCAATAATATTCCAGCCACACTCGGACCTCTGCGGGAAAAATGGGAGTCTGACTTGGGCTTGTTAGAGGATGATGACTGGAATGAGGCCCTGCAGTGTCCTAGGGAGGTGGCGATCGAGCTAGATTCCGATTGGTGCAGCTCCGCATCCTTCACAGGTCCTACACCCCACGCATGGTACCATTTAAAATGGGATATGCGACATCACACTTCTGCTTTAGAGGGTGTGGGGACGAGGGCACGTTCTTCCACATTCTTTGGGACTGCCCTAAAATTCGGCCATATTGGGTTAGACTAAAGGATATAATGGAAGAGGTGGTGGGGCGGAGGTCCCGTTGGAGGCTTGGTGGCACATTCTGGGGGTCACGGGAGAGGTAACATGGCCCAAGGGAGATAAGATATGGTTGGCCTTCGCAAGCATGGTGGCAAAACAGAACATTGCACGTCTTTGGGGGAGTGACTTGGTGCCAACGATCGAGGAATGGGAACGAGATATGGATTGATGCCAGAGGGCGGAGAAAGTCATCTACAATAGTCGGGTTTGCCCAAAAAGTGGGAAAAGATCTGGCAGGCATGGAGGAGGCACAGAGGGGACTGGTCGGGCACCCCAGAGGGCACGCAGTAGGAACTCCCCTTGCTAAACACCGCACACGACAGGCATTTGGCACTTCCTCCCCTGGGAGGCGATGGGCCCTGGCTTCCGATACACTTTGCACATTAAATGGGGGGGTAGGTGGGGCAGGAGGGGGGAGGGCTCGGAGGGAAGAGGAAGGGCAGGGAGGTGGGGTTGGGATGGTGAACCCACTGGCTTGGAGGTAGACCTTTATTGTACCCGCCGCCTAATGCTTTGCCATGGTTTTATAATGTAAGCAATACCGCACTTTCACTGCTCCAAGATGTGTCTTATGGTGGAATTGTTTATTTCAATAAAAAGATGTTTAAAAAAAAAATGATTTGATCGGATTTGTAATGCTTATGAATACTGGTGGTTTGACTATTTTGATAAGTGAATATATCCAGGGTCTGTTTCCTGGCATTGCCGTTACTGAAGATGTGAAAAATCAGTGCACTGGCCTGATGTTGATAAATTGGCCCCATTTGCTCCAAATACGTACTAAATGCTTTTGAATTTGGTACCACAGACTGAAAAAAATTGTCAAAATTGTAAATCAAAAAAGAAAAATAATGAAGAAAATGGTATATAATGTATAATTATGTACTATATTATTTAATTCGCCAGACATATAGAGACAGTAGATTGACGTAGTGACACACATATCAACATCAGTTGTTACGGACTACTGATCCCAGAATGCATCTAATGTGCCTCATTATCACACACTTGTTCTACACTGTTAAATAAGATGCAGACACTGTTACATCACAAGGTGTGTGATAAAAAGTATTGACTGCTCGCAAATGTATTTAGCGATCTCATGTAGATTAATTTATCGTAATGTACGATGTATATAATTTTGAGCCACTCCAAGATGGTGTCTTACACTAAAGTCCGCTTTTCATGACTATGATGGCAGCTTGATGCAAAATGTTTAAGCACGAACTTCATGGAAAAATGTTGTGTGAACAAGCGCTCCGTGGAGCGCGAAACGCGCCACGACAAGGTTTATGATTAAAATAAACCTCAAGGTTTTGTCTTAAGAAATTGGACCTTGTGTTTTATTTGGAACTAAGTGCTCGTCAATACTCCGTTACGTGTGAGAATATATATATATATATATATATATATATATCCCCCAAAACTTTGTAATGGTTCAAGAAAGGATTAAAAGTGTGATATAAATTGAGATTATATGATCACAATTTATATCACACTTTTTTGTTTTACCTCATGCCCTGAAGCAGGATTACCCAGATATCCTTTCTTGAACCATCAGAGAGATTTTTTTAAAATTGAAATTCTAGCTATTCTCATGGATTAATCAGTTGCATTTTGCAAAATCGACACTTGTCCAATACTACCATACACAGAACTCAGTGACTGTAGAGACCTCAGTGCTTGTTCTGTTCACTTTCTACTTGTAGCAAAATAACATCAGTACCACTCACAGCATAGAAGACCAAAGCACTCTGCTTCAGCCACGTTAAGCTAAGTTTTAGGTTGGCAGTTCACTGTACCTGTGGTCATCAAAAAATGTACAGCTCCTTACGAAAAGGTTGTGTTAGGTTCAAAATGCAAATCCGCGAAAAACATTGAGCTTTTCATGCGCACTGCTTCTAAAGCATACAATAGTTAGGTTTGAATTCTTGGCAGCACAAACATGTTACTTTTCTACAATTTCAAACAAATGTTCAAGTATGTATTTACAAGTATGATAAATTATCCGGTCTTTGTTGAAATTTCCTTTGTAGACATTTTTCTGGAAAGGCAAGTGGACATAAATTTAAAATTTAAACATTCATACTTGTCTAACGTTGCTGCTAGAATATATTTGCCGTTTGGAGAGAATTTCACAAAAGACACTGGAGGGTTGTCATCATCTGAAAATAAAAATAATGTACAAGCATGTTAATCCTTGGACTTACATTCTTAAAAGCAGTTTAAAAAAAAATACACTTTTCAAAATCTGCTCTGAAAGTGACCTTAAGGGCAGAGCGTATGAATCACACTTAAAAAAAACCAAAATGACTTGCCTGTACCAAAGACTCCCAGTACACTTTTCATTCAGCTATTGCTTTTGAAATTCTACCAATCAGTCTATCGATCCTTGTTAAAACAATATAGTCGCAGTGCACATTAAAATGGTACACAGGAAAAAAAACATAGCAGAACCAGTTTCATTCAGATCCTAGCCAATGTTAGGATCCAAAGGGTAGGTTTTTTTTTTTTTTTTTGAATATATTTTTATTGCAGAACAGGAAGAAAAACATCCAACAAGCCAACCCGTACACCACCAGTCCCCATCATACAGTGCAATAATCATACAGTACACAGCCGATCGGCCCACATCCCGGAGGCTGGGCGGCACCGCAAGAAATCAATACACTGGAGGCACCACGGTGTACGCCCCATTCGGGATACAGGTCAATTATAACATTCCGTTTCCGCTTTTATCCCACAACAACCAACCCTCATTCTCCATCAGAGCCCAGGCCACACTGATGTCATGTCACTAAAGCCTCTTAAGTACTATCCCGGGCCAGTCCATTCTAGGAGGCTGCCGCTAGTTGGCAAACCACTCCTCCATACAACACCCTCCCAATGCCCTCCCCCCCCCAACTGCTGCTAATGCGGGATCCAACCTCTCCTTACTGCTCCCGGGTGACAACTATCAGAAAGCTTCGAGAAGCAAGCAGCCACACGGAGCCCTAGGGTATAACTAAGCAGTGTCCTCGCTTTCGGTGAGATAGTCTCTCAACGCCTGCACCACCAGCTCCCAGGACCGCGCCAATTCCAAGCATTTCTCGTTGCCAGCCCTAATCGCTTGGCGCATTCGTAACACACTCTCACAGCTCGACCACCTCACCAATTCATTCCTCCACCTCCGTGCAGACGGCCCCTCCTTAGACTTCCAATGCCACGTGATCTCACGCTGTGCTAATATCAGTCCCAACCCAATGAATTTGCTCGTAACTTTGGTCTTTTTAGTATGCGGAAACCAAAGAAGGAGGCATGCGGCCATGTCAAAGTCTACCTCCCGCTCCGTGACTGTATTCAAGAGGTCCCCAATCTCAGACCAGTAGTCCCCCAGTTTCGGGCAACCCCACAGCATATGGTCAAAATCCACCGCAGGTTCTAGACATCGCGGGCACATGGCATCAAGCACCTGGAAATGTCGCCGCAACCTCTCCGGGGTCAAATATGCCCTATGGAGCACAAAATAATGCACCTGTTGGAATCTCGCATTCCTCGTCCCCTTCCAGGTCCTGTGGAGCACCTGACCCCATACCGAATCCGGGATTTGTCTGCCAACACTGGTCTCCCAACGCGATTTCAGTTCAGCCAGCGGGGCGAGGCCGTCATTCAACATCCTATTGTGGAGGCAGGTCACCGCCTTAACGGTGCCCGCGGCCATCACTACATATTGGCACACCGTCGCCACCTCCGGCTCCGTCAATCCGCCCCCCCAATGCCGCTGCAGGGCCGTAATAACCGCCGCATGCAACAGGAAGGTACCACTCGGCAGTCCGAATTGTTCCTGCAAGGTCTGGAACGGGGCCAGCGCCCCGTCCACATAAAGATCACCCACCATCTGCAATCCCAGGTCCTCCCACACTAACAATTGGGACCAATCACCCCCATGCGGTAAGGCAGTAAGCATTCCTAACGGAATCTCAGGCGCATACGGTCGGCGTTTCCCAACCCTCTTCAGGTACCTGTTCCAACACAATCTGAGCGTCCATTCCTCCATCGTGAGGTCCCTACTGGCCAGGTTCTGTTGCATCACAATAGATGACAAGACATACCTCCGAATGCCTACCTCCCGGCCCTCCTCAGGTCCCCTGAACTCTCTGGCCACATTCTGCGTCAGGATCTGGAGCTGCGCTGCCAAATAGTATAGCTCATAATCAGGGACCGCCACACCTCCCTCGCACTTGGGTCGCATCAGGGTGGTCAGTGCCACTCGCCTGCGGCCGCGGCCCCATAGAAAGCCGGTCACCATTGACCTCAACTCCCGAAAGACACCCTGCGGGATCCACACCGGCAGTGTTCTAAAATAATAAAGGAGCCTCGGGAGTGCCACCATTTTCAGCAGCGCCACACGGCCCAGTACAGAGAGCGGGAGGGAGGCCCAAAAGTCCATACTGCCTCGTAGCGCCCTAACGCAGCGCCCCACATTCCCCTCAAGGAGGTCTGCCGTGTCATGGTATATACGCACTCCCAAATAAACAAAACAAGAGGGCTCCCACACTACCGGCCTCGTGAGCTGGGGGCAGAGCGTGGTCTTCCGTAGCGGAAACACACAAGTCTTAGTCCAGTTCACCTTGAGACCTGAGAGCCTCCCGAACCTGTCCAGCATATCCACTGCACCCTCAAGAGCCCTCCCAGAGTCTGCCAAATACAAGAGCAAGTCGTCGGCATACAGCGAGACATAATGCGAGTCGAGCCCCAGCGCAATCCCCTCAAAAACGATTCCCTGCCTCGCCTGTGCCGCCAGCGGCTCCATTGCTAAAGCAAAGAGCAACGGAGAAAGCGAGCAACCCTGCCTCGTGCCCCTGCAGACCGGATAAACCGAGGACACCAATGTTCCCAACCGCACCCTCACCTTAGCCGACGAATAAAGCACCTTCGTCCAACTCCGGAACCCCTCCCCAACTCCGAACTTCAACAGCACACCATCCAAAAAATCCCATTCCAAACTATCAAACGCCTTCTCAATATCAACCGTCAGCACTACCGGGCCTGGATCTGCCAGGGCAGCACTATCAATAACCCCAATCAGCCGGCGGATATTCATCGAAGTGCTCCTCGAGGGGATGAATCCCGCCTGATTCCTATGCACCAGAGAGGTCATCAGTGGGAGGAGCCGGGTGGCCAGGATGCGGCTCAAGATCTTATAGTCTACAGTCAGCATAGACAACGGACGAAAGGAAGAAACATCCAACGCATCCCTGCCCGGCTTCAGCAGGGGCACAACCAGCGCCTCCGTCATAGAGTCAGGCAACCTCCCTAATTGTTTCGCCTCCGCATACACAACCTGCAGTCTGGGGGCCAACACTTCCATAAATCTGGCGTAGAACTCGATCGGCAACCCATCCACCCCAGGGGTTTTGTTCCGCGCCATATGACTAATCGCTCCTCTGATTTCTGCTAGAGTCACTGGGCCCCCCAGATCCCGCGCGTCCTCCTCCTCTAGCACCGGTAGAGGGATCTGAGCCAAGTAAGCGCCTATATCCGCGGCACTCATTAAGAGGTGGCTGGTGTATAGGTTCGCGTAGTAGGACTGAAAGCGCCCCAGGACCACCGATTGCGAATAGACCACCTCCCCATCCTCCTGGCGCACACTCATAACCGGACAACCTCTAGGGTTCGGATCAGCCAACTTCGCAAGGAGCGTGCCCACTTTATCCCGCTCGTCATGCACTTTCACCGCATACAGCTTATAATCATAACACCTCAGTCTCTCAGTCTCCGTCGCCACCGCCTCCCTAGCACGCAACAGGCTATCCTGCAGCTCCGGCCGCTCGGGCCGCCGCTGCTCCACCCCTCTCAGCACTGCCTCAGCCTTCGCGAGGTCATTCAACACTGTACCTCTCACACTCAGAAACCGACCCATACATATCCCCCTCACCACCACTTTCATCGCGTCCCATTCATTCGCTCTAGTCTCTGTCGACCCAGCATTAACCGTGAAGTATTCGTCTATACCCTGTCGGACCGTGTCACAGAACGCCGGATCCTCCAGCGTCTCCGGGCGAAGTCTCCATGAAGGGACCGCCGACCTCGCCAGCTGCCATTGTACAGAAATCAGCAGAGGGTTATGGTCCGAGATGGTTCTAGCCAGATACTCAGAATGAGTTACCATCGGCGCTAGAGACTCGCAACAGAGTACTGAATCCAGTCGGACATGTAGATCATGCAGGGCAGAGTGATAAGAGTAATCTCTAGATTCAGGGTGTTGCGCCCGCCAGACATCCACCAAGCCCCACCTCTCCTGCCAGTCCCTCCTATGAGTAGCAAGCCTGCGCACCGGTGAGTCAGCTAATGGTGGGTGCGACCTGTCCAACAGCACATCCGAAATAGAATTAAAATCCCCCGCCAGCAATACCGGGCCCGCCAAATAATATGCTAGTGAGCGCGACAATCCCTCAAAGAAATGGGCTTGATCAACATTGGGGGCATAGATGTTACACAGCACCACCTCCCTACCACACAGCCTCCCCTCCACCACCACATAACGACCCTCCGGATCAATCTTCTGAGTTGTGACCTGGAACGGCGTGCCCGCCCTGATCCATATTAACACCCCTCTGGCGAACGCCGAATAAGTCGTGCCGAACACCTGACCCCGCCACCTCCTCTGCAACGCCCCACACTCCAGCTGCGTCAGGTGGGTCTCTTGAAGCATCGCTATCTGCACTCCCCGCCTCACCAAGCAGCCATGCACCTTATGGCGCTTGACCATAGTTCGAATACCCCGGACATTCCATGTGACACATTTCAAATCGGGTAACGTCCCCATAGAGCATCAATCCCAACAGTGGCGCTCGCCAAAAACTGTGACCCGCATTGCAGCAATTGAACAACCCCTTAAAAACACCCCCCACAACTCCCACTCCTCCCCTCCCCAGGACAGGGCCTAGTAACCCAGCTTCAGCCCCGTTCCAAACCTCAAACACCCAACACATCACACTAATCTGTGGTCGACACCACAGAAGACCTTAAGGGTCTGATGAGGGCTGTGGAGCCCCGAGCCAGGACGACAGAGCAACCACCCCGCGCCCACAGTCCCACGCTGCTAATGCAGCCCCATACCTGGGAGTCCAAAAGAAGGCATGAGCGTCCCTACCCGATAAAAGTTCAGGAACCACAAGCTTCATCCATTAAAGATACCATCCGATGTCTGCGGGGTAACCACCGGCCCCTGCGCTCCCCCCCCCTCCAAATCTTCCTCGCCGGTCTTCTCATCCTCATCGTCGTCCCCCGAAGCCGAACCCCTGGAGGCATCATCTCGTTGTGATCCCGTGATGGTCGCCGTGGCCTCCAGCGCACTCTTTCGATCTGCAAGTATCTGCGCCTCGCGCTCGGCCCGTTGGCGCCTATTCCTGGAGCGAATGCGCAGCGACTTCCTGACCCTGATCGGCTGTTCTCGTTCCCTGGCGGGCCTATGAGCCCGATCCGTTCCTGCACGATATAGTTCCAGCCATGACCACGCTTCGTCAGGTGTTTGAAAAAAGTGCGACTTCTCATCAACGATGACCCGCAGCTTAGCCGGGAAAAGCAAGGAGTATTGAACCCCCTCCTCTCTCAGTTCTTTTTTCACCGGCAAGAAGGAGGCCCTATTCCTCTGTACCTCCTGCGTATAGTCCGGGAAGATCGTCACCTTACTGTTGTCCACCTGGAAGGGCCCACAATCTCTCGCCCTTTGGATCAGCAGATCTCGGTCTTTATAGTGCAGCAGTCTGGCCACCATCGGCCGAGGTGGTCGGCCCTCCAGAGGAGGTCTCGCGGGCACCCTATGCGCTCTTTCCAGGGAGAAGAAGGGGGAGAGGCCCTCCGGCGCCACCACTGTGCGGAACCAGTCCTCCAAGTAGGATATCGCATCGTTCTTCTCAATTTTCTCTGGTAGCCCCACCACCCGCACGTTATTCCGGCGGTTGCGGCCTTCCGCGTCCTCCGTGCGGCGCTCCAGATTCGTTAGTCGACGGACAACGTCATCGAGTTTATGTTCCGCCGTGACCACCGCCGGTTTCAGCTCCTGAAGCAGTAGTTCATTGGATTTCACACGATCAGATAATTTGGAGTGGTCCGCCCTCAGCAGGCCGAGGCCAGACGCCACCTGCGCAATGTCCTGGCGCAACTCATCCCTCGTAGCAGTGATCGCGGCCAGGATAGTATCAAGGCGGAGGTTCAGCCTCTGTTCCTGCGTGGAGGCCTCCGTTGGGGAGCCGCCACTCGCATCCGCTGATCCCCGGCTTCCCCTCTCAAGCGATTCGGCGGCGCCATCTCCCTTCGCGGCCATCTTGCGTGTAGGGATTTAGCCTCTCAGGCCGCCCCCGCGGAGAATGGCTAAGCGCACCAGGAACGCTTAGCCCCAGCCAGAGCGGTCTACCACGCCCCAGGCAAGGGGAAGTGCGTGGCACCAACTGCCCCCACACCCGGCCAGTCGACAATATCCGAACCAGAGGGACCTCCCAAGCCGCCTCAGCTTCCCATAGAGCGTCTGCCAAGCTCGCTACGGCCAGGGGGAGCAGAGTCCGCCGAAGGGCCGCCAGTCAATGGAGTGGGTCCCAGGGCACACCTAGCACACTGCCCCCGTAACACAGGTCACTGCACCACACCATGTGCAACCCAGCGCCTCGTCGTCCGGTCAGCGCTTCTGCGCTCTCCCCCGGGCAGGACCCCCAGCAAGGTCCAGGTCCGCCGCCGTGCCCCTCTTGAACCGGGACGCGCGGGCGCCCCGGGCGGACACTCTCACAGCGCCCCAGCCGTCCGCTGCTCGCCTCTGTGCGCCGTCGGTCTCCACCGCGGGTCGGCTGGCTGGTGAGCGGCCCCACAGCTCAACAGTGCCTCTGCCGGCCCAGCGCCCTCCTAGGCGCCGCTCCTGCCTCGGTCGAGGGTCCGGGTGGGGGGAGGGGGGGGACCTTTCTACCAACAGCCCCACCGAGCGTCTCCACAGTCTGGGGCCCGCTCCGACGGGTCACTGCACCAACCACTGCTGCTCGGGGATGCCGCAGGCGCCCGCCGCTGCTCTTGTGCACCTCACCGCTCTGCCTTCGGAGCGATCATGCCGGTCGCGCCGCCATCTTGCCTTTGTTCGCTCGTCGGAGAGAGCTGGGCACTACGGCCACCCGCGCCCAGCAGCCAGGGCTCCGCTCGGGCTCAGACCTTCCCCAGTAGGGCAGCGGCCCCTCCGGTCCTCATTTCCGGTCACCAGGCGATCCGGGGCAACGTTCGGCAGGATGAAAGACGGGACGCGGCGCGGAGCAACTCGCTCACGCAGCCATCCCGGTCGGCGCCGTAACCACGCCCCCTCATCCAAAGGGTAGTTCAGAAGTTTATAGCAGAATATGTTCAAGATTTACCACCAGTTTCATGGACATGCAGGGGTTAAGGCATATACATTTCAGTTAAAGGGAAACTTTTTTCTAAGCCACCTTTAGATCTTTTACATATTCAAGGCCAAACAGTGCTATATGGCAGGGAGCAGAAGTAAACCACATTTGAGACCGCAAGGACTTTCATGGTCCAGTTCATCAAAAGTGTTAGGGCTACTGGCATTTACCACGCTTGTACAGGTGCCATATAGCTACACTACTAGTAACTCTAATGTACTCAGAATAACCAGTACTCCCTTTATAGCACTTGACTCTAAGGCAGTTGAGTGCTACCCAGGAGGTGCTTAGGTGTTAGAAACCCAACACCTAGGCATTCACCATCCTTTGCAGCTTACTCACAGTATCCAAGACACTGTTGACAGTAGATGGTTCAAGGATTTACAGAGACAACAGACTACATACCCATAAAAAATAGGGACCCCAGTTATGGGGGACCTTTACATGATGAGCCATTAGGCAGGTTCTTCACCGGGGACCGATAAAAAGTCCTTCACCTAGGACTATAAATAAATAAAAAGAAAATCTCTTCATGGTGGAATAGAGCGGTCAAGGGCTGGTGATAAAAACTCAAAAGGAAAGGCGTACGCCATAATGTAGAGGTTTTGTATCTGAACACAAAGGTGGTAATGCAACTAAGGCTGTCATGATGGGTGGTATCAAAAAATGCAGGGAAGCCCAATAGGATCAGCAACCCAATCCCCATCTGAATCAGACAGCCACTCATCATTCAGAGAAGTAAGCACTGTCAGCATTTTTGGTAAAGTTCTGCACAAGTAGATGGGATGAAATCTTTTACTGTCCAGAGTTAAGGGGGGGAATTCTTTAAACGTGGTTTGACAACAGTGGATTTCCATAGATTGGGAAAAATACCCCATCAGCTTAAAGTTCAGTTACATTATGCTGGCTGGGCATATGTTCTGGGACAAACCAGGCGGACAACAATCTTTAATTACGTTCAGCACATATGTTGTGATAGGAGAAAATGCTGACATACAGGATGGACTGAGATGGGTTAAAAGGCATATCACAAACTGAAATGACATTTTTCAAGGTGGCCTCCCGAATCAAGAGTTCTTCATCGCTAGAAAAACATGTAATGTTGCGGCAGAAGTGACATTAGGTTGCTGGCTCAGAAGGTTTGTGCCCCAGTAACAATATGGAAAAAGTCTTTAAATAGATTTGAGGATGATCAGATGCAACAGACTAATACTAGATTAGCATCCTTTATTTTGTTTTTATGTAGGAAGGCAGTTGCCACTTAAGCAGTTTTAATGGTCCTATTGTAGTCGCGTCCCATTTGCTCCTCTCTCTTTACATGGAGTGTAAGGTCTTTCGGTTTTGGAGAAAAAAACAAGAATTGTTACTCTTGTTTAGAGGTATGAATTTTGGCTTCTGTAAAGAAGGCAAGACGTCCAATACTGCTATAAGGGAGGAGTTTCAGGAGGTCACTGGGTTTATTTCCACCCAAGTTATCGAGAAATCTACTATTTAATTGGATACAGCAGTAGTCAGAGTTTTAGAATTCAGATTTTTCCAGTAAAGCTTTAAACATTTTGATGCAGGTTTCCTATTTTGCGCCCTCCAACATACTGCAAAACCACAGATCCAATGACAGGCGATAGGCTGGAATAATGGAAGTTAGTAGTTGCAAAGATCTTGTCAAGTAGGTGCCACACAGAGTGTGTGGGTTCAAAGTTATGTCGTTTTAAATTTCCTACTGCTAGGTCTGTAATGTTAGAGCCATGAAGGAGCATGATGCTTTTTCAATAGCAAATAGGGTAAGGTCTCCAAGAGGATATTGGACTGTCTGTACAACATCCAGAGGGGGTGGACCAAATCATTAATTTGAGGTTTTAAACAAAATAACAGTATTAAGTTGTGTAGTATCTCTTTGCTCCTATATCAAGATAACCAGAGCAATAACAGTTAGTAAAACTTCTAACATGTTGCATTACAGTACAATTACAAATGTTATGTGGATTTGCTTACTTTTGATTACCATCACATCACTTCTTTTTTAACAGAAGGGATGTGAAGATGGACACTTAGAAATTAAGTCAATGGTCATGCTTCAAATATCAACTACTCCCCCAAACAGTTCAATCGGTAACTCAAATCACCCTCATCCCTGCTGTTCAATAATTGGGTCCTTCAAGCAGCTCTGACAACGCATTCCTGTCAAATCATGTAGTAGTGAAAATGCACATTAAGCCTGACCTGCTTCCCTTACCCTAGAGCTAGGGTTCTCAAAAGAAGTGCTACTGATTCCCTTCAAAACTGGACTTGAACTCCACCCTGCTATCCCAGTTCCTCCGTCAGGGGGACACTTTGAACAGAGACTAAAGGCATTAGGGTGGGGGCTGGTGAGATCAGCCACCGATGCAGATAAGGTCCAGTTCGCCGGAGAGACTACACAGGACAGGTGAGTCACTCAAACTTGGGCCATGGGCATCGGGTGCAGAGTCACGAATCCGCCCTGGTCCAGAGACTGGTGTTGATTTCTTTGCCGGACAAATCCAGTGTCCACAGGAGACAGGAGTCTTTCTCAAAGAGAGCACAGGTCCTCTGGGGTTCTTGGAGTTGCTAGCTGCAGGCCACGCCAGGTTCTTGAAGAAGGGTCGCTGGAGGAGGAGACAGGCCTGTAGGGCTGGGGCCAAGTCCGTCGTCATCTTCTCCACTGTGGCACAGCTCTTCGGTCCTTCTTAGATCGTCGAATCTACGGAGCAAGGTTCATGGGTACCCCTAAATACTAGCTTTAGGGGTGTTCTAGGTTGAATAATAGGTCCCTTTCCCTACACCCCATCTTATGCCACCCTCCAGTGGTGGTTGTTGGGGGGTGGGCTATTAGCCGCATCCTGATTGAAGGAGTCCCCCCATCTTCAAGATGAAGGGCACTGAGATGTGTGCTTCACTTCGCCTCCCTCACTTGGGGGGCGGCTGGCCAAGGTGGACACCTCCCATTCTTCCTAGGTTTTCCTGTTGACCCTCCAGGCCAAAGTGGGGGATCAGAAACGGTGAGAGTCAGCTGCCGATAGCAGCAGAGGCTGGGAGCAGCTAACAAAGGCGGCAAGCCTTTGACATTTCCCCTTCCCAGAGTCTGCCCATCCTGAGGGAGGAGGCTTGACACCTCTGCCCAGGATAATCTTCGTTTCAGGACACAGAGCTCGTGGCTCTCTACCCCATGGTTCAGAAACCTGTTTTTCAGGGGGCATCGCTGAGATGCCTTCAGAGTGCATTTTACAATAAATCCAACACTGGCATTAGTGTGGGTTGTAATGTGCTGAGAAGTTTGGTACCAATCTTCTTAGTCTTCATTAAAGCCATCATGGAGCTGTGGAGTTCGTGTTGACGAACGCCACGCCCATGTTCTTAAAATGGCTCCACTGCACTTACAATGTCTGTGAATGGCACAGACACAGTAGGGGCATATTGCTCATGCATCTATTCCCTCACCCGTGGTATGATGCACCCTGCCTTAGGGCTGTGAGGCCTGCTAGAGAGGTGAAGTACCCATGCCACAGGCAGTGTTGGTGGGCATGGCACACAAGGACGTATGCTATGTCAACTCTTCAGTTTGATTTGCACTAAAACACACAGCCTGCAACCGCAGTGTGTGGGTGTTAAGGTAAGGTGTCTGAGGGTGGCATAATACATGTTGCAGACCTCAGAGGCCCTCTCTGGTCACAAGGCCTTTGGTACCAGGGGTACCTTTAACAAGGGACTTAAATGTGGCCCATAGGAGGGCTAATTGTGAAGACAAAGGTACAGTTTGGGGGAAAAACACAGGCCCTGTGAGCCTGATTGGCAGGGACCCAGGGCACACTCAGTCAAGTTAGCATCAATTATCTGGGAAAAGGTTAGGGGTAACCATGAAAAAGGGGCATTTTCCTACAATCAAACATTAACCTTTTTTTATTCGTTTTTTGCCTTTTAAAGCAGAGTTCCTCACCACTTATTTCTCGAAAGTCTTTCCAAGTGAATTGAGAAACTTTTTCAATAATCAGAGTGCCGCCTCGCTTCCCCCCCCCCCCCAAATTAATAATTCCAAAGTGTAGTAAGATGGCTCTGCATATACTATGCCAAAGTAAGGTATCGTGTGCACAGAGTCCAGTGGGACCCCAAAGATAGGCACAGGTAAAAGTGGATAGCACCTTACTCTCTATTTGTGTTAGTGTCAGCGAACAGTAAGACTTTCAGAGGGCAGTGTTAAGCATTTGTTGTACAACTCAGGCAAGAAATGAGGTCACACACAAAGACTAAACTCAGACCAATTATGTTTGTATCAAAAATATTTATTTAGTTATTTTATTTCTAAAACCAAGCCATGCCTGGTGCAGTTAAGAGATTAATCCTTTGCAAGATGTATGCAGTAAATTACAGTTGAATGTAGGTTCAAATGTGGTTGGTTGATTTATAGGTAAGTCAGTTACTTTACAGATTACTGTGCACGTTACTTCTTGGATTACTTTTTAGTTACTTTTGCTAGCAAGTGTGATATTCCTAGCTATCACACCGGGACATCGCTTAGACAAAAGGTAAGTAACACAGTTTTAGTATATTTGCAGTGTTTCAAGTTTTCATACAAACCAACTCCACACTGAAAAGATTTTTCAAAGAAAAGCAGTCAATGCAATCCTATGGGAGGAAAGGAAGATATCGGTTTACAGGTAAGTACTTTGGTGCGGGAGTTGGTATTCTGGAGTTAGCACCAGTGTTCCCCCAGTGTCACTGATGCACCTTTCAAGCACCCTCAGACCCTCAGTCACACTAGGGCAGCCGGTTGCAGAGTGATGAGACCCAATGTTATCCAATCGGGGATACGGTGCCTCCGGTTGGTGGCTGATCACGGGAAGGCCATAAGGTTGTGGTAGCAAAGCGCCTGGTGTTAGGCTCAGGGAAAAGGGGATCCGATTTAGCACCCAACATGCACCCACAGCGGCACAGGGGCAGCTGGATGCTGTTTTGGCATCGGGTGCCCTGTTGGTTTCAATGGAGATTCTCCTGTTGCAACAATTACTGCAGGCTCAGGGACGAAGATCTTCTGGAGATGACCACCAGTTAGAGAAGTAAGTTGGGATGCCTGGGGATGCTGAGAGACCGTTGGTTGGGCCACCCATGGCCGTGGGATGTCGTGCAGGGATGTCTTTAGGCGTCAGTTTTTTTTTCAGCCAGCTCTGGTCGCAGTCGGGGGAGGTCCTCCAGAAAGGGGCTGCAGGCGTCGTTTGGAGATTCAAGGCAGGTCAGAGATCACCAGATCTCAGATCAGGATTACCAGGGGAGACCTCCTCGTGGGGTTGGACCATTCGAACTCAGGCCGTGGGCTCGGGTGCAAACTCACGGATTTGGTAGGAGCCAGAGTCTATTGGTGTGCAAATCCGCTGTTCACGGGAGACAAAGTCTTGCTTTGGGAAGGCAGGGTGGGTCCTCCGGGTTCTTGGGGGCTGCTGGACACACTGGGATTTCACTGGAGCAGGTTCGAGGTGGTAACAGGCGGGTAGGGCTCGGGACAAGTCAGTGGGTGTTGTCCTCTTCTTAGTTCAGCATGGCTTTTTCAGTCCTTCTTCTGGTCACTTCTTGTTCGAGGAGGCAAAAATCGGGGTTGCCCCTAAATACTCTATTTAGGGGCGCTACAGATAGGTAAAGGTCGGGACCAATGGCTCCCTTCCTTGCGGTTGGTACTCTCCCTATTATGTCACACTCCAGTGGGAGGGGAAAAAGACCTCTCTCTGATTGGCTGGGTCCGCCCATCTGCAAGATGGTGGGGACCGAGTTGTGCTTCACCTCCCCCGCCTGAGGGGGTGGAGTTGGGAAAGGTGGGCAAACCTTCCTTCCTCAATTGGTTTTCCTGCCGATTCTCACACCCAAAGTGGGGGTCAGAACCGGTGGTGGTCAGTTGCTGGAAGCAGCAAATGGCTGGGGTAGCTCACAAAGGCGGCAAGCCTTTGAAGCTTCCCCTTCGTGGGCACTGCCCATCCAGAGGGGAAACATCCTTTACCACGCAACCATTACAACGCGTAATGGTTACATCGTGGTTTTAACAACGCAATTCATTACGTCGACTTGCACTGGAGGCGCTCTAGACTAAGGAATAGTGTGAATTACTATTCCAAAACCTTCCCTACTGTACGTAGACTGGAGTTGGAATAGTAATTCACACTATTCCTAAGTCTAGCACCCTCTAACGCAAGTCGATGTAACGACTTGTGTTGTCAAAACCACGATGTAAAATACTGTGTTGTGATGGTATGTGTGGTATCATCATACATCCACCCTGAGGGAGTAGGCTTGGCACCTCGTACCAGGATGTGCATTGTTTTAAGCCCCCGAGAGCAGCAGGCTCTCGAACCAGGGGTCCAGAAATATGTCTGGTGGAGGCAGCTGGCGAGCAGCCACTCAGCCAGGGTAGTGCATTTTTCATTAAATCCCACACTGGCATCAGTGTGGGTTTAATGTGCTGAGAAGTTTGATACCAAACTTCCCAATTTTCAGTAAAGCCATTATGGTGCTAAGGAATTCGTAATTACAAACTCCCAGCATCATATACTCTTAATGGCATTACTGCACAATGTCTAAGAATTGGCTTACACTGTAGGAGTACAGGGCTCATGCACCTGTATCCTCGCCACTGGTATAGTGCACCCAGCTAGAGGGGTGGCTAACCTATGCCAGGGCAGTGGCTTGTAGGCATGGCACATACGGATGTGTGCCATGTTGACTTTTCACTTTGTTCTGCACCAAAACGTGCAGCCTGCTAGGGCAGCGTTTTGTGTAAAGGTATGGGGCCTCTAAGCGTGGCACAATAAGTGCTGCAGCGCTTAGAGGCCTTCCCTGGCCACACGGCCCTGGTTACCTATGGCGCCACTTACAAGGAACTTACATGTGGCCAAAGAGTGCCAATTGGGTTTTGTATCAATGCAGTTTAAGGAAAGAACATAGGCCCTGGGTACCTGGTTGGCAGGAACCCAGGGCACACTCAGTCAAAGCACATCAACAGTTTGGCAAAAAGTGGGGGCAACAATGCAAAGAGGAGGCACTTTCTTACACAAGGGAATTAAGATCTAGTCACAGCGAAGAAATCAAAGCCAGCTGAAGACTTAGGGATGGAATAATGGGACTGGCGGAAGATCTTCCTGTTGTGGTGATGAAGTGAAGACGGGCACCACCAATACTCTGCAGGTGTAGATGCCAGGTATCAAACTGGTAAGCATTTAACCAGAGGCCAGAATTTTTATCCCAATTTCCCAAATGTACCACGGTTTGCCAGAGGGCTTTTCCCAGCAAGAACTAGGTGTGTCTATCAGCAATTCAGTTTACAGTGAGGATTATAAAAGAAAATGTATTAATTTAAAATCTCAGACAATGTTTGGAGACAGGCTGAACACAAAGACTACTTTCAGAAGCTTCCCCTCCTAAACTGTCTCTGCTGTACGTCTAAATAGATAGAACAAGAATGTACACCTTTGGTTACATACCAATCAACGTTTTTAAGCACTGGCCAGACGCAGTGTCCCAAATTCGGCTGTCAAAAAAGGGGGAGGGAAAAGAAATAAAATCACTTCAAATTACAGAAACAGAGAAAGAGTAAAGTTTACAAAATGCTAGCAGAAGAGGTTTTATATTATATGTACAAAACTAAGCAGGTGATTACATTTGTAACGCTATTTCAGACTGATGTGTATGCTGTGTACTGACTAAAACTGTGACATAACAGTAAAAGATGTACTTACCAAAGACCATCATAGCTACTTGAAACTATTAAGGAGCCATCACGATTAAAATGGACCTAAAAAGTGAATAAACATGAGGATTTACATTTTTAGATTACATTAACCATCCAAAAAGTAACCTGCTGCTTTCCAAAGAAAAGCAGTTTTCGTTTTCTCTAGATGGAAGGGAAACTACTGCTCTCTATTTAAAAAGGAACTTACAGCTGACACTGGATCGGAGTGTGCAGGCAGGGTCTTAAGGCACTTTCCAGTCTTCACATCCCAAATTCTAACACTTTCATCAAACTGTAGAATGAAGTAAGTAAAACATGCATAAAGTTACAAGAGGGAAATGTTAAATGCCACATCCTATTCATAACAAATCGAACTTTAAACATGAACGCAATCATGTATGAAAAAAAGGACTACATTTTAGACACTATTTAATCCAGTCAAGGTGTCCTGCATCTTACAATTACATACGAGTTCTTAACATGAGAAACAGACAAACTAGGGCAAACAACACTCACCGATCCGGACACAATGAGGTTAGACTGGGGGTTGAAGTTGCAGCAGAAAACGTAGTTACTGTGACCCTTCAGGGTCTTTAAGCATTTTCCCTAAAGAAAGGCAATTGGCATTTCAATTAGATGTTATAATTCCACATGAAGGAAAAATTGGCAATATGTAATGATAAATATCTCAAAAACCCGTCACATTTTCAGAATGCTTCCTACCCAAAGTAAACAATTCGTGTACAAAAAGCCCTGCAGGGACAGGCATCAGAGGCCCAGGCACAGCTAAGAACAAAGGGCAGGCATCCTTTCACAGTTGGAGGAGAATGTTAAAGGGAAGTGGATAGGATAAAGATTATGGTCTGGCGAAATAGGGAGTGAAGCTGGGAAAAAGTTATGATGGCAGAGCTAATATGGTATTAACTACAACATTTTTGGAAGTTGTGAATGGAGACTGTGGAAGTGACAAAATGGCTAGGTTGAAACAACTACACTGTATAGGGCAATAAAAATTCCAATATTTTGTTCGCTTAATAAAAATCTACAATCCTTACCGAACTGACGTCCCAGATCTTTAGCGTTTTGTCATCAGAAGCAGACACAAGAAGGTTGGAATCAGACGACCAAGCAACATCAGAGATTCCCTAATTAAAACAAAAACAGAAATGAGCAAACCCGGCTAAAATAATACTTCCCAAACCATTATGTTAATCCTTCATGTGGGGCACAATTTTGATTCAAACTGAAAAATGATGGAATGCGTTACTTACCTGTAACAGCAGTTATCCAGCATTGGTGTCTTTCATAGATTCACATGCCTGAATCATTCCCCGTCGTCGAGACGGGAGCCCCCGGTCTATACAAAAGTAATGTCCTATAGACATACATAGAGAAAGTAGCCCTAGGGCCTTGCGTTAGTAGCCTATGTCCTTTTGTAAAAAGGACCAAATACCAGAAGGTAGCTAATCAGCTACCACCTCCCTCTAGAACCTTCCTGTCAGGAGCCTCAGTCTCTCAGATTTTCGTACGCACCAAGCTAGGTAGGCGTAATACATGTTAGAGAGAGAGAGGTGAGACCTTCCAGGGGAGGCGGGAGGGTTGCATGTGAATCTATGAAAGACACCAATACTGGATAACTGCTATTACAGGTAAGTAACGCATTCCTTATCCAGTATTATGGGTGTCTTTCATAGATTCACAGGTCTGAATCAGAGTAGCAAGCAATACATTATGCACATTTCTGATGGAACAGCATAAGCAGTCTGAGATAATAAATATCATGCGACTAAGAACCATCAACAAGCAACAAGAAGTAAATAAATGTGCATACCAGTGAAGGATGGTGGGAAGGAGGAAGGCTCACCTCACTGGAATAGGTGGCGAAGCACAGCCTGGCCCACAGCTGCATCCTGCATCAGTTCCGTATCCAGGCATGCGGCGATTTCCAGGTCGCCGCCCTGCAAATGTCCAGTATCGGCACTCCAGCGAATAGCGCCGCTGATGTGGACACAGCTCTTGTAGAATGAGCTCTCACTTTGGAATGTAATGGCCGTCCGGCCTTGTCGTGGCAAAAGGCAATTGCAGAAGATATCCATCTTGAGATACTTTGTTTGGAAAGTGGCATGCCTTTTCTAGGTCTGCTGAAGGCGATGAAAAGCGGATTAGTTTTTCTGAAGTACTTTGTTTTGTCTAGGTAAAACTTGAGACACCTCTTTAGATCCAGAGAGAGCAGGGATTTTTCCGCTGCAGTGCTGGGATTTGGGAAAAATGAACGGAGTACCAGAGGTTCATTAAGGTGGAAGTCCGACGGGACCTTGGGAATAAATCGAGGATTAGTTCTTAAAATCACTCTATTTTCCTTCAACTGCATGAAAGGATTTTGTATGGAAAGAGCCTGTTGTTCGCTGACCCTCCTGGCTGATGTCCGAGCAAGTAGGAGGGCTGTTTTCCAGGAGATGTATTTGATATCCGCCCTATGGATGGGCTCAAAGGGGTGCTTCATCAGCTGGTTGAGCACCACGTTGAGATGCCATGATGGTGGAACTCTCCTTGGACGAGGGATGATCTGTAGAGCCCTTTACGGAATTGTTTTATCAACCTGTGGGACCAGAGAGAGGGTCCTTTAGAAGTTCTTGTAAACCGGGAGATTGCTGCTAAGTGCACTCTGATAGAAGCGTGCGCAGACCAGATTGTGCCAGTTGTAGGAGGTATGGAAGCAACTGCTCTGGGGTAACTCGAAATGGATGGAGACCTTTGTCCCTACACCAGATGCAAAAGCGTTTCCATTTTAAGGAATAGGTCTTCTTTGTGCTATCTGCTCTTATTTATTTATTTATTTATTCAAAGTTTTATATAGCGCGAACAAGATCCTTACAGATATCAGAGCGCTTCACAAAGACAGGGGAAAAGCTCTTGCTTTTGCGAGAACATTCTTGCACTCCTGCGGAATGTCTAGTAGGTAGAACTCTCTGTACTCAGGAGCCATGCCGATAATTTGAGTGAGTTCAGGCTCGGATGAAGTACTTGGCCTTTGGACATCGTGAGAAGAGACGGATTGGGGGTTGGACTGAAAGGCGATGGAGGTCCGTGAACCAGTGCTGTCTCGGCCAGAACGGTGCAATCAGAATTAGGGTGCATTGTTCCGTCTTCATTTTCCGAAGGACTCGTGGGATCAGGGGAAATGGCGGAAATGCGTACGCAAACACGTTGCGCCAGGCGATGGAAAATGCATTTCCGAGGGACCGCGATTGGGGATGCCAACTTGCAAAGTTGCGGCATTTGGCGTTCTCCCTGGTGGCAAAGAGGTCTATCTGCGGTCTTCCCCATTCTGAAAAGATGTGGTCCAGCACTGTTTGTTCGAGTTCCCACTCACAGCGATCTCCGTCTGCTATGAGCGTCTGCTATGAGGTTGTCCTTGCCTGGGACATACTCCGCTGTTAAAGTGATATTCTGGAGCACAAGCCAGTTCCAAATTTTTTGCGATTCGCGAGATAGTGTTAGCGAACGCATTCCTCCCTGCTTGTTCAGGTAATGCATTGTTGTGGTGTTGTCGGTTCTGACAAGCACTGTGGAGTTCCTGATGCGCGGGAGGAAGGCTTGTAGAGATAGAAAGACTGCTCTTAGTTCGAAGAGGTTGATGTGGAGCTGTCGTTCCTGGTCCGTCCATTTGCAGCTGATCTGCAATTCTCGAAGGACCGCTCCCCATCCCTCGAGGGAGGCATCCGTAGTTATGACGTGCGGAGTTGCAGGCAGCAGGAATGGTAGACCTTGCAAGAGGTTCCTGGGCGACGTCCACCATAGCAAGGCTTTTGTGATCTGCTGAGTGATGACTATGTGATCGTCGAAAGAGCCCGTGCTCTGTGTCCACTGTCTGGTCAATGCCTCCTGCAGAGGGCGCATTTTGAGCCGGCAGTGTGGGACAAGCAGGATACACGAGGACATCATCCCTAGGAGGGACTTGAATGTGCGGACCCGTAGGGATGCCTTCGAGGTCACTGCGGTAGCCAGCGAGATAAGTTTGTGTGTACGTTCTTGTGATGGGAATGCTTTTGAGCATTTCGTATTCAATGTTGCCCCGAGAAAGGTGAGAACTCGGGAAGGTTGTAAGGCAGATTTTTGGTAATTGAGTGTCAAACCCAGGTGCTGGAAAAGATTGAGACAGGCTTTGGAGGACTCGGCTGCGTCTGTCATGGATGGTGCTTTCACCAGCCAGTCGTCTAGGTAAGGGAAGACCTGGTGGCCCTGTTGTCGTAGGAAAGCTGCCACAGGGGAGAGGCACTTGGTGAAAATTCGAGGTGCCGATTTGAGGCCAAATGGGAGGACGCAGAATTGGTAGTGCTGACCTGCTACTGCGAATCTGAGGAATTTCCTGTGGCGTTTGTGGATAGGGATGCGGTAATACGCGTCTTGCAGGTCTAAAGACGTCATGAAGTCTCCCTCCTCCAGCGACCCCAAGATCTCTTGGATAGTCACCATACGGAACGATTGACTCTTCAAGAATGTATTGAGTGCCCCGAGATCTAGAATGGGCCTCCATTTCTTCGCCTTCTTCCGTATGAGAAAGAAGCGGGAATAGAATCCCTTCCCTTTTTGAGCTGACGGGACTCGTTTTATTGCTCCTTTCTTCAACATGGAAGCTACCTCTTGAAGGAGTAAGCGTACATGCCTGTGTTGTAGTTGGAGAGGAGGAGTTGTTGGGGGAATTGAGTTGAATTCCAGTGAGTGTCCAAACTGGATCAATTGGAGTACCCACTGATCTGTAGTTATTGATCTCCAATTGTGGAGGAAGTGTGTTAGTTTTCCTCCAAGTTTGAAAGAACGAGATGGTAGATGGACTGGCTGGAGGAAACGGTCATTGGCGTCCGCCAGTGGCCTTTCTCTGGGTTTTTCCCCTGTAGTTAGACCTTCCGTACGCGGTCTGGCAGCCCTGTGGCTGTTGTCGCTGTTGGTACTGCGATCGGCCTTGGCTATAAGAGTAAGAGGATTTGCTTTGGTACAATCCTCTGTAAGAGAACTGACCTCTGCCCCTGCTCCCTCGAAAGGACTGGCTTTTAAACTGTAATGTGCCCAGTGTTCGTGCCGTATCTGCATCCTTTTTGATGGTTTGTAAGGCCTCGTCGATCTTCTCCCCAAAGAGGTGCTGGCCGTCATAGGGCATATCGAGGACCTTTGTTTGGACTTCTTGACGGAAGGATGTGGCTTTCAGCCAGCCTGGTCTTCTCAAGACCGCGGCTCCCGCCAGCTGTCTGAAGCCGGTCATTGCCACGTCTACAGCACAGTCAATGAGCTCTGATGCCGATGTTTGGCCTTCTTTAAGGAGTGATTGGACTTCCTCCTTGAGATCATCAGGCAGTTCTGTGAGGTATGGTGCAATGTCCTCCCACAGTTGTCTGTTGTAACGGCCTAGTAGCGCGATGACATTAGCTACCTTAACGGTCATGGCCGATGTAGTAGAGAATCGTTTGACACCAACAACAATTAGCAGTGAGTCTGGATAAAAGCCACTCTAAATATATACCCAAATAAACAACAGAAAAGGGAAAAGTTATTGAAACGAGTTCCCATCAGTCCACCATCGAGACCGCCCTTCATCATCTGGGATCTCTTGTACAGATCAAGATATTAAGGAAACCACTGCTGATCTGGCAGATAATATAACCAAGCCAGTGGGAGTCCTGAATACTGTATCACAGAAGTGAAGTTGGTGTATTTAGTGGGGAACTGAATAGCAGTGCTTTAAGATAAAGGTGTAAGTGACAAAGAATAGATCTCCTGCTGCTTCATCAGGACCATTAGTGCTACTGCTATGTAGAAATTAAGACCATATCATCTGATAAGTGTATGTGTACTCGTCTTCCCGTCCTGGACCGAAAAATTAGAAGATATATAAGGGTACAAGAACAGTGTAAAAATCATACAATAAGTAACAAGCACGCTTGTGCCTACGTTGTAGAACTATATGATTAGTACTCCAAAGGCCATTGAAGAGTATTGGCCAATGTTTAGACAATTGTAGTTTATCACAATTCACAATTTTTAATTTCACTCACCCACTTGTTGGGAAGGAAAAGCCCCACCTCACCTCATGAAGCAGCAGGAGATCTATAGGCTCCAGTGACTGCAGAAACATGTCGACCTTACATCTTTTCTTTAGTAGTTATTTGTTACACTGCTAATTGCACTGTTTTTATTGATTTAGGAGTGTGAGGGTGCATATTAAAGTTGTTCTTTTTCCTGATCACGACCTAATTTTAGAACCTTTTTCTCTTTTCTTTGTCACTTACACCTTTTTCTTAAAGCACTGCTATTCAGTTCCCCACTAAATACACCATCTTCACTTCTGTGGTACAGTATTCAGGACTCCCACTGACTTGGTTATATTATCTGCCAGATCAGCAGTGGTTTCCTTAATATCTTGATCTGTACAAGACATCCCAGATGATGAAGGGCGGTCTCGATGGTGGACTGATGGGAACTCGTTTCAATTGTTAACTTTTCCCTTTTCTGTTGTTTATTTGGGTACATATTTAGAATGGTTTTTATCCAGACTCACTGCTAATTGTTGTTGGTGTCATTGATAGTCAGGGGGTTTAGCAGTTAGGGTCTTGAAACATTCCCCTGGGACCTTCTTTTGTGTTTAGTAGAGAATCGGTTGCCAATTCCGTCTAGTTTCCTGCCCTCCTTGTCGGGTGGAGCTGACAAAGGGGATGATGGATTCCTAGAGTTCTTTTGGGCCGCTACGTTAACCATGGAATCTGGTTTAGGATGTCCAGTAAGGCATGCTGGAGCTGTCGACGGTGCCTTATACTTTGTCTAGCCTTGGTACCATAGCGGAGACCGAGGCCGGTGTCTGCATCAGCTGTTTCCCTTGTTCCCAAATGTGATCAATGATGGGATACCGTCGTCGTCGACGTGGAAACAGACAGTAGAGACGGTTTTCTTCAGCGCTGGTTGTAGCGTCGACGAGCCAGTCGACGACTGCGCAGGCTTCCTGAAGGCAGGAGCCTCCTCGTCAGACGTTGTAGATGTTTCCTCTGAAGACTTTTTTGTAGTCCTTTTAGGAGGAACGTCTGTAGGGCTAGGGGAAGTAACCTTTGGCCTCTTCAAGGATATTTTAGAGGAAACTGAAGCCATCTCACCGTCCTCTGAAGACTCCAAGTTGTCCCTGGATTTAAGTCTGTTCAACCAGAGCAGCAGTCGACCTTCTCTGTCTTTCAGTGTTTTTGTAGAAAAGGTTCTACAAATTCTACACTCTTTGGGTGAATGGTCAGGATAAAGACAGTACAGACAGGTTTCATGCTTGTCATCGACGTGGAGCCTCTTCTTACCACAAGAAGAGCACGCCCTGAAGAGACCCTTCTTCTGCTGGTCAGCCATAGTTGTTTTTTGATAGAAATATCCAAATTCTGCGAGGAAAAGAGATAAAACTAGTAAAACCTGAGGAGAACTCAGGTGGGGACTCCCTAGCACAACGTGCGGTAGAAAATCTGAGAGACTAAGGCTCCTGACAGGAAGGTTCTAGAGGGAGGTGGTAGCCGATTGGCTACCTTCTGGAATTTGGTCCTTTTTACAAAAGGACATAGATAGGCTACTAAGGCAAGGCCCTTAGGCCTACTTTCTCTATGTATGTCTATAGGACATTACTTTTCCATGTACCGGGGGCTCCAGTCTCGACGACGGGGAATGATTCAGGCATGTGAATCTATGAAAGACACCCATAATACTGGATAATGATATTTTCTTTCCTCCTTTTCTTATGTGTAACCAAGTGTTAAATCATCAACATCCCCTAAAGTTCTACAATATTCCTCTTATGAAGCATAAGGATTCCCAACAGAGTTACCATCATGTCCTGAAAGCTCAAACACTTACTTTCCTACAATTTAATAAAAATATCCTGAAGTGTATGAGCCAATATCCCATCCCACAGCTTCCTCACTTAAATCTATATAGGGCTGTTTGTTTTTATATTGTTTGTGGAAAATTTTGTAACAGGTGTTTCTAACAAGTAGTACATCTGTCCAAGAACCATAGTATCACCTGGAAGCTCACATTTACAATTTCGCTTGATAACACTTCCGAATCGCATCCTTCCCCTCATCAGTCCCAAGTTTACTTATTAAGTCACTTCCATCAACTGTAATCCAAACTGCCTTGCCAATGCATGATCCCAGGCTGTAATTTGACCATTAATCACATCACCACACCCATCCTTTGCACTTTAACATTTAGTGGCTCGCTTGGATGTATTTTTACCACTAGAGTATCAACACTCACTCATTTCAGGGGAGAGCAACCATTAGGTTTCTGACAGCAGAGCCTCAGCCTCCTGTTTAATCGCAAGCACAGTGCCTCCTGCTGATCATAATGGCATTAGTGGAGTTATACTTATTTAGAGTAAACCGCCGACACCATTCCAGTCAACTTCTTTCATGCCCAGAACTCACAGCAGATCATAACGTCCTAGGCATGAAAAATGTGCATCAAGAATATTTAATGTTATTTTCCAAACATTTATTTTGGAAAATAAATTGCACAGAGCGATGCAGAGTGGTTATACAGGAAAACTTGTGTTGCACGGTTAACCTATATTGTGCTCCCAACCATACCGGCAGAAGAACGTCACCATCATGCGGGTGGGGAATTCTAAAGCGGAAAAGTACACGATTAATATATGGTCTGGTAGTTCTTGAACAGGTTCCAGCTTTGAACAAGTGTCCTGGTTCCCCAATTTGATGTTAATCTCGTATTGTGTATTCTTTGCAATTACCAGATCTTTGAGTAGGTTTGCCACAGCATGCTCCTATGAAGAAGGCTATTCGGTGCAGATCTGGATTATAGGTTCTATTCTGGTTGCATGAAAGGGCCTCTTTTTATACGATTCCACTAACCTTCCTCCATTTTTTTGGGGCTGATGCTGCTGGTTTTTCAAATCAGAATACACACTAGGCCCTGCCTAGGGTGCCGCTCGTGAGAGGAGTTTGCTGCTGTCTGAGCCTGTTCGTGTGGTCCCGCTACAGGAGTAGCATTGCCCTGGGACTTTTGCCAAATACTTCTGCCAGCGAGAGGAGGGAGGCGTGAGGCCGCAGAGGAGGTGAGAGGCGCGGCCCCGGGACTGCGAGGATCAGCTTGAAACACCTACAGCTGTGTCCTCTTCCCGGGGGAGCCGCGCCCCCTGCCAGTGCCACGCCCCCTTGGGAACCCTCCTATATGAGAAAGGGCTCGACCGCGGACCGCGGGACGCGCGCGGGACGCAGCCCGGGGCTAAGCCCGGGCAAAGGGCGGGCCCTCTGTGGCCCTCCGGGGACCGAGGGAGCCGAGCCGGGCCCACTCCCCTTGATAAGTTGTCTTCATATTCCTATTGTGCAAGCGATTACCTACATCAAACGGAAATAGTTTTGGAACCATTATTCACGCTTGTCCATCTAAAGTTCTTAAATATACTCCATAATGCCCTCTAAATTGGTCACCATGGACAATTTTCTAATTAAAAAGGTTGCCCAAATTAACAACAATAGAAGGGCGTCTTTGGGGTTGGACCTATCGTCTACAGCTACTTTAGAGCAACCAGTTATTCCCACAGAGACTCCTGTGTTAGACGAACCCCCTGTCCCTGTACGCAAGACAATTACTGCTGTTGCCCTAATACACGCGGGCCAGAGTGAAGAGGATTCCATTGGCCCAGTACTCATAGGAGCAGGCACAGGCTCTACTGGATTGTATGAGCCTACAGCAAAGGAATCACCCCGTAGATTTAAAAAAGCCCGAGTTAGGCGCAGGGGGAAGCAAGGGAGAACGAGTTCTAAACATCAAGAAGGAGGGGGGGTTGAGTCTGTATCCTCATCAATCTTCATAGGAAATAGATTAGGTGCTCCTAGCGAGACGGGAGACACCATTGTGCCGAAAGGCCTTGGTGCTTCTTGTCTCTTGATTGATTTCTCAGACACTGGGGCAGTTGTCAATGGCGAAAGTGCGGCCATTGAACCTGACATGACCAATAACCAGCCATTGTCCAGTACACCGACCAGTGTATTTGTACTGGACTTACTTACTGGGAACGATAGCACTAGGCTGTCAGGTTCCCCGAAGCTCCCTATTGAGTCGCCTACCACGTCCCCTACATCCCCCCTCATTAGGTCAAGTATTGAAAACAGGGAGGGGAATTCACTGGGAAATCAAGTATACAAAACACTGGAAGAGGTCGAGACTGTTTCCTTATTAGAAACTGGCGAAACCCCCGGCTGTGAGGAAGCCATGATGGCCAAAATAGTAGATCTAATCAGGGGCGCGATCCAACCCCTCCTTGATAGGACTTCTACGATGTGTGCACATCTAGACCTTATTGAAAAGAAGGTTGCACAGAATTCCCTCCTTTTGTCAGATCTGTTAAAGGGGATAGGCAACACTAAGGAAAAGCCGTTATTAAAAACTAACTTATCTGTGAAATCCCCAGCAATAGGTCCCCCCTCACCGCAAATAATAACGACACCAGTACAAACAATATTAAAGCCCAAGCAAAAATTAGTGAACGGGGCAGTAAGTTTGGCCAGCCCGATGATTACATTAATTACCCCGACCCCACTGACAGCCACACTACAACCGGTGGCTCCAGTATCCAAGGAGCAATCGCCCAAGGTAGGGGGAGGTCAAATTAAAGATCTTAGTAAGGACAGGGAAATTGCCAAGGCCAAGATGCCTAACAATAATCCCATTGTCCCCCCAAAAACTAAATCCAAAATTAATCATAATATAGATCTAACCCCTGACTCTGCCCCTTATGTTATTGTATTGGCAGGGGTACCAGAATTACCGGCAGGTAAATGGGAAGATCACGGAGCGTTACGGAATAAGGTGGTGTTCTGGCTCCGTGATAACAGACCGCTACCTGCTTCAATAAACGGCGAAATTCTAACCCTAAGGCGTGCTAGCTGGGTAGGAGTGAGGCCAAAGGATAAGACTGGTGATGTAATAATCATCAATTTTAAGGATCATAGGGCTGTGAGGCATATCGGGGATTGGTTTGATGTCAGTAGTGGTGATTCTATCTCTACACATCTCCTTTCCTATTTTTATCCCTATGTACCCCCGAAAAGTGTTAACAACTGGGGCAGGGATAGGCAACTTATTAGGAAGCCCGCACAACAACACCGGAGGTTCGGAAATGCCAGACTATGGGACATGGCTGAGCCAGAGGGGGCACGGCAAATGTTGGGTAATCATGGCTATGTAAATGGTCAATGTTCTCCTCTTTACACCCAGAGACCAAAGGTCTACTATCCTAGAAATGGGTACTTACCTTATCAATACCCCGTCCTCACTGACCACTACCCATTGCACTTGGAACCTAATCCCTACCAACCCAGAATAGGTAATACCAGAGAATTACTACCAAACATCTATAATTTACCAATCCAAAATCGATACCAGATTTTTTCTGGTTTGGATGGGGTTGATTGACAACAAGCTCAGTCCCCTATAGAATCTCTGGATGGGAATAAGCTCCTGCCATCAGCCCTCAAAGAGTGCACAAAGGAGGGAGTTTCTTTTTCTAATAGCACTTCTAATGGTATAGACACCCCCAGTGAACCTTTACAAGAACCTCCCATATTAAATAAGATCTGCGCCTTCGATGGGCTGACACCTTGTGACAGTGTTAGTCTGGATCAGGTGAATTCCCCTGTAGGTGTTAATAATAATAATAATAATACTGGGAGCAGGGGAAAGATAGGTTCTGGTCTAGGGCAGGTGAAGAGTACTTTTTGTGAATTGCTCTTTTGGAATGTAGCTGGGCTGAAGCAAAAAATTATTAACCCAGCCTGGGAGTCTGTAATAGGAGGTAAGGATATAGTGGCCCTACAAGAAACATGGGCCCAGGACCCAATCCATATAAATGGCTATAGAACCTTTTTTACTCCCGCGGTTGGAGGCCATTTCGGTAGGGCAAAAGGTGGTTCGATTACTTATGTTTCAAACCACCTTAAAATAAAACAGGCCCAATGTCACTCAAACTCCAAATACTTCCAATTAATAACTCTTAGAGACTCTAAAAGAGCAAAGGTGCTTATTATTAATTTTTATAATAATGTCCCGAGGGATGAAATCGTGGTTGCGATTAAGCTATTAAAGGAGGAAGTTCAAACAGAGGTTAACAAAAACGACAAAGAACTAGTAATTTTATGGGGGGGAGATTTTAACTGTTCGCTTTGTACCAAAGGGAGTCAGGGCCTATGCGGCCTAATGACTGAGAGGGATGTGAATCTGACCCATTTCGATCATACTTTAATGGGGGATCTGCTGAATGAAATAATGTTCATGTTTGACTTAGGGTTTGCCAATGAATTAGCATTAAAACCCACACCCTTTGTCCCGACATTTGTTGGTAGAGGTCTGACTATTATTGATTTCATTATCGCCTCCAGTAATCTTGGCCATAGAGTCGTGACGGTTACTAACATTCCATTGCCCATAAGTGATCACCTTCCCCAATGCCTTAAGATTGTAGATCTCTTCCCGGACCCATCTACGGCCGCGCCACTTGCTGAGGCAGCGGTTGATGTGGTTCTAGGGAGACAAAATGGCTATTCACTTAACTGGAGTAAAGTAATCCCCTCGACTTTTTTTAAAGAACTGTGGGAGGCGTGCTCTACTAGCTTTTTCATCTGTCTGGGGCATAACTCAAGTGGCGAACAAATAATTGACCACTTTGGCATAATAGCCGAAAACATAAAAAGTAGTTTAAGGGTGGAGTCGAAGCGTAGAGGTAAGGGCCCTAGGAGCTGGTTTGATAATGCATGCACCAGGGCTCTGAAAAATCTAAAATATGCAGTCCATAGAAGCCCCAGGGATGTTGGTGAAATTAGATCATGCAGGATGGCATATAATCAGGCCCTTAAAGCAAGGAAATCTGCATTAAATAAGGAGGCCATTGACTCACTCTGTGAGGCTTCAAAGTCAAAAAACCCCGCTGCTTTTTGGAAAGTAATCAACACCCCTCTTCCTTATGAAACCCATAAGGCGCGCTTGGAGATCGCCATTACTGAAGACAATTGGGTGGATCATTTCTCCAATCTTTATAAAGCACAGGATGATATTCATAGTAGCGATTCACCTACCAGTTGGGCCTTGGAACCAGGTATAAACCTGGTTGTCTCACTTGACGAGGTAATGCTCGCCTTAAGAGCTACTAAAGGAGGGAAGGCAGCAGGTCCTGACGGGATCCCCGCGGATATTTTTAAAGAAAACCCTGAAATCTGGGGCCCTCTGTTGGTACAACTTTTTAATGCGGCCCTATTAAGGGGCCTAAAAGAGTCTTGGTTTACTTCAGTCATCGTTCCCATCTACAAGAAGGGCGATAGGAACAGCTGTGCCTGTTACAGGCCCATCTCCCTTCTTGATTCTTCAATTAAAATTTTGGGTCGAATAGTGCTGGCAAGACTCCAAACCTGGGCGGAGGAAAATGAAATTATGAGTGATCTCCAATTTGGTTTTCAAAAAGGGATTGGCACAATCGAACAAGGTTTAAATCTGATGTTGTTACAGCACAAATACATAAGGATCAAGTCGGAACGCTTGTATTTTACCTTTGTGGACCTTTCATCAGCGTTCGACTGTGTGTCGCACACTAAACTATGGGCAGTTATGAAAACTTTGGGTGTGGATACGATCATCATTTCTTTCCTGAGGGAACTGTACAGTGGAGCCACAGCATCCGTCCGCTACGGCAGGGGGGGCGAATGCTCCAGACAATTTAGTGTGGGCCGCGGAGTGCGCCAAGGATGCGTTTTAGCACCTTTTCTTTTTTTGCTCTATATTAATGGGCTCGAGCACCACCTGCTGCACGAGTGCGGGGACATGCCCAGAGTGGGGAGGAGGGCAATCCCCGCACTAATGTATGCGGATGATGCCGTGCTTATGGCACGCACTCCCCGGGCTCTGCAAAAACTAGTAGTAAGCTTTGAGAATTTTATGCTTAACCTAGACCTGCTAGTTAATTGTAGCAAAACTTTTACAATGAACTGTGGTTCCAAATCATGCAAGCCGATGAAACGTATAATTTTAAATAATGTTCCTCTAGACAATACCCCAACTTTTTCATATTTAGGTATTTTATTTCATGAGTCAGGTTCTTGGACAAGTGCCATTGAGGCAAGAACTCTTATTTATGAAAACTATCATGGCTTTAAAGAATTTTGTAAGAAAACTGGGCAGGAAGCCGATAAAAGAAATGATAACTATTTATAAAGCAACATGTGTATCGGTGGCTATGTACGGTTCGGGGCTGTGGGGCTACTCAAACGTTGATCCAATCCAGGTTGTGGAAAACAAATTCTTGAGGGAAGTCCTTGCTGTTCCACAGTGTGTGGCCACTTTTAATTGTCACGCTGAACTTGCCCTAACGCACATAACTGATATTATCAAAATCCAACCCATTTTGTTGTGGCACAGGGTATGGACTACAAATGAATGTGTTATGAATCGGGCTTTATTACAGGACACCCTCAATTTGGATCATGTGGAGAGATCACAATGGCTTGCCTACGTTAAGAGCTTCTTGACTGAGATTGGGTGCTATTCTTACTATTTAGATCCATCAACATTGGATAGCATCTCAAGGCGCTCACTGAAGGTCCTCTGCTTGGCTCATTTAGAAGCTAAGAGGAGGAGAGCTGAATCTCTAAAAAATTCAGTACAGTCACATCTCCTGACCTTATGTGAGCTTAAGTCCGTACAGCCATATCTATCCCTGCCTATGACAAACTATGATCGTTTTCTTTTAACACGATTTAGATTTTGTATATTTTTTAGATTGGTGTCACTTCCTAAAATGAACCTATGGACACGTACTTTACCCCTCTGCCCATGCGATGTCACCTCACAACAGTCAGATATCCATATCCTGTTCTTTTGTAGATTTTATACTGCCTTACGTAGAGAAATTATAATCCCTTTTTTAAAAGAAATGAATTTTACCAGATGCCGCCCAGCTTTCTTAGAGCTCCAGAGAATGGACACGGTTTTATCTGTATCTGTGGTCTTAACATTTTTAAAGAGTGTTTTTAAATTACGGAAACATATGATAACAGAAAACTTTTAGATTAATTCATAGTTTTTTCCGTTTCAAACATTTATTTTGTTGGTCCTCGGTATTGAACTTACTTCAAAAGCTGTAATTATTGCAATTTGTTATGATGTTGGTCTCTTTCTTGGTTACTTGTTTTTTAACCGAATAAAGATCATTGAATCTGAATCACTAGGCCCTGCTGTCCAGGCCCCAGTACGGGTGCTCTGAGCCCCAAAATACCAGACTGGCTTACTTATCTTGCACAGAAGTTCCTAGTATATGGTACATGAGGTACACCGGGCTAGTAATGTCAAGTGTAAACAGGGGTCTGCAACACTAGTGGTGCCACCATTGTTGGAACCGAGGAAATACATGGCTCTAGGTCTGACATAGCAGCCTAGTCGAGCAACTTCCAGCTTGCTTACTCACTGTAGCAAAATGACCATTTAGCAAAGGCCAAACCTACCTTTTAAAATATCTGTAAGTCACCCCTAAGGTAAGCCGAATATGCCCATAAGGCAGGGTGTCAATTGTTAATTAAAAGAAATTTAGAATTTACATCTTCTGACAGTAACAACTCGCAATTGTCTTTTTTGGTGTAGTAAAGCTGGTAGCCCCATTGGCCAACATGAAGTTTCATAACCCCATGCGCCAACTTCCATATCTGACCACCGAACATGGTACTTCAATGTATCCCATTAATCAGAGCATTAAACCGCATTAAACCACACTTCTTTCTGAAGTCAGATTTAAGTTAACTTTTGAGGCAAAGGTGGCTTTAGAAAGTGGCCATTTTGTGGTCCAAACCCTTGTTAGCCCTTTCGGACTGTCCACAGCTGTTGGTCCCCTGAGGCAACAGGCTGTTCCCCTGCTAAGTGTGGAGCGCACCCAGGAACAGGGATCACAAAACTGTTGGTGGGAGGAGGTGCAACATCCTCCAGCAGGAGGACTATACCCAGCCCTCTCCTTTGTGTAGGCAGATAGGGTAGCATCTACTTCAGAGGGGGGAAACCCATTGTAGAACCAGTTTTCCGGGAGGAGTACCTTATTATGATAGGTACACCCTAGGGGTGTGCCCAGAGCTCCTCACAGGGAAAGAAGCCCAGAGTCAACTTGGATTTAGGTGGAGAAGTTGTACTCAGAGATTTGTTTGGGGCCAAACCTCCAGGAAGTGATGTCAAGTGGGAAAGGTTGCCCCGTGGCTGGTGAGTCCTCATCGCCCATAAACGTGAAGATGGCATAAAAGTGGCACTCACTCTTCAGATCACTACTGGACTGGAATGAGACGGACTGCCCTGCTGCTCCCTGGACCAAGCAAAGAGTCAAAGAATAGACCACACCCAAAGGCCCCGCAAATAGTATGGTACCCACTCGGCCAGGACATACGAGATGTCTGCAAGGACTGGTTGGCTAACCTCCATTTATGCTACAGGGCCATCACGAGCTAATGAAACCAGCACCCCTCGAGAGCCCAGAACACCTGACCGCCACTAGTTGTCAAAGTGCCTGCTGGGCGACCAAGTTGTAACAACCCTTACTAGGTGCCCCCTGGTCAGTTTGATCCGTGACCGAAGTAAGAGTGGACTCTGGTTTCAAGAAAGATAGATTTACTTGCATCCAAAGAACTGCTGAGACTGTTGTAACAGGGAGACCAGTTTACTGGTGACTACTGGACCAGCACTGGCCTCCCCTCGTGGGAGTAAAAAGTACAGAGGCTGGAGACGACATGACACTCGTGGATACCAGAACGGCTCTGGAACAATTGCTGCATTGCTTCAAGATCCAAAGCACCTTCAGAGTCCTCAGCATCCTGAATCCCATGAATCAGCACCACTTCCTGGATGGACCATGGTAAAGAGAGGACCGTGAGACTGGTGGACCTGACCGGTAATGGTCTCCCTGGACTGTAGTGACCGTTGGGAACCTGTGAATGGCTCAAAACCTGTTGTGGCCCATTCAAGTGAAGATGGATAAGGAACCACCAAGCCATTTAAAACGATTTACTGCAGTCTTTTTAAAAGTGAACTGTGATTTACTTATCTTTGAAAAAGGACATCTCCGGTTTCCTTTTATAGATTTTTGTCGTTTTGGTGTCTAAAGATAAAGAACAACCGTTTTTTAGAAACTGGTGCCAAATTTTATTATGTTGTGTTTCTTATTACTGTTTTGGTACTCCTAAATGCTTTAGACTTTGTTCCTTTGTTTAAGCCGGACTGCTCTGTGCCACAACTACCCAGGACGGAGGTACCGGTTTTATTGAAATACCTAACAGGACCGGATAGAGATTGTGATATTATATGATGAGGTCTTACAACCATACCACATAATATTCCATATTTCTACACTGGTTTACTTCACTCTGCCCCCGTTTGATTTGTTCATCACAAAGTCATGCTTCATGGTGCTCCATGTTAAATTTGGTGTCTTCTCCATATATGATGTTCCTGTTCAAATTCCAAAGCCATTTCTCCTTTTAATTCTTTGACACTAATGCTTTTTGCCAGTTATTCATCTCACATTTAAAGTTCCACATTAAAATGTAATCAGCATCAGTTCGAGTAAATTGATAACAAGGGTCACAATGCACATACTCTGTAATTAGAACTGCCCTATTTACTATTGTGTGCTTTTGACATCGGTAAAATGCTGTGATGCTTTCAAGGTCCATGTTTGCATTGCATAAAAATTCAAACAAACAATATTCATAAATGCCATTGCATATCATGGCATCACTTCTGTGCATGGTAGAGAGACAAATCAGCAGTCATACTCTAATTGTAAACAGTGAAAAAAGTGAATATTTGATGGCAAATTACATTTTACTTGAATTTGTACATCCCTACATTATGTTATAATCTTCAGTAGCTGAACAATTTTTGCATTTACCATTTCTAAAGTCTAGTTGAGATTTGCATGAATCTTTTAAAATCTCGGCCTATCTTAGTTTTTATAATCTTATGTTCCCACCCCAACTGTGTAACATTTCCATGTATTTATTAATAACAAAGCCAAGCATGTTTTACAGTTTTCCATTCATTTGCCCTTACTACCACTTCATATGGTCTGCACTGGCAATGTATTTATGATAACAAAATAATAATATAAGTGTTCATGTTTAAAATCTGTTATGGGCTTTCAATTTTTTTCCCTTTAATATCTACTTACATTACGTCCCCAACATCATGCTCATGAAATGAAACAGGCCCAGCCACTAGTAGACTCCATCGGTCACTTGAAACCTCAAGATGAAACATAATAATCTTAACTCCACTCCAACACTAACCGGTTTAAAACATGTATGGGACGTGGCTTTCCACTTTTACACAAACCTTCTCAACCACCTGCTTCTAATGATAACACTGTTGTGTAAAGACCTCTACATATTCGATTAACTATGCAAGCACCTCATGACACCTACTTCTGTGAAGTCAAGGCTGAAAACGTCTTACTGAAACATTGCACAAACAAAGGATTCACGTCCTGTAGTACAAGACTTGCTATTAGCTTTCTATTAAGTTTTTAAAGTCTTCTTAACACCCACCCAGCAGACACGGTCTTAATTGCAGATACCAGTGATAACTGAATTATTGATTAGTGTTTTAATATTATGTTTGATGCAACTAACTCATTTGAATTCATTACTGAAGAACATGTTGTACATTATATTGTGGATGTCCACTACAATTCCCAGAAAATATGTACCAATATAGAACAAGCTCAATATGAACAAAACTCAGGTGTGATTCTAGTCACACAATGAGCACTCATTAGGATAAAAACAAACACTGCTCACACAATTTCTTTTTCTATGCAATGCAAAGTACCTGCCAACTATAATTCCAAAATGCTTACCAATTTATGACCAGATATAGTCTTCTCAAATTTTCCATCAAATGCTCCCCAAATTTTGAGAAGCTTGTCAGCAGCTTAAAAGACGACAAATGAAAATAATATTATGAAGCAGTTGTTTTGAAGAAGAAAATTATTGATTTCAGAAATATAGACTAGTTTAATGGGGAATTAGGGGTAGAACTATGTTTTTCTTCTCAAACATAAAATCCTCATTGATATTCAAGAGCATGTCTGTTCTACAAAAGGAAGGAGGATACACTCATGAACTTATAACTGGACAAACAAACATACAGATTAACTCTTCTGCAAAGTGATTTCTGATGGACGATTAGCAGACCCAGGCATCAGTGGTGGCTTCAGAAGCAAAACTGTGGGGCGTGGCATCACACTGCTGGCCATGGAGGAGAAATGAGTTGTACGGAATTATGTGGAGTGGCACATGTGGAGTGGCCTTGCATGGACTGGAAGGGAATTGAGTGGAGTGGAATTACACAGAATGGAAAGTTGCCAGAGTTGCCAATGTATTACCCTCTTGTGCTTTAAAGCTTTACATTAGGCACAAACAGACAGGGACATCAGAGAAAAGAACCAGACATAAAGCTGCAGAATGGTTGGTGAGAGTCCAGGAGGTACATGATGGCATCCCTGAATGTCACGGTCAACAAAAAGTGGACATTGTGAGGAGGATATCTCCTGCAATCGAAACAAGATGTAGCGGATGTTAGGTAGAAGCTAATCACTGGTATGAGTCTGGGTGAAAAGGCAGTCAGGAACGAGTTGGCATGCTGTGGAGAGTGGGTTGCAGAACCTCTACATTGTATCAAGCACACAGCACTCCCTCCGCAGCGCGTCTGTCGGCTATTGGTCGACGCAGGTGAGGTTTAAAGGAAATCTACGGGTGCTTGAACCAGAGATTTTCTTTTATTTAAATAAAAAGAGAAATGGGTGGAGGTGAAATCGCTACAACTTCTGCCCCATACATCCATGAATTTAGTGCGCCGCGAGATGCATGGACGTCACATTTCCCCCCACCAGACACGGAGAAGATAAGCAGGCGAGTTCAGTCCAGCATGTCTAGTGAGAATTTTTGCCAGAAGCAGCCACTCCAAAATTTTGGGGAGGCATCATTGGAAATGGGAGAGCCTCCCCTGTCCAACTTTGCCTCTCAGAAACAATTTCCACCTTGCGCAACCCGGTCTCCCTATGGGACTGAGATCTGAAACCAGAGTTCATTCTTTGAAGTGGAGTGCAGTAAATGCTTAGATCACACCTGATCGATCTGTATCAAAGTCAGATTTCTTTAGAAAAGGAGATAGCTTTAGGAGACAGCAGAGATCAGCAAGCAAAAAGCTTAATTTGTTTTTTAAAGCAGATTGCCACTTAAAAGGCATTACACTTTAGATGGATTCCACTTCATAGAAGGTTACAATCTCAGACTCCCAAAAGTGATGCTGCATATGCAGAAGCACCAAATCTGCCACAATCGCTATCTGGGATGACCTAAAACAGATGTGAAAAGAAATTGAGTGTTTGGACTACTCGTGATGGACCCATTTGCACCTTTCAAACAATACACTACCAGACCCCCGGAGAGGGTAAAGATACCAGATATCCATTAAGTATCCTAGAGTGGATCTCGAGTCCACTCATTGTCCATATTTATACTCTGTTTGACTTCTGGGCGCAGTGCAAATGCACCAATCTGAGGATACCAACATAATGTTTAGTCTGAAATTTCAAATTCATTCACATTTACAGAAGGATTTGACATTTTCAACTGTACATTTGCTTCTTTTTTTATACAAACTTGAGAAAGATCAACATCTGACTTTCCATGGTAACCCAAGTGAACCAAATCGCAAACTTTTTCACATGTCTTCCTGTATGTAGGTTTCCCAGAGAAACCATAAGCCATACTCTTGTTCGCTCAACAAGTTTACACAAACTCACTCTACACAAGACAATATCTGCATCTTTGCTTGCAGAACCTCGGCTCACAAGCCATCCAAAAACTTCACTATCACCCATAACTAGATACTTCACCTTCAAGACACCTTTAAACTCCAAAGAGAATGGAAGAATAAGACTATTCACTCAAGACTAATAATTACACCCCAAAAGAAGGCATGCATAAGTGGATCTGCTTTATCCTTACTGGAAGCAAAATTATGGCATTAATGGACAGAAAAAAACACATCACTTAGATATCAGTAAAGCAGCAAGTACTTGGCTCCTCTCAAACAAATGAAGCAGGACAAGAACTAAAATCACCAATCCACAGTAAGACAGCTTGAATAAATGATCTCCACTCAGACTAAAACCAATCTCCCTCACAAGAATTGTAGGGATGATCGCAAGTAAATATTTAACTCTTTATTTCTCTCTATGCAAGCAGTCACAAGATCAAAGCAACACGACAAGGCAAAATGACAATCATTGCGCATAAAATCAAGACGTTGTCCCATGTATGACAATCAACCCAATAACCCACATGGTTGCAACCAGAAAACAATAGAGCACAGGCAATCAAACCCTCATCCCTCTTGGTTCTGCTTTAAATCAAGCACAGCGCCACATTAAAATGGTAAGAGCACCACTCCAATAATCACAGAAGACACCACAGAACAGAATTGGCCACATTACCAACTCACAACCTGCCAATTGAGTACAACTTTCAGTGTGGCAGTCAATCTGTCTGCTAATATGCTTTGATGTATTTTCATGGGTAAAAGCATTATATAAATTGAACTACAAGGCAATAAACAATGTTCCCAGATATATTACATTTGTCAGGTTTTACCAGGGCGCCTACCTAATAGGGTTAATGACTACATCTCCCAGAAGCCCTGGATGTGGGAGTATCGCTATTTAAAGATGGGTGGGACTGATTATCACTGTTCGTGATTTTGTAACTGACAGTGAGTTGAACTTTGCCACTCGTTCCTGTGAAGCGCTTTTCAGTAGTTCCGTGGGAAGCTCTAGCTGTTCTGGCAATTGCTTTCGGTGTGTGGAGGAGCCGCGCCTTTGCCCTAATCCGTGTAGGTTTCCATGACTACAGCCGGCAGACTCGGTGCTTCCGGGTTGCGGCTGGGATTCCGGAGTGTCTCTGAAGCTGCGGCGGTTTGAAGCGTGTCCAGGCTGGTGCTGCTTGGTAAAGCGGCTGGAGGAATCATAGCCTAGGAGAAACGGCTTATCCTACGGAGCGGACCTTTCCGAGAACAATCTAAAGTTCCTGTAAGTTACAGGGAGTGTGTGATTTAACGCACTGCCTTGAATATTCTCCTGCTGCATTACCAAAGTGTAAAAGAGACAGTTCTCTTTGTATTTTGACATTCACGGCTGTGTTAGTTGTATCGTGTTATTTGGCCATAGAGAGTGGAGCGTAGTGGGGGGGGGGGGGGGGCGGGACGACACTCCCTACACGTTACCGCTACGGAGAAAGTCACTAGTGACACTGGATATTAAGTGCCAAAGCGGAAGGTAGTGGGGATCTACACCTTGCCGTGTTTGGAGTCAGATCACTTTGGAACTTGTTGTTCTTGGCCTAAAGAGCGGAAGACAGTAGTAGGAGGCTACGTCTTGCCGTGTCTGATTTGGAACTTTTTGTTTACTTTTAAAGAGACACAGTGCCCGTCACCTTTAGTTTTCTTTGGAATCACTTGGGAGCTGGGTGTGCAAAAGATTCAACATATGTGTTTAAAAGTGTTTCAAGAGTATAACCTGCTTTTTGTATTATTTAGGGACCAGAGGTTCGGATATCTTCTAGATGTTACAGGGAAGAGGTGGATCTCACTTAATACCTAAAGGTGATTCTTAAGGTTCTATTTAGCGAGAATGGAATGAGTGTAGGTTTACATTGTGGATGTCTTTAACCTGGTGTTTTTTTTCTTATCTTTCAGCTATCCCTTCCCTGCAGTCCCCTTCCGTCCCCTCCCTTGTTTCTTTATTTTCCCCTCACCCTATCACTCGAACACACTGTGTTATATACACAGTGTGTTGGTGAGGTCGGGAGGTGGAGCCCTATTGCTACAACCGGATCCTGCAGCGTGGAACCTGACAACATTAGCAAATATTCCAGAAACTACAAACACTTTTCCCTGAGGCAACCCCTTTGTTGCATTTGTGACTTTATTGCATCCTGGAGTGGTTTTCAGTTCTTTAAAACATTTGCACTGATAGGATAGTATTAATTGTTAACTATGCATTCCATGTCCTTTCTGATGTTCATTCCTGTGACTCGAAAGATGCAAATGATAATAAAACCCCAGTTAAATGGAACACGCTAACAATGCCACAGCAGTACTAGGAAGCGTGACTACAGCACAAGGTGATATATACAAGTAAATATAAACATGTTGCTTTACCTTACCAGCTGTAAGTCAATGTATATTTCGGATCACAATCATACACTACTTACATGAACTTGCTAACCATTCTCCGTTTGGACTGAATTTGACAGATGATACTGCTTTGGTGTGTCCTGCTAGTGTAAACTTCAAAGCATAATTAGGCTTTACAGGTGCAGGCTGCAAAAGAAAATACACAAGATTAGTTCTTCTTGACTTTCCTTTCATGGTAATGGCAAACTGGAATATAAACTTCTAAAAGGATACTTACAGCCAATATAATAGCCTATAACACTTGCAAAGCCATTACCACAATGTCACAGAAAGCAAAGTACACTTCAGCGACTATTTGAATAACCTTTATAAATGCCCCCAAGATATGCTCTGGGATGTAACTGCTAAGCAGACGTCCATGAATTGCCTTATTAGCATCAGTGACTTTGAAACGACCCCCCACATGGTAACCTAATTTGTACAATAAAGAAATGCTCTACAAGATTTTTAACATTTTAGAAGCTCTGCCAAATACAGCTCTTGTAGTACGTGTACTTAAAAAAAGAGACAAACTGTTGCAACATATTTCTCTCTCAGGAAGCACAAGCATTTCATCCAACTCATTTACTTGGACTAAGCAGATTTAGAGGATAATTTTGATTTATCAGTTAATGATATGAAGCCACAACATAAATAAACGCATCAAATGTTGTTGGTTACATCAATATTAATGGCAGAAAAGGCTGGGGGTAGGGGAGGAGGGATACAGGTTAGTAAATTAACTCATGACATCAGATATGGAAGCAACACTACAAAGTTTTGGTCGAATGTTCTTTGTTAGCGTACAGCCTGTACACATGGTGCACCAATGCAAAAGGCAAAAAAAAGGGTCACCGCTAATATGCCATTTAGCAAACGTGGCGGTTTTCACAGTAAATATTGTAGCGACAGAACATAATACATTATATTCTGCAGATTTTAATAAAAAGATGTTTCCAACTCAAACAAATTAAAAGTTACAAGAAAAAGAACCCGGAGGTGCTGATCAGAGACTCTTTGCAGAGGTTAACATTTTAGTTAGTTATTGCTGTTTTTGAGGTGTTAAACTAGTACTGGTGAGGTAAAATCGGTATTAAAATGACAAATCTGCAGTTTTGCCACAGAAAATGCCTTACTACGCTCCATAATTTGCCTGTACTCCTGCATAATTTAGTCTACTCTGGTCACATAATTTGATTCTTAATGGCCCCAATATTCCAGTGGCCCAGACTAGAAGCTCTGCACGAAACATCCAAAAGTCGAATATCAACTCATGTAAACAAGAAGTACTGAGTTAGTGAATAAGTCCATTAGGAAGAGGAAATACCTTGCTTTGATTGGATGAAGAGGAAGGTGTTGATTGTGTTTTGGTAGCTTCCGTTTCAGGTTTCTTTTCCTCTGTTGCCATGGTAGTGTGGTTGAAAGAAAATTGTATTTGATGCTGTCCGAAAGAGGATTCAAAGCGAGGCCCTTGGAATAGGGGAAACGGATATGCTATCCAGTCATCTATAAATGCAAAAAACAACAAAAAAACACAAGTAAAATGCAAAAATCGATTAAAATTTCATAAACGCATGCAAAGAAAAATTAATTCGAGGAAAACTGAATTAAAACATTCAAAACCCTAAATTTACAAATGGGATTCAAAACTGTGTTTTGATTGTACACACACGGCTCTGTCATTAATTGTTTGCAGACTCCTTCCTCCTGTTCCCATCAGTCATAGCTTTATCAACTGCATAGTAAGGCGTTTTCCAATTTCATAATATGCAAAAGAAGGACAAGAATGTGTTTACACTTCAAAAGAATCTAGATCAAGACTAAAGATAACGGAGGTTCATGCTCTGGAGGGTGCAATAAGTTAAGCAGGCATGTCAAACCTAAGCCCAGAGAAGTCAGATTCATGTTGGATTTTTAGGATTAACCACATAAGTGCTGGAGCGCGCTTTTCACCATAACAAATGTCTGAGAAAATTAACTATAGCAATTAAAAGCAGTCTACCTCATCAATGGAACTGCAATTTCAGATACACCAGCAAGATGGTTCTGCAAGTTAAATGATAGTCACCAATATAGGACTGTTGCATGGCACAAACCATAGAAAACACTTCACTCTAAGGAAGTAGTAGCTACTTGTCATTCCCCAGATTTAAAAAAACAACAACAAAAAAGTGTCTGCACTGTTTCTGGTTTACGATTCACCAGTAATAGCAACCAAGTGAGGCAAGCCAAGAGCAATGGTGTCACCCTGTAGAGTGGTGTGTGAAGTATTGGGGTAGTGCCTGATGCCCAGAGAGTGGACTCCAAACTTGACACAGTGGTATACGAGTTATATTTACATGTATGGCGGAATGCAAAGAAGTGCGACAATAGGTTCAAAACTACCATATAAATCAGCTGGGACTTTAACCTTACAAGTACTACAGTCTCACATTATGGAAGAACCATGACTTGCACTCTTCTGATCCATCAATAATCATTTGCAATTCAGATTTTACTTTCTTTGCAGGCATTATGGAACATAGATATTATCAGCAATCAGGCCGTTCTTGATCTGATGTTTCGCCTTTGAAGTCTGAGTTTTGATTATAAGAAGCAAGGCCCTAGTGTGTGAATCACCCGATTTACAATGCAGTGGCTAGTGGTAACCAGTGTGGCTCATGGAGGACACGACTAATATAGTCCTATTTAAGTTGATGTCTTGTCTAACTGCAGTATTCCGTATTCTTTGTTTTTTGGCCATTTTTTTTTTTTTTAGTTTTAGTTATACAGAGTACCCATTTGCATAAATCTTTCTTGATATAGCTAGAGATACCAGTATCCTTTATGGAAGTTTAAGGGAGGGGTGAAATTATTGTAGGATTCTCAACCTTCAGAATGGAGTTACCAGTCAGTGTTGACTAGGAATTCACGAGAGTGCGAAGACCCATATCAAGTTAAAGATTTTTCACGTCAGTTAAAGTAGTAGGTGGTCCTTCCATTTTCCTTCAGCCAAGGCGAAATGAAGTTCCATTTTTGCCACAATCTGCAGCCAAGTACTTGCATTTTTTGGAATCGACTTGGAGAGGATTGCTAGCATACTTTGACCTGCAGCTAACATGAATTCACGGTCTTGAAAATTTGACCAGTGAGGTATGGCCGCATTTTAAGATGATCAGATTGTATGGAGCACATTTGGAGCAAATAAGTTTGAAAGAATTCACAAGTGCAAGAAGAGTGACTAGGTAATCGTTGAAAAGTAAAAAGTGCAATTAAGCCCCGGAGATACCTTCTGAAATGGAATATAACGAAGATCTGAAAGGCAGTAGGTAGACGATTTTGGGCCCTGGCCTTCAAGAAACATTTTATCCAGCAGAGGATTATTCCCTGTATCTCAGTGTGATACTACTTTGGAGCAAGTAGCAGCTGCTCAACTGAGTCATAAGCAGAAAAGATACACAGCAGTAGTAGAGCATCAACCACTGACTGATCTTAATTTAGTCCAAAATAAGAGATTGGAGTTTATTCTGTGCATCTTCTTGTTCCGAATCAATTCCACAGGACAAATTGTTTTGTTTGATGAAAGTTATCAGAGTGAAAAATACCTTTTCAACAAGTTTACATAAGACAAACACATTCAACCTGGTAGAGTCCCTCTTTATTTAGAATACAAGTGACAAGAGTTGTTTTTATGTCACTTCGGGATTTAACCAGTTGACAAAGGAATTCAAGACTTCTTTTGCCAGTATGGCAGCAGAGACCTTAGGACTGGCTTGAAGATATCGGAATGATAAGCCGTTGATGGGGAACTAGACATGCTGGTGGCTTTAACATGGTCAATAATTTCTTTCTGTGTCACTATGTTGAATGAGTACAGTGCAGCTTGATTTGGTATGGGAGGCACTCAGGGATAGTGTTTTGGTTCCAAGTAAAGTAAGGTTAGAGACTTTCATGATGAAGTAGTTTTCTGAGTTATCAGAATTTCTCAGACCGATTTACTTTTGTTAAAATGCTCAGTTTAAGATTTTTTGAAGAATGCTTTGGCGTAGTATTTACCCTCCAACATGTGTTGTGTGCAATAGGAACTATCTGGCCGTTTTGATGGAAGTTCAATGGATTCTGTATGGCCTTTGGAGTCACTTAACATTTAGATTGAGTGTTTTTGTTCAGTCTTTTGAGGGATCTTGTTTCTGTTGTTCATGGCTTACATAAGAGTTGATACAACAGTTTTCATTCTGGAATACTGTAGGTGTATGGTTTTCAGGTAGTTCACCAGGTCAAAGGGCGCGGGTTTACTATTATTGGAACTGTTTTACAGGCATTTCTGAGACCCAGGGAAGGTGGGAGGGGGTGTGGAGGGTCTTTGGAATTTTGCCATTAATTTGATTGAGCAACAGAAAGGGGACCAATCAACCTTTGGGAAGGGTCTTTCACTTAGTTGCAACACAGGCAGCCACATGTTTAGTAACGTTTGAGCCCCTTGAGTTCGAAACAATTTTTTGTAAAAATCGTCAGCTTATGCAGCAGAGGATGGATTAGGTAGCAACAACAACAAATCCATAATTAAGGGAAAAATTCCACAGCCGCAAATATCACGTAATTCTAGATGCTCGGTCTGTTGAATACTGGGGTTTTGAAAGGAGCAAATGCTGGCCTTGTTATTTGAGTTTTGTGTATGGCACTTTGTAGGAATGTCTATAGTGATATTCAACTACATTTCTTCTGGTTAAAACTTGTGCAAGCTGAATGTGGGAGATAATACACAATAAGGTGGTGGGGGGGGAGCAGATGTTTCGGCTTTCTGGAGCTTATGTTGAAGCTCATGTTTGTCACCCCGGCCGGTCTCAAAACAGAAGTAGTAATCAAGGTCTACTGCACAGTACCTCTAGATACTACAGTAAGCCAATAAGAGAAAGTTCAATAAGCTTTTGACAATCTCTTAAACATTTAAACACAAAGTGACTTTCACTTTATATAACAAATTCTCCACACTACGAAAATACATTCCAGTTATAACACCGCACAAGATCTGAAATTCCTGAGCACCTACAAAAATACACATTGAGCAGTATCCCAGTTTCATCTACCCCAATACAGACTTCACATGCACAGTCAATTTTTAAGAGACCAGACCTAGCCATCCCACTTGAAATACCACCCCAAGGGACTGGAAGCAGAGGGTCCTACACCTTGGGACTCCCGAGTCGTAAAGTAGCTCAAGGCTACTAGGTTGCACTATACAAAGAAAACAAATGTGCGTCATCTGACTGCATGGACAAGAAGGTTAAACCTAAAGGCTGTGAAATCATTACAATATCTCAGTTGCTGCCCTATGCTAAATATGGGTTGCTACCAAACACCATCATTTACCATGCACCGTTTGAAGTTCCATCGGATAAGCAATCCAAAGGCTTAGAAAATATATTTAGAAAATACATTTTAAAAAAAACACACAAGTTGGTTGTACGACAAGTGGCTACAATCAGCTTTTGTTGTCTTTTGGCAAGCTAATCATTTCCATAATAACGACCCATGGTATATCACTCTTATTTTACCCCCATTATACCTATATAAGACTTCTACATCTGCTCACAATTTGGGAAACACCGAATTAAGATGGTGTAATGTGCTTGCAGTAAGGATTACAGGCAAGCCAGCCATGTTGATGTTTCCAATGCTTGTTTGCATTACCCAATATGCCTTCTTTACACCATGTTTAGCTATCATACAATATACCATTGTGTAAAAGTAACATTTCGGATTCTAAGCAGCATTAAAAAGGTGGGTAGCATGCAATTAGTTGTTTTAGTAAATTTTAAAAACCTACTTTACCACCCGCCTTGCCTCGAACAGCAGGGAACCCATTACCTCATCTGATTATGTTAAAGACTAGGAGCCAAAGTGGACTCAAGGAATGTACATGAAACACTTTGATTTCGGTGATTGGTTCATCAAATCATCAAAATCAGGCACTATAATACAGAAGGTACCACTGAAAATAATAGTGAGCAGACTAGAATCAGTTTGCAGGACCCCGCAGAAATAATTATAAAAAGTTAAGACAACCCTATGAAAAACGTATCAGAGATTGTGTGATACACACAGAATCTGGCACAGTGTTACAACAAAGTTATGGTGTGCGGCAATACAAACAGCACAAGTCAAACTGCATTACTACATACTTGCTAAAACAAGCATGACTTATGGTCATCATTTCGCACATCAATGAAAATTTGCCATCTTGTTGGGAACCGGTTATAAACTGATAAGTGATGGAGTGTACTTGTGACAACATCCCTTTCTAAGAAGAGGAGGGGGAAGAAGAGAGCACACTTTAAACAAAATATTAACATTTTTTTATGCATTAATTTAAAACATAATTTAGCCTATGTTTTAAAACATTTGAAGAAGAAAAAAAAAAAAGAACACAAGTTTTAATTAACAAGGTCTATTCAATCAAACTGACAAAAGGCATTATCTTCTGCTGTCTTCACCACAGTGTCCTACTGGTCAGTTATGTAATCTAATTCAGTTAATGAAGCAGCAGTGTAATACTAATGTTTTAGACCCACTAGGGTTAGAACAATTTATTGGAATCAACGTGGTATTTTCATAACTAGAACAACAATCTCTTTCTGGCTCCAAACCAAACCCCATCAAACCTCCACCTCTATTAAATTATTGAACAACTGCCAACACCAAACAAAATAGCAGGAAGGTATGTCATAATATAGCCTTAGAGCCTGCTGTAACTGGCTCTACCGGCCATTAAAGCCCAGCTACAGTGTTAAAGGTACAAGACAAAGGCCATTAACAAGGGAGCAGGCCTTTAATGGCTGGTACAGCCCGCTACAGAGAGCTTTAAGGCTATTAGAACATTCCGACCCCAGAGGGTAGAAAGTTCTAATTTGCAAACCAAAGGCCTCACGGCATTTGAGGGGATTGATGTCCCATTGGGAGCCATGAGGCCATCTGTTCTCAGCAACAGCTGTGAAACAAACACTGGAATGTTGGAGCTCTGGGAGTCTACCGGGCATTAGAAGCCAGAGCACTCCATTGTCTTCAATGAAGCGCTCAACATTCTAATGTTTAAATAAAGTAGGGTGACCATACGTCCCGGATTTCCCCGACAGTCCCAGTCCCCCAAAGCTTTTCTTAATTTTAAAGCTATGTCCCGGTTTTTTGGGACAAGGTCAATTCAACCTGTAAAGGAAAAATGAAAGGTGTACGCTAAAAGTAATTTGTCTGGTTCAGGCAGCGGAGGAGCCCATCAGCTGAATGCATGCTACAGCAAAGTGCAGGCAGAGTGGGGAGAAGGGCAGGGTGCTCAGGGAAAAGGTGATGCCATAGCTAAATGTATGTTAGCAAAGCTTGTAAATGCGTGGCTGGTTATATTATATATACACACATATGCAACCCCATGCAAAAATCGAGACAGGTCAGTAATAAGTAAGGCTGTAGTCCTACTTTTGTCTGTCCAGTTTTTTTCTTTTCAAAATACGGTCACCCAAATATGTTCTTTTAGGCATTTGGTGGAGGGGGCGGGAGAGGGAGCAAGGATTAGAGCATCTTAAATCGTCAATATTGCCTACACCCAATTTATTAGACACCCCAGTCTATGTTACCCAGAGCATTTTTAGGTCTCGCGCCTGCGTTGCACTGCACAGCAGTGCTTGCGCAGAGCGAGATCTTCAGTGAGTGAAAAATGGGGTTTTAGCACTGACCTAGGAATCAAACACGCGATTCCTTTTGTGCTACCCCATTGGCCTTTGCGTGCGTCTTTTTATAAAAGCCTGCACGCAATTAGCCAAAGGCATGCGCGTTGCTCCGCCCACGGACTATTGGTGTCTATTACGCACTTGGTGCGCGTAATAGACACCAATAGGCCATGAGGTTTCAATTATCGTGCCCAGAAACAGGCGCGATAATTGAAACCACGGCGCGCTGTGGCGCACGCGCACCACTCGCGCAAGTAAATGAAAGAAGCCGTGTTTTGTTCAGCGCCACTTTCACCCGGCTTGTTTTTCAAAGCGTGATTAGATCAACGGATAAAGACTTTTGGGATTTTTGCGTTTGTATGTTCATCAGTGGTTGTTTGTGCACTGCTGGGATTCGCTGCAGAAGACAAGGAATGTGAGAAAGTGGCTCTTTATATACTGGACTAGAATGTAGTACAGTGTGTATAGAGTCCACCAATCCCAGAGGTATAACAGACGTTAAAGTCAGAACTGACCTTACTCTCCAAAGTGGTAGCTTGGTCGAGCAGTAAGGCAGTACCAGAGGACAGTGTAAAGCATTTGTTGTACACACTCAGTCAGCAAAAGGTTTCACACACTCAAGAACTGAACTCCAGGCCAATTGGTATTATATCCTCAGATATTTTTAGAACCAACAGTTATGAAAATATAGTTTTCAAGTTATGAGTACTCTCATATAAATACTTTGCAGAGAAGCAATGAAGTTTGTGCACACAATAATTGCAGGACAGATAGTAAGCCACACAGTCCTGAAACACACTCTAGCATTGAGCGCAATGGGTTTTTCACAGGTAAAAACAGATTACTTTACGGATTACTTTGGTAGTTCCAGGACTAGATCTAAGATTCAGTCCTGGGGTCTAAGCTGAAACCAGATTAGAAAAAACTTTTAGTTACCGTGATGAATTTTCCTGAATATAATACTGTTTTAAAGTTCACACTTTTCAAGGTAAATCTGACAATGTTATTCAATGGGAGGAAATTCAGGCTGCAGGTAAAGTACGATCGCGTTACTTTGGTAACGCGGCACTAGTCTCCTAGGGCCAGCACTGGGAGCTTAGCTCAAACCAGGTAGGTAATTACGTTTCAGTATTTCGTACGATTTTTAAAGAATATTTGCAGTTTTCAAAAGTAGACAGAAGAAATTTCATAGAAAAGCAGACAATGGGTTCCTATGGAGAAAATACAGATTACTAGAAAACCCGCTAGGGATTACTTTTGTGGTTCAGTACTGGGCTGAAATGTACAGTAATGGCTTCTCCCCTGATCACAGGTGAGTACTTTCGAATTCAGACTTTGGCTGATTTTATAGGAATAGTTTCAGTTTTCAAATCTTCACGCTTAGAACATTTTAGAGTCAAAATGGGTCAATGTTATCCAATGGCAGGTAAGTGAATTACCGGTTTCCAGGTGAGTACTTGGTTGGTGAGGTTATGGTTCTGGTTATAGACTCAGGGGTCCCCCAAGGTCAGGTGAGTACAGTTAGTTCAATCCCAGCGGCACAGGGGCGGCCAGGTACAGAGGTAGTTAGGCCCAATGATATCCAATGAGGGAAAGGGGGCTTTCGGTTGGTGGCTGCTGGCTTGCAGGCCACGCGGCTCTGGGAGCTCGGCTCCTGGTCACTTGCTCAGGGCAGGGGGGGGGGGGGGTAGGTTAGGACCAAGGGGTTACAGCCAGCGGCACTCGGGCGGTCGGGTCCCGGATGCTTTTGAGCCGTTGGGCGCTCAATGTTATCCAATGAGGATCTTGCAAAGGGAACAAAGGCTCGGGGACGGTGACTCTCCAGTGGCGACCAGCACTTCGAGGGGTAAGTTGAGATGTTGAAGCACAGGTAGGTACCCCAAAGAGAGTCACAGGGGGACGCGGGGCGTCTTTGGGGGGTCGGAAAAGCTTACCCTCTGCTGGTCGCGGTTGGGGTGGCCCCTGGTTCTGAGTCTGCAGGCGTCGGCTGGTTCTTCGAGGAGGGTCTTTGGGGACTGGACTTTGGGTCCCAGTCGCCGGGGGGACGTCCTCGTGGACTTGGTTCAAGTTGGCCCGGGCTCGGCTGGTGCAGAGTGGGCTGGTCCGGAGCTTCCTGGTGGGCACCAGGTGGGTTGTTGCAGCAGAGCCTCTGCTGATGGGAGTCCCAATCGTCGAGAGGGTCAAGGCAGGTAGGTCCTCTGGGTGTCCCAAGGTTGCTGTCCGCAGAGGTTTGCCGGGTTTAGGCATGAGCAGGTTCCAGGATCAACAGGCAGGTAGGGCTGGGGCCAAGTCAGTTGTTGTTGTCCTGTTACCAGCTGCCTTATACGGATGCGGGCCTATAACATTGCATGTACTTTGACAGTGTTGCATGTATTGGCATATACAGTTATAGTGATTGAGAATAGCTGTGACATACTGATGCAGACCTATAACGTTGCACGTATTTTGTCAGCCCAACATTTATTATAGCATATACAGTTATGTGGGCCTTGGCGTTTAAGGGGTGTTCACATGTCATTTAACGTTTAGAGGAGAGTTATATATCGTGGTTGTATTCAGAACACCATAATGGACAATATATGCACAATATTACGCTTATTAGGCAAGCTAGCTTTGCATGGCTAGCATCCAATTTGTTCAGACCCTTCTGGATTGTGTCTAGAAGGTACATCGATTTGCACTCCCTAATATTCGGAATGGACAGGATGTTGCCCCCTCTGACACCAAGTGTAGCCTTCTCCAGTACCAACCACTTCAAACTCTCAGGTGCATGTTGTGTATTTTGAAAATGTTCTACAAGAGGAGTGCCTTGCACACCACAGCGAATCCTGTTTTTGGGCATGGTCATATTGCACTCTGGCTTTCCATCTATTACTGTTAATTAAATCCTGACCCTACTCGCCACTAAAGAGCCTCTCTCTCTCACACAGACACTCTCGCAGAAAGGCACTCTCACTGACTCTCTCTCACTGACTCTCACAGACAGAAACACTCACTCTCTCCCGGAATCACTCCCCCCCCCCCCCCCGACTCACTATCCCCCCCCCCCCGACTCACTATTCCCCTCCCTCCCCCGACTCACTATGCCCCCCGACTCACTATGCCCCCCCCCCCCGAGACTCACTATCACCCCCCCCCCCCGAGACTCACTATCACCCCCCCCCCCCCGAGACTCACTATCCCCCTCACTACCCCGAGACTCCCCCCCCCCTCCCCCGAGACTCACTACCCCCCTCCCGACTCACTATCCCCCCTCCCGACTCACTATCCCCCCTCCCGACTCACTATCCCCCCTCCCGACTCACTATCCCCCCTCCCGACTCACTATCCCCCCCGACTCACTATCTCCCCCCCCCCCCCGACTCACTATCCCCCCCCCCCCGACTCACTATCCCCTCCCCCCGACTCACTATCCCCCCCCCCCCCCGACTCACTATCCCCCCCCCGACTCACTATCCCCCCCGACTCACTATCCCCCCCGACTCACTAACTCACTCTAGCAATGCCAATACCTCAATCTTTAATAAAGCAAGACCTATTGCATAGCAAATGCTTGTTAGTAATGGTTTCAAATATATGAATAGGAGTTTTCGGAGATTGAAGGCTTCAAGGACAAAACCATTTAAAAAGGACTAAAGGACCCATACCTTAACATGTAAAAAAAAAAAAAAAAAAAGATAATTTCTTACTAATCATTCAACATGAACAGAGAAAGTGCTTGGGCTTTTCTAAAAAACGGTAAGCAAAATTCCTTGGATTGCCACAGATTAACAAACGCATTTAATTCAAACCCAACTCTGTTGACCGAGAGAAATCATAGGAAGGACTTTGATTTCAATCTGTATATATTTGAAGTGAACTAGAGGTGAGATTTATGTGTCGCTTAAGAAATTATCATGGCTATGTCATGCATTAAAGGAAATTCCTAAAAATACTTTTTTTTTTTTTTTTTTTTTTTTTAAAGGTGCCCGTATGTGCAGATACCACGCAGAGGTACTGAAGCCACATGCCTCTCTCAAAGTGGGTCATGTTTGGCTGGACTAACTTAAAGACAATTGTACCATCCTTCAGCAAGTTGCTTTTAGGTGCATCACATATAATAAAAGTATATGCAATATAGAAGAGAAAGTAAAAACTATACACTGGCAAACAAAACCACTAGATGTACAATGTGGGACCAATTAGGCTCACACAATTATTAAGCCATATTAATAGAAAGACAAAGATGGTTATCAGGGTATGCAGTGTGCGATTACAAGGAATTTGTGTGGAGTATAATAAAACGCAGAATTGACAAGCCCAAAGACTGCAGTGTATGGAAATAAGCTCAAATAAATAGGATGTTAAATGCTGTTAAAGTTATTTTAAGAGGGAACTAAACAAATTGCTCAAAGGTGGTTGGTTACCAGTAACACAGCTGTGCCGGGAGAGTGTCTTAACTTTTAAGACATACGTGGCGATACTACAGATCATAAAGTCTTGAAAGATTTGACACTGATGTTCCATATTTTGGAATAATTTAGTCTCTCCAGTGCTGACGTTCAGATTCATCCATTTTGGTGTATAGTGCAACTAATTATTCTTATTTTTAGAATGGGCAGGGGAATTTAGATATTCTGTAGATTCTATATCCACTGATAAGCTATTCAAGTCTTATCCACTGCCATCCACAGCGCTTAGCCTCTTTAGGTACATGCATACACTTGAAATACATTTTAATTTAATCAGTAGAACTACATGATGGACTTGTCCATTAGTTTCAGCTCAGAGTATGAAATGTATCCCTTCAAAACCTACGTTTCAAGAACATTGTCCATCCAGTACAGGTTTTGACTTCATTAGTCTTGCTTTCATTCTGAAGAAGCTTACTAGGAACTAGATGCAAGTTTAATGGAGTAGTACACCTAGAGAGGATTATTGCAGAACAATCATCCTCCATAGCAGCGTCACTGTGGAAGTCGTTAAAAGATTCTGCTGTATTGCTTCAGCAAGCCTCGAAAAATCATAAAAATTTTACCAGACCTGCAGCTCTAGTGACTTTAATAATCTACTTGGTGCAACACTAATGTACTTGACCCATTAACCGATCTTACCGGTTGTGCTCCTAGGCAAATATTTTATTTGTCACTTTTTTCTTCATTTAACACACAAAAGGACCATCAAATATGTGAGTTCAGTATTTCTGCTGTACAAAAAAACTAATTTCATTTAACAAACAAAACTGTTGCTCCATGAACAATAAGAATCTAGCCCACATATGCACCTGATTTGCCTCTTCGTTCACTAATAGCATTGTCTTCGGGTCAGGAATGTTTCACAGTTCCTGCATTAAAACTCACTTTTAATAAAGACATTATAATGCATGCTGTGGTATTGTGTACTGTCATTTACAGACAGCACATTTTCTATTGAAATGGCCATAAACATTTCCACTAACATGCAGTTTTACTGATAAAACTATATAGCATACAAGCAATAATTGTGCAATTGGGTTTCAGCTAAAATATTTGTTTGCACATCAAGTAAGATGTCTTGATTTGTTTTCATGCTACTAAAGTCTCTTTCCATCACACAGAATTACAAAAAAGTGTGCTTTCCTAAATACGGAAATAGTTAGTGAAATATTTGTGAGATAAAAAAAACTGGACATCCTATAGTCTTCCATTTCCACTTGTATGGTTCAGTTCACAAAATCTCCTAACTTTGCAAAGAAAAGTAAACACCAACCTCTAGGGTTAACAAAGCAGCAAATTGTAAGAAGACCTAAGTTGACATTTGACCTGTCTTTGAATGTAGGGCAAAAGTGACAAGATTAAAAACAAGATTTAAGGCAGCTTTATTGCTCATTCGCTTTACACAACACTATTGTTTCTCCGCTTGCCAGAACGGGCCAGTAGTCCCTAAAAATGGCTCACCCTGAAAAAAAATCTGACTCACCAAAGCAAGTAGATTTCTTGAGGCCTGTTCAGTGTCAGGGATGTGTGCCATGCCGACTCTTCACTTTGTTCTGCACCAAGACACGCAGCATGCAAAGGCAGTGTGTGAGCGTCAGGGTACAGGACCTCTAAGGGTGGCACAATAAGTGCTGCGTTCCTTAGAGACCTCCTCTGGTCACAGTGTCCTGGGTACCTGTGGTACCATTTACCAGGGGCTGACCTGTGGCCAGAGATGCCAATTGGGTTTAGGCTTCAATGGAATTTTAGGTAAGTAACATAGGCCATGGGTACCAGATTAGCAGGAGCCCAAGGCACACTCAGACAATAGTGGGGGCATACCATGCAGAAAGAGAGCACTTTCTCACATTACACAACTCAAAAAAAAAACATGAAACGTTTAAAAATGTCTTATCTGCAAAGACACAAACTCCTAAATATTGTTGCTGCGGGTCTTCATACCCCCTTGCTTCACTTCTAATATAGGAAAGTATGTGACTGTGTTATATGGAGCTTTGACTGAAAAACGTTGTCCTGAATAGTTTGAAACCATCATGCATCAGGATATTTTATGTTGGAACCACGTGGTACATTAGTAACCCCTCTACTACAGTGGGCCAATCTTAAAAAGAATGTGCACTTTTTGTGCGCAAACCATAATTTCACTTATCTAGTAAATAATTCCCAAAACAAAATAGCACAATCAAGTCAAAGTAGATGGCTCTTTCATATGAGAGAAACTCTGATCAAACAACAACAAAAAAGCCATTTGCAAAACCAACAGCAGTATTAATCCATATCTGGTGGTAAACTGTGTAAAAGACTGTCCATTAACAGCAGTATACCACGCTACCAGAGTTACAATAGATCTCACACTACAATGTTGGCTCTAATATTCAATAATTTACTCCACTAATTATATAGTACAGATATGTTAACTTGTTCCCTATATAACCAGTTAATACCCCAGCTTGAGGTGTCTGCCATTAAAAAAATGGAGTGCAGTGGCCATCCAAGTGAAGAGCCTCTGCCTGGCAAAAGGTTTAAGAGCAGCTAACGGGCGCACGCCCTCTGACCGTAATGGGAACAGTACTTTTGACAACGGTCGGGCGTCCAGTAGAATAGACTATTTTTTTGTCGATGTGAGGGACTGGAGTAAACTGATAGACATGGCCGTGGAAATAAGAATGGAAAGTGATCACAATCCCTTGTGTATGACTTTCCATCCATATCAGGGGGATGTGAGGCATAGCACCAAGGTTGAGCGAGTGACCCTGGACGTAGTCTGTTCAAACAACCAGCGTCACCTGAAATGGAGAAGGCTGATAGAAGATGCAGGGAAGTTAGATGTCCTTAAGAGAGCAGTGGTTGAGGAAATAAATAACATCAAAGATCATATAGGGAAACCAAATTTCCAAGACCACATGATAGAGGCCCATACAAAATTCTTCAATAGACTGCAAGGGTTTTTCCTAAAAACGGTAGACCAAAGCAAGGGCAAAAAATACCGACCAAAACAGGGATGGTACGACAAAAGTTGCAGATTGGCACGACAAAATCCGAGTAGTGAGCTAAGAAGGGGCGATCCTGTTGCAGTTAGGAAGGCAAGGGATACATACAGACTAACCCAAAAACAAGCAAAGAGAAGGTGGGACGAGGAATGTTGGTGTGAGCTGAAACATGCTTGCGCAGCTAAAGATTCCAAGTTATTCTGGTCCACGGTAAAATGGGATAGGGGAGGAATAGCTGCCAAACCACAAAATCATGTTGCGAAAAACAAATGGGTTGAGTTTTTCAAGCCACAATATGCCCGTAGCATAACACAAGTCACTGATATTCCCCCACCAACCGTTTACTTTAATAATAAAGTATTTAACGTAAACGATGTAAGCACCGCCCTGGACTGTGTAACGGGGGGGAAGAGATCCGGGTATGGATGGCATTCCGGCAGATCTGTTCCTAAGCGACCGGAATTCATGGTGTATGTATTTTTCATGGCTGGCTAATGCAGTGGCCATGGGAGGGGAAGTGCCTCCCTCCTGGAAGGGAGCTGAAATTATCCCTATATTTAAAAAAGGCGACAAATCCCTTCCCAATAATTACAGACCCATCAGTCTCATAGATACAGCACAGAAACTGATGGGCCGATTAGTACAGAATAAGTTGCAAATGTGGATTGAGGAAAACAACATCTTGTCGCCATACCAGGCGGGGTTTCGCCCCTTGACTAGTTCCGTAGACCAGGTTTTCTACTTTATTGCCATCTATTGGAGAAACTTAATATTGAAAAATGGCACTCTATATGCCGTCTTTGTGGACTTAAAAGCAGCTTTCGATCTAGTGCCAAGAGAAAAGTTGTGGAGGACTTTGGCTGAAGCAGGTATAAGTCCAGATCTTCTCACTCTCCTTGTGCGCCTACATGAAAATAATTACGCCAAAATTAGGTGGGGGGCGCAGGGAGAAGTGACCGATCAATTTCCTGTGGAGCGGGGGGTGCGGCAGGGGTGCGTCCTGGCCCCAACACTATTCTCCATCTACATTAATGGTATTGTGGACCACTTGAAAAAATCTCCAAGCGATGCTCCAATCATAGCAGGCTCACATGTCCCCGTCCTTATGTTTGCGGACGACACGCTCATACTCTCACGCACACCGAGCGGTCTCCAAAAGGCTGTCAATGCATTTGGCGAATTCTGTGACATTCGGGGCCTTGAGCTGAATACAACTAAGACAAAATTTATGTGTTTGAACCGACAATCCACATTCAAAGGTGTAATCACGTATAAGGGTACTCCGCTTGAGAAAGTAGAGGCTTTTTCCTATTTAGGAATAATTTTACAGGGCAATATGAAATGGAAATCACATATCAACACGGCAGTATTAAAGTTTAATCAGCTTTCAGGCGCAGTTGCACTTAAACATAGAGCCTCGCTGACAAAACCAATAAACTGTGCCCTTGAAATTTACAATATGAAAGTCCTGAGCGCCTGCTTGTATGGCTCAGAACTGTGGGGTTTTTCAAACTTATCAGATCTGGGTCTAGCGGAAAATAGATTTTTGTGAGGGCTGGTAATGGCTCCACAAAGTACACCTATGATGCCATTGAAATTGGATCTTGGTAGGAAAAGTATCGAGGATATAGCTCGCTTGCGGCCATTGTTGTATTGGAGGCGCCTGATGGTGACCCCTGAGTTAGCCCATTACTCTGCAGCATTGCTAGATGTTGTTAAGTTTGATTGTTTTCACTGCATTGTATGGTTGAAAGATCTGAGGGGTCTATTGCTAAAGTTAAAACTGGATCATCTCTGGGGCAATAGGGATGTGTCTTGCTTCCCGTCGAAAGCGAAATTGAAAGAAATATACTGGGAGATGGTGTATTCCACAACCTACTGTACTGGGCCGATAGGCAATTTGTCAGCCCGCTTTCTGGGCATTAAAATGGTTCCATCTTGCGAAGCCTATTGGGACATAATTGAAAGCCCGCAAGACAGGAAGTTATATTTCCAATTTCGATTCGGAACACTCCCAGTAAATGCTTTTAAGAGACATTGGTCCCCACTGCGGGATGAGCACTGTTATTACTGTAAAGAACAAACAGAGCATATCTCACATTTGTTGTTTTGTTGCCCTTTATATGCCAGCCCACGGCGGAAATGGCTACGACCAGTCTGCCTAAACATTGGCACTCGCAGTCAATCAACTGCCCTTAGAATACTAGAATCAGATTGTTCTCCAATCTTTGCGATTGCTGTAGCGAAATTTCTTGGTTGGGCATGGGTGATCCGCACTCGCACTTTACTGGCTAATGTAACATAAGGAAATACTGTCACCATGGCTACATTGTTTTTTTTAACAATTTTTAAATTACCCATGTATTTTATATTTGTAGTGGATTCGACTGTCATCTGTTTAATATGTATTTTAATGTGATCATTTTAGATGTAGTATTTATTTGTATAGTGTTAGGGTGGAAATGCTTTTATGACAAATGTCGAATAAAGCTTTGAAATTTGAAAAATTTGATAACCAGTTAAAGCTTAAGATCGTTATAAATGGCAAGCTGGTGGCCTGAAAATACAAGAGAATCATGTACCACACGCTTACAGTATATAATATAAACATTTTTTAAGGTGTGACATCTAGGTGACTTTTCTCGCAATTCTTCAAAACGATGACTGGTGAAGTACATAGACGAGACTTTTTTTTTTTTTTAGACATTTTACTTGTTTTCTGTAAATAATAGGTCAACATTTTCCTTTTTTTAGCTACTCTACGTTAAATCGATCAATGGGTGCCCAATTACTTAAAGCAGTAAGCACAGAGAAAACTAGATTTAGCTGGAAGCAGTTCAAAAAAAGAGGAAACAACACTTATGTTATCTAAATACACGCATACAGCATACAAAGCAAGAAATAGACACTTGATTTAAATTGCAGCCATTATCATTTCCCACTTCAAAAAGGTGCCAACTTCAAAGGACATCAGAAGGTGGAAGACCAAGAGGACCATGCAAACTTGCAGTACATGCTCAACTTATTAAGAACATTTGGCAGCAATTAAGACTTAAGCTGCACAATAAATACCTATTTGCCCGGAGAGCAGCAGGGAGAAAGCAGGGGTGTGGAAGGGATACAACTGACAATTACATTGTTAGCACTCACCATGTCTATTGCAGATCAACTCCCCAATCACCAAATCCAACCTACTAATTGACCATAACTAATCCACAGTATGCAAAGACTGCACTCTTTCCATAGCCATGGAACTCTGAAGAACACACAAGTTACTGGGTTTGGATACATCGAACCCACTCAGCATATATAGATCTGTACTTACCGGAAATGGCCCGTGTTGCGCATGAACAGTATCAAAAGGCAGGGGATGCAGTTTGGTACCAGTTGGTGAAGTTGTACTGGCACTGTCGGTCACCACTAATGCTGGTGATTTCTTTCGGGGGTACTGTAGGTAAACTTAGTAGTGGCAGCGTGCAATTGCTCTCCTGTCTTTGCCTGGCAGCCTTCACCTGTCGGAAAGCAATAGTGATATTGGTTAGACAAAGTATTAGGAGTTATGCCGTCCAGTATTAATCAGAAAGGAGTTCACACTTAGGGTTATCTAAATTTCCTTGAAGCAAATACTCTGAACCGCTGCAGATCACCACGACGTGTTCTCTTTTTTTAGCAGCTCTAAACGAGAGAGAATAATGCACAATACCAGCGTGTAGAGCTCTCGAGTTCAAAATTAGATATTCAGTCAGTCAAATATCTTTATTCGGTTAATTAAAACCATAAAAGCAATACACAATTCATTTTTTAAAAATAAGAACTATACAAATAGATTAAAATTGGCAATTAAACAAACTATACACATGTTGCAGTTCCTAAAATGATTCATTAAAAGAGGTTTTTTAAAAGAGGTTTTTTTTGTTATTAAAAAGTTTGAGTACAAAACAGGTTCACTATAAGAAAAGGTCCAGAAAAAGACAAGCGCCTCCATGTCCCAATGATCCTTGTGCAGTGTCCCAGAATAAAGTTGACAAAATATCAACCAGGATGTATATTTGTCTGGGTAAGTCTTGTTTTATTTGATCGGGCAGCCGCCACCAAGAAACTGGCTACACCATATGTGACCTGCACAGTGTTCAACATTTGCAGGTATAAAAGTGCAGGCCTTACTTGGACAAAATTAAGTTCCTTCAGAATGGGATATAAAAACTTTTTCCGGGGCTCCAGATAGTGTTCGCAAAACATCACAAAGTGGACTGTATCCTGATTTGAGAAGCTATCACAAGTGCAAGGTGGGGTATTTTCAAGGGTCCCCCACTTTATGTTGAAACCCAGCACTAGATGGATAAGATTGAACCTAAATCTCAATAATTAGATATTCATTAATATCATTCAACTTAATTTTCCAATCAATCACTTCAAAAAGTGGGTCCAATACATTGACCGAACGCTCTAACGTGGCCTATGGACTAGATAAAATGCCTGTGTTGCATTCAGATCTCCCTTCTAGTTGTTAAATTACCGTCAACTGTGTCCACATGGTAGTACCTATATTAACTGGTCCGATATTACAAAGCTACACCACCGTTTGACAATATTGGAGTAATTTCACCTCACCCCAAAACATTCCAGGACTGGAGTCAGAATAGTAAATGACCAAATCGGCGGCCTAGTTTGCGTAAAGTTGCTCTTACCTAAAATAGTGTACGAATGGGTTTAAAATTGTCATTTAGCAACACTACTAACTAGTGGCTTAAATGTTCACTCCCCTTAGTCTAGAACCCCTGAGTTTATGAAAGAAACAAGCGTCAACAGTCCCTTTCAATCTAACCCACCCCAATTAGGAACAAGGGTTGAGAGCACGAGTCGGAGACAAATTTGCTTCTGTCAATGAGATCCCCTTGTTTTGCAAAAGAACATCACGCCCACACAGCCGGTAGCAACTCACACTCACTGAATCACAGTGGAGTGCCATGCAACACGTGCTAATCAAAGCTTGAGCACTCATTCAATTCGTAACGGCACATTGTGCGATTTCTGCATTCAAGTGTTGCCTCATAAGAGAACTCTATTGTTAGAACAAAAGGCATTGGTAAGATCAAAACACGTTTAAATACCACCCTGGATGTTTTTAAATATTGCTTGGGCAAACGTTGAAATAACAGGTGCATTAAGCCCTTTCGTTTAGGAAGCATCTGCCAGGCAGCAACCGGGGGCGCCTGTAAAAACAGTCTAGCCACGTTCTCTAATAGTGGAGGGTACGCAACGCAGTATAGCAATTCGGTGGGCCCATCCCCATAATTTGGGTGATTCTATCTCTGCGAGGCAGCTTTTCCCGGCCGGTCAATTTCACCCTAAGCTGCACTGGCGTAGGCCTGACGTGAAGGCTACAGGGCGGCGCGGGAGAGGTGAGCGGCGCATGTTGGCAGAGAAGCACTCACGGGGTGGTGAAGCGCCTATGGCTGGGCGGTGTCCGGCCTGCGCGCACGGGAACACTCGCGGCGGTGGCTCGCGGCGAGGCGGGCCATGAAGCGGGAGGGGATGTCTGAGACCCGACCAGCAACGAGTGCAGACGAGACCGAGGGCAGCAGGAGATGACGTCGCATGACGTAGGTAGAGGCCGCGTGGCTCTGATCAGGGGAAAGTGACAGGGAGGCCGCTGCGTAGCTGGGTCTGAAAGAAGACAGACTGAGTTTGCCTCTCGTGCCAGTCACAGTTGTCTTCCTGCTGGCTTGACGTCTGTCATACGGACGGACAGGCTAGATTTCGGGCCCGCAGTTAACAACCCACAACAGATTAGTTATTCAGTATCGAGTGCCCCCCGCACACACATGGTTCAGCCCACCCGCTCTCGGGAGGCGGGGCCGCTTTGTAAAAGGACTGCAATTCTAAAGGAGCATAGTTTTGTTCTGCGCGCGCCGAGCAGTGATGCAGCTGAGCGCCGTCAGTGCGTCACGGCAGCGCACCGTTGCCATGGCTGTCGGTCCGAGGCAATCGGTACGATGAGGCCACGCGGGTGAGTGTTCTATTGATTTGTGTTATTTAATAGAGAGCTTCACAATAGAGTTATAACATATCAATTTAAAAATATACACGCACATCAAAGGTGAAGTTATGTCCTTGGTAGCTTTTCCAAGGAGGCAGAGGTCTTCACCCATATTCATAGCAATGAAGAGTAGGTGGTACAGAATTCTGTGATTGGAAGGGGGAGTGGTGAGGTGGGAGCGCTTTAGGCCAGATATGAGTGAAAGGGGGAGAGGATGTGGTCTCACGGCTAGAGCTGCCGACTTTGGAGCTGGGGCTCAATATCCTGAGATTCTGGGCAAATCGCTTAATCTCCCCACATCTACCAAAAATGAATGTGTAATTTAACTGTTACTCATGTAAAGCGCTCCAATACCTTCGGGTTGAGTTTGCGCTACATTAAATCTGCAACAAAGAGAAGAGGTTTGAGAAGAGGTTTGAGGTCTTTCTTGAAGGTGTAAGGTTGGAGGTGGAGGGCCCTAGGCCCGCATATTAGGAGCAGCAATGACCTGACACTGACACCAGATGAGGGTAGTAGGAATGGCCCCGAGCACGTGCGCTCGGCCCCTTTTATTGCCAGCGTCATGTGACACCATGACGTCTGTGGTGGGTGGGTGTAAAGTGTAATACAGACACTCTGAACACTAGACCGTGTCCATGCTAGGACACTACATCCCTCCCATTTTTTAATTGCAAAGACCCACATTCAGAAATCAACCTGTGGGGAAAATAAAATGTATCAGGATGCAGTCAAGTGTTCAGCTTCCGCAGTGTCTTTCGATCCGCCGCTGCTTGGAATCACAGATGATGTTCAATCTGTTGCGGGGAACATCAGTTCACAGTGGCACCGGTTTGTGGTGCTCGATGGAAACAGTCTGTTGACGACTCTGCAACCAAATTGTCCTCACAGTCTTTCTTTTGTTGACTTCCGTGGCAACGGGTGCAGTTAAGAGTTCTTGTTGTTCGCCGTGGAATGATATTCACATACCGGTCTCTGCCTTGGTTTCACTTGTGGTCTTTGTCTTACTTAGCAAAAGTCAGATCTGTTGAAAGGCATCCCTCTCACTAGGATGACTTCTCTCGTTGGTGTTCCCCTGCCACGGGATATCCTTGAGGTCCTCTTTCTCGGATTCGCGCTGGGCTGGATGTGTCCACATCAGTTGTTCCTGCGCCGCCGTCAGTGGGGGTATGGAAGAGACGATGTGTCTCACCTCAGATTCCGCAGCCTCATCGCAAGGTAGCTGTTGGTTTCTGTCTTTGCTTGCGATGTCTTCGCCCTCCCCGGACCTTTCGGATGGGCGTCGGAGGACCGTCTCTCGTCGCGGGGACTGCGTCCCGGAGGCCTCTGCCCCTGAGTCACCACGGCTGGCATGTGTCCAGTGTCCGTGTGACCCCAAAGGTGGATGTCACTAACGGTCTCGCTTGCTCCTCTCCGCAGATCCTGGGTGTGCGGAAACATCGTCTGTCAGCTGGTCTTCTTTGCCACTGGTGTTCTTCCGGCCTCGTGTTCCTCACACCGTTGTCCTGGCACTTGTCACCTTACTTCTCTTCGGGAGCGTGAGTGTTCTTCCTGCACTCCTCGCTCTTTCCTTAGTTGGTTCCCTGTGAGGACGTTGCTTCGCACTGACTTCTCCTTCTACTCTTAATTGTGGCAACAGGCCACATGGATATGCTTCCTTCCTTTTCACGGTGGCAAACGTGCCACTCAGATCTCTCCTTTTCTTCCTTCCTTCTCACGGTGGCAAACGTGCCACTCAGATCTCTCCTTTTCTTCCTTCCTTTTCACGGTGGCAGACGTGCCACTCAGATCTCTCCTTTTTTTTCCTTCCTTTTCGCAGTGGCAGACGTGCCACTCAGATCTCTTCTTTTCTTCCTTCCTTTTCACAGTGGCAGACGTGCCACTCAGATCTCATCTTTTCTTCCTTCCTTTTCGCGGTGGCAGACGTGCCACTCAGATCTCTCCTTTTCTTCCTTCTGCATCGCGACATCACTTGGACCGATCTTGTGTCTTCTCTTCTGACCTGGGTCCACCATGCAGTGCGCGCACCCCGCATGTGTACCCCTGGTCTTGTCCCCGTCGGGGACACTTTCTCCTTCTTCCTCAGCAGCCAGAGTTGGTGTCGCGAACCTTCTTTTTTTGATGCTTTCTTTTCTTGATGCTTGTTGGTGACGTTCGGGGGTCCATGTTTGTAGACCTGTTCATGGTTGAACGTCCTGGACCGGTTGGTGGTCCACTTCTGCCGATGCCTGGCAGGTTGCTTTCGGTCGTCCTGTCGGACTTTGCGCTACAACAGTTCCTGGGGGACCCGTTGTGGGTCAGCACTTGATGGGCGATCATTCTGCGGATCGGCTCCTGGGAGGCGCCATGGATCTGTCGCGGGTCGGCACTTGATGGGCGATCGTTCGCGAAGATTGTTCTGCGCGATGGCGCTGCAGGCATTCTTCTTTCTGCTTGCGGTGGCTGTGCGTCGCCACGTGGCGCGTTGTTTGAGCACTTACTGTTCAGGGTTCTGGGACGCCTGTTGCAGGACGTTGGGTACTTGCTGCTTTGGTTGTCGTCAGGTACTTGATGCTTTGGACCGTTGGCGGGAGTAGTTGATGCTGCGGTGAGCGCCTGTGGCCACAAGGCGTCGCTGCTCTCTCCGTCCTTTGATCGCGGCAGTCGTTTCCCTGGACGTTCTTTTAGTGCTTGGCAGTCGTTTCCTTCAGACGTCAGTGCTTGGATGCTTTGTGAGGCATTGGTGCCTTTTCCCACGTCGCGTTGGAAGTGGCAGTCGCCGACTCCTTGCTGGTGTGTGTGGGTGTCACTGGCGCTGTTGCGCAGTTACTTGCTGCGTGAGGTTGGATGCTTTCTTGCGTTGTGCAATGCTTGTTTTAGTTCTTTTTTTTTTTTTGAAAATGCAGGTGCGCTTTGCCTTTTGGCCACTGGGTGGCAGTGTTCACTGTGTCAGCAGCCTGCCTTGCTTGATACCTTCTTCGCAGATTGAGCACTCTATTGTCTGTGCTCTCTCGGTGCACAGGGGGCTGGGGTTGGAGCTACTGCCGGGAATCTGGCCTCACACTGCCTTCCTGTTGAGTCCCTGTCCTTGGGTGCTGGGCACCGGGCTGCCTTCCTAGTAAGTCCGTCCCCTTTTCTTATTTACCGGCGGGGGCAGGAGGCATAGGCATGGAGGCGAGGTACTTCAGTTGCTATGTGCAGGGGGGGGGGAACCATGCTCAGTGCCTTGCTGGTTGTCCGTGCTCTCACACACGCTTTGAAGTTACTTTTGTCCAGTTCCAAATTAGTATTGTGGCGCTGGACGCTTACAGGCACTTTGCTCCTTTACTGGATCTTGGCGGCGCTGGCCGCGTGCAGACGCTTCTCCTGCTTTCCCCTCCCCGCCCGCTGCAGCCTCGGCAGTCCTCGCGGGGGGTGTAGGGGGGGTTTGATGCTTCCTCAGGCGGGGAGCGCGTCGCTCCGGTCACTCTTCCCTGGGCGGGGGTGCTTAAGGCAGGCCGCGGGTATGCTCCGCCGGCTCTGCTTAATTACCAGCTGCTGCAGGCTCCACTCTCCGGTCTCCCGCCGCAGCAGCCCTTCCTCACACACGCTGCGCGGCGGAGACTTGCCATTTACCTCGCAGGCCGCGGGTAGGCTCCGCTGGCTCTGCAGTGTCTCTCCTCGCGGGGGGGTGCCGTCGGCAGGCCGCGGGTGGGCTCCGCTTGGTCTTGACCACGTCGCGAGGGGGGTCGGGAGGCGGTTAGCTACTCCGCTCCCTCCCCCTCATTGTTGACGGGTGTTGCGGATCCGGCCGCGCTTCCTCACGCCGCCATTAGTCTCTGTGCCCCTGCCGCTTCCAAGCACACACGCGGCGGGGGCGGGGGACGACTCGGGCAGGCCGCGGGTAGGCTCCGCTGGCGCTGCTTATTGCTGGGCACAGTTCATGGCGGGCACTTCGCCCCTGGGGCTCACCTTCGGCCGGCGGGCCAGATGCTCCGTCGCGGTCGCGGCGGGTGGGCTCCGCCCGGCCCGTGTACCTCTCCGGTGGGGTTTTTCAGCCACGCGGCCGTCGCAGGTGGGCACTGGGCGGTCCGCTTGTTTTCGGTGGCTCTCGTTGGTGGCGGTCGACGCGGGTGGGCTCCGGTCGGCTTGCTGTGGGGCGCCGACGTGCCTACCGGCTTCACGGCGCGTTGCGCCTCGCCACAGGGGATGCCCTCTAGGCGGGCAGCTCTCTTCCCCTTTTTTCTCCTTGATCAGCCGAGGGTAGTGGCACGCATGGGCTGCACTACCGGCCTCGTCGCCATTGTAAGGTTGGAGGTGGAGGGCCCTAGGCCCGCATATTAGGAGCAGCAATGACCTGACACAGACACCAGATGAGGGTAGTAGGAATGGCCCCGAGCACGTGTGCTCGGCCCCCATTTATTGCCAGCGTCATGTGACACCATGACGTCTGTGGTGGGTGGGTGTAAAGTGTAATACAGACACTCTGAACACTAGACCGTGTCCATGCTAGGACACTACAGAAGGGTCAGATGAAGGCTCTAGAAGCTTCTGGCTTTCTTCAGAGAAGGTTCATGTATTGCTTGCGTTTAAAGGTGGGGCCGGTTCGAGGAGGAGCAATTGAGCTTTTCTTGAATCTCTGACGGTGTCTGAGATTTTCCATTTCTCTGAGCGATATGAGCAGGAGCACAGCTGATCTCTTATGACAAAATGTAGTGTCCTGCTGGACACGTTCTAGTCTTTTAGAACTTGTAACCCACACTATACACCCACCCACCACCGGCGTCACGAGTCAGGTGACCCGGTCAATTAAGGGGGCAGAGCGCACGTGCTCGAGGGCCCATTAACTAGCCCACTATCCTGGTGTCTGTGTCTCCTTGATTTGCATAATACGGGCCTAGCGCCCAACACTACAATGGCGACGAGGCGGGTCTTTCCCACGTGTGCAGCCACTGCTTTCCGGTGGAGGAAAAGGGGGAGAGAGTTGCCCGCTTAGAGGGCACCCCCTGTGAATCGGCGCTGGCCACCGAGAAGCCAGCGGGGCGTGTGCTGAGCCCTGGGCCGACATGCTAATGAGAAGGTGACCGGGAGCCTACCCCGCACCTCTCGAACCCACCGTAGCTGCCCTGGCGAGAGAAGGGCCCCGGACAGAAGCTCCAACCGACCGGAGCCAACCCGCGTCACCCACGAGTGACCCCCACCATGTGGAGGAAGACGGAGTCCTGCAGCACGACCGGAGGTGACCGGGTGCCCATCCCGCACCTCGGCAACGGGCCTGTGTGAGCATCCCACGGGTGGAGCGCCAAGAGGGGAGTGTAGGCCGAGCGGTGCCCACCCGCATCGGCCGCGACTGAGTGCCCGGAAAGCAGAGGTAATGGCGGCCACCAGCTAGCGCTGCAGAGAATGAGTAAAGCGGAGCCCACCCGCGATCAAGAGTGCCCGGTTTAAGCAACACAAAAGCAAGCAGCCCCGGGAGCAGCGCGTCCCTCTCCCACCCCGTGCAGCATGTGAGGAGTGAGACTGCGGCGGTGGGGTGGAGGAGAGTAAGGACCGTCCCGGAGGGAAACTGGTGCGGAATGAACTGTGTCCGCAGGATCCAACAACCCCAGCCCCCCGCGCAGCGTGCAAACTATGAAAAGCTGCTGCGGTGGGGGTAGAGGCCGGGAAAAGAGGCAGCCCGCCTCATGATCCAGTGCCCTTGGTTAAATGCCCGTACAAGCGGCAAGATGCCTAGCGTATGGTCACAGGACTCAGCGTCCAAGCGCCATACCCTCCCGCATTGCCCGAGTGCAAGAATTCACCAAAGGCAAAGAAGGCCGCCCACCAGCAGCTGAGCCGACTCTCCCCCGCCCAGTGCAGCGTGCAAATAGAGAGGCTGCTGCGGGCGGGGGGGACCGAGGAATGAAAAAAAAAAGAAAAGCGCGCCGCCTGAAGACGCTGTGAGCGGCGCCAACACCCCCCGCGCAGCCCAGGAAAGTAAAGACCCACTCACCGGTAGTAGAGGGGGGCAGCCGTCAGATCAGGCAGAGAGGCACTGCGAGCAATCGCAGAGAGAGGCCTAGATCTCCACAGTGCTGGCAGCCCACGCATCGCAGCACAGTGAAGGCGAGACTGGTGTTTGGCCCAGAAGATATCGGTGACCGCAGCCGGCAGCGTGGAGAAGCTGCCGAGGATACAGGTAATCAAGAGGAAAGCATCACTGCCATCTAGTGGCCATCTAGCGCCACTGCACCCACCCACATAAAGGAAAGTGAGAGATCACTGCAGCCCTGCACTAGTGACCCCAAGCGCGCCAAAGCAAAGCAGACTCCAGCTGAGGACAAGCTGTGAAGCCCCCATAGAACAAGGCAAGTGCACAGCAGCACAGAGACTCTACAGATTGCCAAATCCAACAAGACACACAGCAGCGCGAGATTGGCGCAGAGGCGCCACACAGCTGCAAAGAAGCAAAAGAGCGACATAAAGTAAGACACTTCCAGGACCTGTGGAAACAAAGAGGAGGTGGCGCCTGCTGGCCACAGGTCGTCACCACAGCGGCAACAGAGATACCAGAGCCTTACCACCACACGGAAACGCAGCGAGTTCATGAGGAAGGGAGGAAGTGCAGCACGCACGTTGAATGGCGCGACGACGCCAGCGAAAGTCCTAGGAGCGGTGCGGTAACCCTCCAGACACAGTGAAGCACCCGAAGAGCGCAGACATAAGCGCGCCAAAGCAAAAGCATTGCAACAGAAAAGAACAGTGATCACGCAGATCACTGGAATCATGAAGATTCACCAGGAGGACACCGACCACCCAGTCTGGTCGCAAGAGAAGGAGAAGCCGACCACCCAGTCTGGTCGCCAGGAAAAAAAAGCCGACCACCCAGTCTGGTTGCCAGGAAAAACAAAGCCAACCAACCGGTCTGGTCGCAAAGAAGGCAAAGCCGACCACCCGGTCTGGTTGCAAAGAAGAGAAAGCAGACCACCCAGTCTGGTCGCAAGGAAGATAAAGCCAGATGATCGCCCATGAAGAAAAGAAGGATCCGACCAGCAAGATGGTCGCCTGCGATGAGAGACCTGGCAGGAGGTCTGATCAGAGGGAAGTAGAAGTCTGTGGAGCGGATGTCCGGAAGAGGACCCACAAGAAATCCACGAGGAGGGTCAGAAGAAGATGGACGCGACACCCGTCAAGAACCAGAAGTAAAACAGTCAAAGGAAGAAGGTCGCGCGACCGGTCCAGTCACAGAGTGGAAAGAAGACCGTGTCCTAGAGCAAGGACAAGACCAGAAGGAAACGGGCGGAGTGCACGCTGCTCGGAGAAGCCTGGTCAGGAAGACAAGGACAGCAAGATGATCGGACCGCGTCGCGAAAAGGAAGATAGAGAAAGACGGGCACAACGCCTCAAAGAAGAGATGGAAAGAAGAAAGAAGTCAAGTGGCATAACACCATCAGGAAAAACAACGTCCAGGAAGATGAGCAGAAGTGTGACAGGTCAACCCACACACCAGAAGAGGAGGTGACATGCGCCACAACATCGAGCACAATGACGTACATGTCCAGGAGAACATCGGTGACACCAGGGGAAGAACAGGCATCTACTTACAAGTCCTCTGACAACCTGTCGGCTGCAGGAATGAACAGGCTGGACCATTGGCAACACCTACCTTTGAGATTGAGCGGAAGTCTGGATGGGGAGAACGCTCAGACGTCCGGCAGAAGGAGAACTGAACACTCCACACCAGCCCGTGGATATCCAAGGGGCAAAGGCCTCAGGGACACCGGTGGCAGAGGGTCCCGACAAGAGAGATGGATCCACCGCCGTCTATCCTGCACGTCCCAGGAAGAAAAGGAACTTGAGCGCAAAGGCAGGAGTCAACAACCTCCCTCCAGGTGGAGCTACGGACTTTGTGGTGACACTCTCATCGTCTCCTCCATTCACACACAGACTGTGGAGTTGGAGCAACGCTGCAGAAAGCACCCGGCCCAGTGGAAACCTGATGAAGAGGGCTTCCGGGATATCTCGTGGCAGGAGGACACCCGCGAGAGGGGTGTCCTAGTGAGAAGGATGTCTTTCAACTACTCCCTCCTTTGCAAAGTGAAGCCACGCTGCCGCCAGTGAAGAAACCAGATGGACTGGTGGAGAACAACATCCATCAGATCTACCATCTTGGCATCTGTCTGTCGTCACCACAAGAGCGAGGCTGAAAGTCCAGAAGGGCACATCCACGGAGCACCAGGACGTCATCCCCATGTGAACTAGTAGTTCCAGCTGCAAGTTTCCACCGTCGTCATCCGTCAAGCAGCTAAAGAGACTTTTGTAAAATCGTGACGATAGTATATTATGTGTTTATTTTCTCCCGCAGATTCGGACTTTGTTCTTTTAAATTTTTATTAAAGTTTGGGAGGAATGTAGTGTCCTGCTGGACACGTTCTAGTCTTTTAGAACTTGTAACCCACACTATACACTCACCCACCATCGGCGTCACGAGTCAGGTGACCCGGTCAATAAAGGGGGCCGATAGCGGCTGGCGGTGGCTGCTTTCTTTGTTCCTTATTTACCCCCTGAGAATGCCCGCATGAATTGTGGTGACTAAAGGCAGTGATGTTAACACTCCTCTATCTGGCGTCTGTTTCCACGGTACTCTCCCGCCGCCCGTTTGTTTTTCGGCGTGAGAGACTGTTGTGTTGGGGGCGGTGTGCTGACGGAGCCTTCCTGGTTCCAAGAGTTTGGCGCAGCTAGAGGGTGGCAGAGGAATCCAAGGAGATTGCCCCAGCGCCTCGGACTCGGCACTGGAGGGCTGGAGGTACAGTTCTGTGGTGGAGCAGGAAGATCTGTCTCCTGCCAAGTAAGTGCCGGGGGAGGGCGGTGAGTCCAGGAATACTAACGATCAATGGCTTGCTGCCGCTGAGTCCTCCCGATGGTGGGGTCAAGGCGAGGCGGGCTTTGAGGCTGACTTTACTGGTCTAAGGTCCTCAGTGCTACAGGACTGGGTGGTATTTGCTAGAAGCAGAGTCCCGGTCAAGCCTCCAGGGTCTTTACATTTTTTTTCTTTTGATGCTGCTCTGGGCTTTGTATGTGAAGATCTGGAGTCCTGTATGGAGAGGCGTGGGCGTTGTGCCGCCAGCCTCCACTCTAATAGCTATCCAAGTATTTCGGGCTGTCCCACAATAGCACATTTGCCTGAGGTGGGGGTTAGTCGCTAAACATTACGCAATAGGACTGCCAGTATCTTACCAGCTCCGCTTAAGTCATCTGTTTCTCCTCCTATCATTGAAATTAAGGCTACCTCTAGACAAGGGAAGGAGAGTCATATCAGTGAAGATACGCCCCCAGGTAGGGGAAAGGGTAGGAAAAAAGCGAGGGGGGGTCCTTCTGCTGTGCCAAAAATTACTCCATCATTGAAGTCCTATTACAGGGTCCTCTTCTCAGCCACCTCGGATCGGGGTAACGATAAATCTACCAGTATAGCTACTGTCACTGTTATCGCTACTGTTGAGGCCCCGTTCCATCTACAGTTCCTCCTATTGCTCACACAGACAGCGCTTATCAGCCCTCTCAGCCTTTTCAGCAAACAATTGTTCATCCATCTGTGGAGCTATCAAATAGCTTTTCAGTGCTAGATAGCCAATGTACAGATCAGGGAGAACGGGGACATTGGCCGACATTCTGTTCGGTCTGAAGGAGGACATTGGTAGGAGATTTACAATCTCAGAGGCAAATCAGGTCGCTATTCAGGCATCAGGTGAGGCACTGGCCCAGAAAGTTGAAGAGGTCTCACAAAGGACGGATGTTTTGGAAGCAGAGATCCCCAAGATCAAGGACGCCTTAAGTTCCTCCTCAATGGCAATGGATACGTTGATACAGCAGAACCGGGAGATGAAGGATGACATCGAGGGTCTCGAGAATCACTCTAGGAAAAATAATTAAAACATTTTGAATGTTCCTGAAGATCTTGAAGGGGGTGATATAAAGTCACTTGTGGTTTCGCTTCTTAAAACGACAATTTTGAAAGACTCTCCTGATGTGGATTTGGACCTAATGGGGGACATTCAAAGAGTGCATCGAGACCCATATAGGAGAAACCCCGGGAAAGAGCGCCCCAGAAAAATCCTGGCGAACTTTCTTACCTATGCCATTAAGGAAAGAATTTTGTCTTTGGCTCTAAAAGCAGGACCTATAAAGTGTAATTCCTTCTCCAGCCCCTTCTCCTTCTCCATTTGCTCAGATGTCTCTCATATAACCACTACGAAACAGTGGGAGCGGGGCAAGAGATTCGGTAATTTTGAACTCCTTCGGGGCCCGGGCCCAGCTGAAATTCCCTGCATTACTCTGGGTAATGTGGGACAATCATATGTACAATCTGCGCCAGACGGAGGAAGCTGACAGTTTAATGGATAAGATCAGAAAAGACAGCAGAGGCGGAAGCGAGGCTGGGGTGTAACTTATAGGGACTTATTTGCTGTTTACCTACCATGGCGCACAAGTATAAATAAAATAATAAAAAGAAAAAAGGGGATATATAAATTTACATTAAATTCACACTAAATAAGCTTGCATAGCCACCGGTGCTGAGCATCACATTGTCTGCTACTTATTTGCAGCCATTGTTCGGATAAGCTTATTTATGTGTAATTATTTACACATTATTCGGTCGCACACAGGGGTGGGGGGCACCCGTCCAATAGCTCATGCTCAGAGAAGGAAGGGTTTCCCGGGGAGGAGATGGTTGTTTGGTGCAGGTTGATTTCGGGGGGAGGGAGCTAGCTATTGTATCCTATTATGGCCCAAAAATGGATTACCCTGCCTGTTTGTTTAGAGTAAAGACTAAATTGGTGGAAGTCACCTCCTCGGTAGTTATAGGGGGTGATTTTAACATCCTTCTCGACCCTCGTCAGGACCGATCAAATTATAGTCAGCACATTGCTGCCCCTTGATCCCGCCGGGCCATGATTAATATGATTCACGAGCTAGGCTTAATTGATGTCTGGAAGGCCAAGATGGTGGCAGTCCCGGGTTTTACTTACTTTAGTAAAAAATATGGGCATGCCTCAAGAATAGATTATATTCTTATGAACAGAACAGGTTTAGAGACTTTGGAGGATATTAATATACTCCCAAGCATTTGATCTGATCACGCCCATATTTCATTTTCACTTTCGATAGATAGATCCAGGGCCAATTTAGCGCCTAGATGGACCTTGAAAAGGGCAATGCTTTATAATCAGGATATAGTCACTGCGGTTAGAACATCTATTGTCAATAACTTCCACAAAAATATCGGTTCAACATCGCCTGATTACGTCTGGGACGCATTTAAGGCCCATATTCGGGGTCATCTGCACAGTCTGATTTGCATTAAGAATAGGGAGGAGGCGTTGAAATTTAAAAAATTGGAAGATAAGATGTCTTATCTAGAAAGAGCTAGATTGAGTCGCCACCCAGATAATTTGCCACAAGTCCTTGATGACTTGGAACGTTTACGTTCAGAGTATAGGGGGCTGTTAGATCTAAAAGTTAGGGCGCAATGGGCTGTCCACGGCATGGAGAATTATGAATACGAGGAAAAAGCTGGAGCAATCTTGGCCCGCAAGATAAAAGCAGACCGCGTTAGAAACAACATTAACAATCTAATTATAGATGACTTAGGGACTACCTCTTGTGACCAGGAGGATATGCAGAGGCATCTGCTCACTCTGTTTTCTAAACTCTATGAGGAGGAGGCGACTCCAAGCACTTATAACATCCAAAAATGGCTGGAAAGTAAGGCCTTACCAAGCTTGACAGAGGAAGGTCGAGACATGTTGAATAGCCCCTTTACGGAAGTCGAAATCAGGCCCTATATAAAGAAAATAAAGAATAATAAAGCTGCAGGGACCACCGTCCTTCCAGGAGAAGTATTTAAAGTCTTTCAGGAGGTTTTGGTCCCAAGGCTTTGTGAGCTTTTCAACTATGTATACAGCCCAGAGGGGAGGGTCCCCCCATCTTGGAAGGAGTCCATCATAGTACTTATTCTAAAACCAGGGAAAGATCCCCTTAAAGCAGACTCCTATAGGCCTATCTCCCTATTTAATGCGGATTATAAGATCTTTACCAGCATTTTGGCAGGGTGATTGGGTAAAATGGCCCCACAACTTATTAATCCTGACCAAAAGGGTTTTATCCCGGGCAGATGTATTCAAGAGCAAACTCTGCAGTTAATAGGCAGTATTGATCTAGCGTTGGCACGGTCAGAGCCCTTGGCAGTGGCAATTAATTAAATAAAAAGGGGTGACCCAGTGTCCCTCAGAACCTGGGTAAGTATTTCAATTGAACAAAAGTGGTTCTGTCGGGTTTAGAGAACAACAACGTTTTTAACACTGCTATAAATGCGGTCATGAATTTGAAGCCTCTGACACAAAAGACAACAAGCTTAATGAATAAAGCATGTATGAATCTACTATTTCAATGTACTTAATAAATAAGACATGGGTGAAAGAAAATTGCATTTGTCAAATGTTTTATCCCAGAATTACTTCATTCATTGGTACAAGCAGTATCTGCGGCTACGTCGTTTTTTAGATTTAATCGGGCTCCTATTACCGGCCCCCACCTAATTGCGAGCAGGCCTGGGATGGGACGCTTGCCCTCCTAGATGTTCCACTGATTCATTCGAACTCCTTAAGGTAGGACTTATGAGACGCCTTCACAGCCCTTCCTGCACGGCAATAACTTTTCCGGCTCCCGGTTTTTCAAACCAAACGGTTCCACCGCGATCACTTTCTAACGCGTCTCGGCCGCCATTTACTGTGCGGTTTTGTAGATCATTGCATGGCACCCCGTTCTAAATAAGTACTCTACCGCCAACACGTAATACCTTCCCTAGTCACCTAAAAGGCAGACATGGCTCATAGCCGTTTTTCGAGCTGCACTAGCTGCCACTGATCGCACTTCACAATCGCCGTGCCTCTTTTAATAATCAGGCATGATTTTAACTCTCACTAACTGAACGGTAATTCCACACGCTTAACACACGGTCTGTCACTTTGTTCCATAGATTGCAGGCCACCGCGTCTCTATTTATGCACAGTCATTGAACGACTATCTCGCACATACTCTTTCAGTCACTTCATGTAATTAATCTGGGACTGCTCCTGTTTCACAGATTACAGGCCATTGCGCCTCTCCTACCCCGTCCTGGCTAATTAACCGGCCTTCAGTAGGGTGAGTATTGATAACTCTACAGGTGCAATTATTGATTATGTTGCATCTAGCGCCTCCTTGACACACTGCTTATTTAATTTCAGACTGTCATCCCCTCCGCCTGTCTTGAGAAAGACCCGCCGTGACCTCCGACTGGGGCACCTTAGGGTCGAAACGTCGACGCTTTATATTAGGTCCAGCATCTACAAGACTCTATACTTAAACAGATAGAATTTCTTGTTTGTGTAAAAACGTTTCTGGCCTATTTTTACCGCACCACTTGTACATATGTGTATGTTTTCACTGTATATAATGTTCACTACCTGAAGTCCTTGCACTTGTGTCACCTTTCTCAATTTGTATTGTTATTGACAGTCCGCAGTAAGATACTGATTGTACCAATGAATGAAGTAATTCTGGGATAAAACATTTGACAAATGCAATTTTGTTTCACCCATGTCTTATTTATTAAGTACATTGAAATAGTAGATTCATACATGCTTTATTCATTAAGCTTGTTGTCTTTTGTGTCAGAGGCTTCAAATTCATGACCGCATTTATAGCAGTGTTAAAAACGTTGTTGTTCTCTAAACCCGACAGAACCACTTTTGTTCCCTTGGCAGTGGCGGCATATGACGCAGCTAAGGCTTTTGACCGTGTCAACTGGGGCTTCTTATGGGAAGTTTTAAGAACGATGGGCTTCGGCTCAACTTTTATACAAACACTTAGAAGGTGCTATGAGGGTGCTTCTGCTGCTTTACTTTTAAATGGCCTCCTGACGAACTTCAATATAAAAAGGGGAACAAGGCAGGGGTGCCCCATCTCGCCCCTTTTGTTTGATATTTATATTGAATCCCTCGCACAGGCATTGAGGATGGATGATATGATCACCCCCTTTAGAGTTCTAGAATACAGCTGTAAATTAGCCGTATATATGCTGATGATTTGCTGGTTTATACCAGTAATCCGGCGGAGGTGCTCCCTAGGGTGGAGGCTGCTCTCACTGAATTTGGTCTGTACTCTGGCTACCTGATTAACAACTCCAAAACCGAGGTAATGGGCTGGGGGGTAGATAATTGGCAGGCACCTGTAGCAGTGAGTTTAAGTATCTGGGGATAATAATAGCAGGCCTAAACAACATCACCCAGATAAATTTGAAGAAGGTGGCCAAGGAGATCGACCATCTTTTCTCCAGATGACAAAACCTTCCTCTCACAATATATGGTCGTGTGAATCTAGTTAAGATGGGCATCTTGCCCAAACTGACGTATCTATTCAGTACTATACCTTTGGTCTTTTCTGATAAACTTCTGGGGGAAATCCAGGGGAAAATAGGCAGCTTTATATGGGCGAATAAAAACTCCAGGTTGTCCTGGAAAAAGCTAAAAAGACAACTTAAAAGGAGATCTGACGCTGCCCGATATGCTCTGGTACTCATTCTCTTTCCAGCTAAAAAATATACGTAGTCTGCTCTCTAGCCCTAATGATTCCAACTGGGGTCGGATCCTGACTATAATAGCTAATCTTGAGGGGGAGATAACAGTTTCTTGTATAAGTTTGGAGCGCCAAAATTCTACAAGAAAGTCCGACTGAAGGTTTTAAAACTAGCGCTTCACGTCTGGAATAAAGTCAAAGGGAAATGGGGTATAAGATACTATTCTGACTTTGCCCGAATTTGGGATTTGCCGGGATTGCCCGAGTGTCTCAGAGATGGCTTAGCGCCCCCTATCAGGAGAGCAGGGATTAAGATATGGTCCGACATAGTAACATCTGAGGGGTTTCTCTCTTGGGTGGTTCTGAGATTAAGGATAGGGGACTCTTTTTCCAGATTCAAATATATGCAACTTTGTTCTTGGTTTCTGAGAAAGAGAATATTGGTGGGAATTGGGAGATCGAGAATGCCCTCAAGTCCTAACCCCAGGAAAAAAGAAGTGGGATTCTGGTATAGAAGCCTGTTAGATGCAGAGGATTTACAGATTTCCCCCCTCTCATCTAGTATGGAATTCCTCCATGTTGGAAGAAGCCTCAGCTAGTCTTTATGCTTTATCCCTCCAAATCCTATATACGTTCGCCAGGCCATCTTCTCTAAAAAACAAAAAAAACACTTTTATGTCATTATTAGGCTGTATTACACGGCCAAAAAAATAGCGAAATGTGTATGTCCCACCCCCCTAAGTGCCCCAGATGTGGCCTGGTCGAGGCAGACGACATCCACACTTTTTTTGACTGTGTCATTTTGGGTGTCTTTTGGGCTAATGTGGGGAGGGCTTTGGAGGGTATTTTTAAAGTTAAATTGTGCCTTAATGCAGCTCGAGTGCTGTTTGGTTTGGATATAGATCTCTTAAGGCGGTTATCTGCGACACAAGTGGGCTTGTTTTTTTGTCTGATTTTGATCGCCCGTAGAGAGATTTGCAAACTGTGGAAGGATGCTAGTCCCCCTCTCTATGAAAACTGGTTGCGTGCAGCATTAGGTATGGTGCGTCTAGATATGGGATTGGCACATACTGTTAACAACAATGTGTGGGAACCTTTGATCTTGTGGGTCAGAGAGATGAGGCTGGTCTAAGGTCTCAAAGGTTTTATGATTACACCATGCCTCGTACAAAGAAGCAGGCCTGGTTGGCCCCAGGTGAATGCAAGAACATTAGCCCTGGGCGCCCAAGTTGGAGCGGGTTTTAATTGTTCATTTACAGACGCCAATGGTGAAAATGAGGACCTTTAAAAAAAAAAAAAGAAAAAAAAATGCTTCATCATCAGGTCCCAGCTGAGTAGCCGAATGCTACTCAGCTGTGCTGCGACACCTGGTTACAGTGGAGCAGGTTTTACGGTGTACGTGAGTGTGATGAAGTGTACTGTGAATGTTAAAAATACCTCAGGATTCTACCTGTTGAATTTATTCGCGGTGATCCTGAGTATGTTTAAAATGAGCTTGTGGATAAACAGTACTATGTGCAACTGTATTTTATTATCCAATGATGGTCAACATGTTTCAGCCCTCAAAAATATATAAACAGGGCTTTCGTCAGGACCTCTCAAAGTGAAAGGTGAGTGGTAAAAAATCCCCGCATGTGCTGCATATTAAGTGTTCACGCTAAGGAACACTGAATGCAAAAAGGTTGTTTCTTAAAAAGGACTGACTGTATTATGCGTATAATAATGCGTGTCGGATCATTTTTTTTGTTAACAAATATCCCAGTAGTAGCATTACAAATATCCCAGAATGAGCATAAGTAAGGGTGCCGTCCCTTATGTGGCTAATAGAGGTCCCTTTACAACTCCACACAGACACCTAGTAACAGCCTTCTGGTACTGCCTGTTTTCTTGTTTCGTGGATTGTATTTTATTACTTGTGCTACTGCTGGGATTTTTTTTTACCTAACAAACATCATTTGCTACACCAGTAGCTCAAACTTACAGTAATGCAAGACCTATTGCATTGCAATGCTTGTTTACAATCTGTAGGCAAGCTACTGTTATGTAAAGTGCAAAATAAATCTTCACTTCTTTAGGATTGGATGAGAGTACATTTTAAATAATTTCAATTCCATTATGGAACACATGATAAGACTTGTTGAATTTTGTTTGAAATCAATGAAATTAAGATGTTTTTTTTCTTGAATTTAGGTGATGGTGAAATTGAAAATTCATTATACGTCACCTGACTACTTCCCAATTAAAGTAGCATCTGATACACCTCACTGAAAACTTTCTGTAACATGTGGCAATTGGGACATTTTCAAGAATTTCGCATTGCACATTGAATTTTTTCCAAATCAAGGTGTTTAAGTCAGAAGTAGCACGCTTTCTACGGATAAAACATGTGGTTGATAAATGTGCGCAAAGAACTTTTAGATGATGTGATCAAAGAGACAGCCCACCAGCACCTGTCTTGAACAGGTAGTATAATCGAACTTGAAAAGATATTAAAGAGATGGAAGTACACCTCTGATTTATTGCTGCTAAAATCACCAGTTTGAATAATTCGTACTTACGTTACTGTACTACTGTAAACTTGATTTGTTATTAAGATATCCCTAATTCCATCCTATAAGTAATAATGTTACTAAAGTTTTAACTTTCTAGATTGTCACAATTACAACTTTGGTTTGATGTTAACAGTCACTTGACACAGGCAATGCTTGGTAGAAACCATTTTCTGTAACAATCACGAAGGTTAAATGAAAACCGACTAACCTGCTTTCACTCTTCTCTGATTTTGAGGTTCAGTATTAGAACTTTTATAACCTCACTTGTTTGCAGGTAGCTCATTGGATTCCCATATGACCTAACGTAGTGATGAGTGGAAGGGTACCATTAGCTGAGAAAGCCATGTCAGAAGGTTATGCCAGGCTGCGTTACCGGGACACCTCATTACTTATCTGGCAGCAACAACAGCAAAAGCTGGAGAGTGTGACACCAGGCACCTATTTGAGTAGGAGCCGGAGCATGTGGTATTCTCAATATGGAAATGAGGCAATATTGGTGCGGGACAAAGCCAAACTGGAAGGACTCAAGGACACGGGTCAATCAAAATTTTGCAGTATAATGTGATCATGTACTATACACGCAAATTAGCATGATGATTGTGAATTTTGGGTAGTAAAGTAAAATGATTCTTTGGTCCGATGCACCCCCTATGGGGTTCTTAATATGACTTTAACTGTTGAGTGTCTATAGATGGCAAACAACCTTTCATTCCAAAAACATTGATAAAATGGTACAATTATGTTGGCAATGGCAACTAGCCTTCAGTTCCCAAGTTGAGTTTTAGGTTTGACCTTCATGAATGCACAGGCACATTTGCTGTGACGTGTTGTATCTCACCAAGACTTGGCTCAATGTTCATTTTCTAATTAGTCTACCAAGCAGCACCTCTCATTTGACAGTATAGCGCTTTTTAATTGTATATTTTGGTTTCTGATATTATACATTCATTTTAAATAGATAAGCTAATGTTCATTTTGCACTACACAAATTAAGTGTTATTGGAGTATTAAATGTTACCCTTTTGTTTTTAGTATTTATAAATAAGAATGAAAATATTTTTCTTAAAGGGAATGTTTTTTTTGGTATGTCTTGGCTTTAGAACCAATTTAAAGCACTTTGATAAACCAGTATGTGGAACTAGTTAATGTAATTGATCCAACAGAGCCATATCACCATGCAGCAAAATTGTTTAAAGCACAGTTAAGGCATTCCGAAATTAAGAATCTGCATTAACAGTAGTTGGGATCTTCTAATAAGTTCTGCAAAGCTGACGCGGTTTAAACAAGTTTGGAAGAAAAACAAAAAGTACTGCATAAAGAGATATTACAATACAGAGTCTGTCCACGTGTTGTCCACCCTCACTCTGCTGAAATGAAATGACAGTTTTTAAAAAGATCAGTTCAAGTGCAAAATGTATACCAATGTGGACTGTAAACTTTTTTTTTGCTAGACTTGAAATGTGCCGAATAATTGATTACCTGAGTGAAGTGTGTGGGTTAGGAGGTTTTTTTCTGTCCTTTCCTTCATGTTGGTGTGTGTCAACCTGTATTTATACAGATATCAATACTGCCAGTATTTTACTCTTGAATAGAAATGGGATTCTGTACAATGAATTGTGTTTACTTGATCAATGTGCTTGCCATAAAATTAAGCGTTTTGTACCTATTTATTTTTTATATTAAATATACAGGATAATGCATGATTCATAGATCAACTTTTGGTATTCCCTATATCAAAAAAATAGGCGAAGCAGCACTTTCTTCAATACAATGTGGATTCCAAAAGTTGATATCAGTGTAGTAGCTTTAATGCTGGATTTCTATTTGGCATTGAGCTCTTTTGGCTTTTTAAAAAATATCTGTGACGTTGGCTATGTCGGTACCTGTGCATTTCACATCTGTTAAGGCATGTGATTTCACAATGAACAGTATTCAATGCACATCAGCTTGACTGGTGGTTTGTGTCCATACACTTTTGAGTATCTGGTATTGTCAATTGTGCCACAATAAACATATAATGATACTACATGAAATTATTTAATGTGCTTGCTGCATAGCCTTGCTTAAGATTCAAGCTTCATTTATTACGACAATTCAACTGCACAGTTGCACTAATACCCCCATCATATTTCCCCTTCAGAGATTAACCCCCTTCCTTAGCCATTGTTAGAATATTGTGTTCCTTGCTTATGCCCAGTTTGTACAATAGATGGTAAAGCTAAGAAAGAGAACTTTTGGGTATGACGGGCCCTATTATGCATTGGGCACACTTTCCGTGTTTGTGCCCGACGTACCTTAAAATAGGTGCACTGTGTGCGAACAGGGAAAATGTGCCCTATTAAATAGAATGCGCTGCCCCCACGGCAGCCACTAACTTGCGCTCCCCTGGGGGCAGCGCATTCAGGTGGTAAACAGGGTAGCTTAGAAGCAGCCGCTCCCGCCTGCACTTTTAAAAAGGATTAGAGATCCCCTTGCGGGCGGGTGCAGTGAGTGGCTACAAATCTACATGAAACAGTTTTTAAATGCCTTGAACCCTAATGCCCGAGGACAACTGTTCTAACCTGACTTTAAATGCTGCAGTCGAAATTGCTAGTGCATATGTAAGGCTACAAGAGGGAAAATGGAGGAAGGGCCTCCTATGAGGAAAAACGCCTGCAACCAAAAAGGTAATAGGAGAACGGGGTCCGTCGGTACAGTAGCATAATCACTCAACCAGGTGCCTAAGGATCACAATGCTTCGACGTCTGGAAGTAGGGCCACATTACAAGTTTCTGATCCAAAATGAGAAGGGTGAGCTTATTGGAATGTGTCTAAGAAAAAGAGTCGCCAAGCATATCCAGAAACACCTCCTGCCGGGATTTGCTCCATACAAGTGGTTGAGGAGAACACTTCAGTTTTGCTTGATACAGGTAGCTGACCAGTGATCCAAGGACGTTTGTTACACCACGACAAATAGTGCCTTAGCAGAATGTAGTGATCTCGTACCTAGGAGGACGAGAATGTCCCCCCTCCAAACCCCATGAAAAATGTTCATCTACACAGAGGTGTCACTAGGGTTGGTGTCACCCAGTGCGGGTAACTCATGGTGTCACCCCCTCACGACTTACCCCATGATGGACCTCCTCTGAGTCTTCCAGTGCTAAATAACTGGTGCAGATATCCAGAGCGTCATAATTCAGGAGTCAGGACCAAGAGTCCATTCACTGTTTTGTGTGGACTGTATGCCAATGTTGTCAGTTCCCTGAGTCCAGTCTTGGGGGCTTTGTCTGGACACGTTAATGGTGGGTTTGAGTGATGGAGTCTTAACGTTGGCTTCTGCCCTTTGGATATGGTTTTACGCTTTGGGTGGTAGAGTTTAAGTATCAACAGGCCACTGTACACTTGAAAAGAAACTTCTCCAGTGTATGAGATTCAAATCAAATGAATGACTCTCACATAAATGTAAATGGCTGAGCCTAACAATTAACTAATGTAACCAATAATGGCCATCTTTTCTTGACAATGCTTAAATAGGGTTACCAGCAATTCGTAGCTGCTGAGAGGAACAGTTTCCATCAGAAAGCATTATTTTTAGGTCAAACCTAGCAGCACACATGCGCTGCTCTTCGTGGCATGGTGTATCTACTCTGGGGCCATAGACCACGCCCACCACTTTCCATTTGTTCCTTCCTATGCCAGTCAGAATTGCGGTTTTTGGTGAAACGCTGCTCAGTTTTCCGCCTTTGGGTGTGTTTTCACTTTGATGTTGACTGTCCCGGTCACATGTCGCCTTACTAATGGCTTTACATATTGTGTGTTTGACGCACTCCTTTTTTTATATTGAACGGTCCCATGTCGTTTCTTGTTGTTACTCCTGTCTCTCTCTGCTTGTTTGTGTGCCTCTTCATCTTTCTTCACTGCCACTGGCCGTCATGCTTAACTATAACTTTCGTTCATCAGGCTTAAGCAGACTACCATTTATTTGCATGCATGGTAACGGTGTCCCCAGTGGCCGAGTGGAGAAGATGTTCGGTCAGAAGCATCACTAGGGTTGGTGTCACACAGTGCGGGTAATTTATGGTGTCACCCCCTCACGAATTACTTCATGATGGACCTCCTCACCTCCTCTGAGTCCGCCAGTGCCAAATAGCGGGTGCAGATATCGAGAGCATCATAATTCAGGAGTAAGGACCAAGAACCCATTCACTGTATTGTTTGGGCTGTATGCCAATGTTCAGTCTTTGGGGCTTTGTCTGGACACTTTAATGGTGGGTTTGAGTGATGGAGTCGAACGTTGGCTGCTGCCCTCGGGATATGGTTTTGCGCTTTGGGTGGTAGAGTTTAAGTATCAACAGGCCACTGTACACTTGAAAAGAAACTTCTTCAGAGAGTCTGCATCATCCACTTAATATGGACACACTAGAGACATTAATGGTTACTCTCGTCGAGGGGTCTACTCTCCGCTAAAGTCTTCCTTCTTGCATTGGCCTCCTTGATAGCTTCTTTTGTCACAGGACTTCCCAAAATGACTCTTCCTCAATGCAACTTGTAATCACTTAACTGAAATAGAACACAACCTCTGCAACACCATCCCAAACTGCGATGGAAACCTCGTAGTCACGATAAAGTCATGTTGATTGCCAATAGCATGAAAAGGCCATACTGCAAAAACATGGCTACTATAACACAACATCAATATCTCTGAAATGCCTTCCTTGTTAGAATCCCCTGTACTTCCCTTACAGGGGCTGTGCACTCTCTGTGTCTGCATAACCCATTTTTCTTGGCTCTGGAGTATCTGTAAAGGAACTCTACCGACTATTTTTATTGGTACTTTTAATGGTCCAGTATTCACAACAGCCAAAATCCTCATGGCATGTATCTCACCACACAGTTCAAGCAAAGGCGGGAAAAGGAGCAGCGTTTCACCAAAGAAAAGAAAGCAATTTTGACTGGCATAGGAAGGAACAAATGGAAAGTGGTGGGCGTGGTCCATAGCCCCCGAGTAGATACACCATGCCACGCAGAGCAGCGCATGCATGCTGCTAGGTTCCACTTACAAATAATGCTTTCTGATGGAAACTGTTCCTCGGCAGCTACGAAATGGGAACTTCTAGTAACCCTATTCCAGCATTGTCAAGAAAAGCTGGCCATTACTGGTTACATTAGTTAATTGTTAGGCTCAGCCATTTACATTTATGTGACCGTGTCATTCATTTGATTTGAATCTCATACATCGGAGTAGGTTCACTCACTGTCTACGTCACACTAGTTAGAGCATTGTTAATTTCTGGTCATTATCAGCAGTCCTATTGACTATATAGAAATTGTACCCGTAAGGATCTTGGTGGAAAACCCAGTCCAGGGCACCCCTGGCCTTGACATCAGTGCTGTGATCTTGCATAGGGGCCTAATGGCCATGAGTTTATCTGAGTAGCTGATTGATCAGAGCCAGGAACTCTTAACAAAAATTCTGCTAGGAGCAATGAACAGAAAAGGTGAGAAACGTTTCCTAATCATGCTTTCTGCAGTGTCGTTCTTCAGGGGATAGAACTTCTGGGTATAGAAAATGGAAGGATGAAAATGATCAGTACTGGAAGGGGGACAGTGAAACCGGGCAATAAGACACAAAGAAAAAGAGAGCAGGGAAACATAGGAGGGGAAAGAAAACAAATAGACAGTGACGGAACAGGATTGAAAAGAGACAATAAGAAAACCTAGGGGAAGAATGTAAAGATGTAGGAAGGAATTACCAGTCGGGAATTTGAATACAGATAGCTGGTGGTTGGGAAAAATCATGATCAAGTTTAATGAATCGGAGATGGTGTTAAACCTCCGTTCCATGAGGTAATGTGTCCCTCAGGTAAGGCACCACCCAGCTCATAAGAAATATTAGCAATACAGTCAATTAGATAAAACGCCCCACTCAAGCACTGATTGCTAGATTAGCAGAATAGTGCAAAGATATATTACAGAAATCCAAAAGTACGGTGCAGGTTAATTGCCATGAAGGCTGTCAGCAAATAGAGCACTACAGAGAAATACAAAATCAAAAATAGTCCCACGTGGGCATCAAAATCGCGAGAGACACAGGCAGCATCCCTCCTAGAACAGGAAAGTCTCTGGTTCACCCACCGAATCGGAGGTTTTTGTGCATGATTTGCACATCTGGAATTAACAGCTGTAGAATCATTGTGGTACGATCAAATCTGTTCCATTAATAGCATGGTCTCAAAATGTCATTGCCTTCGCACTATCCCACTACATTAATAATTATTCTACCCCCTCTATGCTAATGCCATGCAGAGGTGGTGGAATGGACTAGATGCATAAACAGCATGAAGAATAGGGTACAGTGAGCTTACGGAAGGACCTTGAGAAATAGTTGCAGTTTTGTGACTTAGCCTGGGAAAATTAATCCGAAACAGACAATGGAAATAAATAATATTCTACTTGAGTATGTGCTGCAGAAATGACCGTCATATGTGCAGAGGGAGGACAAGGGTGACCTCCATATTGGAAAACATAACTGCTAGACCCAAGGCCTAGGTGACCAGTCAGCAAAACAATCTTTTTGCACACCATAGGAAATTCTTTTTGAAGACAATAGTGCTATATCAGTGTTTACGTGTGTAATCAATGAAGAAACTATATTCTGCACATTGTTAAAGAAGCACAAAAATATAAACGCACAAAAATCCTTTGGAGTGTTCATAGAGAATTAGGTCTGTACACCGACACGGGAACCACAAGCCTGGAAATTACCAGCCTCATCATCACCAAGGAAGTAAGAAACTGGACAGGAGTGAGGCAAGCTGAAGGACAACAGATCAGACGCATGTGGTCACTGTGCTTTGGAGCTCTCCCATTTAAAAAAAAATAATTGCCCAAAACTCCCAATACAGCATATTAGATGTGGCTTGCAGTAAGGGGAAGGGGACACCTATACAGACATGGGGACACCTATACAGATATATGGACAGCACAGGGTGGTGCATGACAGAATATTGAGGAGAGGATCGGTGTGATTAGACAAAAATAGAACCCGTAATCTTTGTCACAATATAGCTGCGTGTGTTGTAGTTTATTTGGAACCAGAAAATCAATGAATAAAATATTGCAAAGTGGTGCAATTGATGAAAACAGCTAGCAAGTTAAAACAAGCATTGGCATAGCCATTAGGTCTCGCCTTTGGGACCTTATAAGTGTTTAGCCATGCAACAGTTGATGTTGTTGCACCAAAGATATTGTGCTGCATAACTAAATACTTATAAGGTCCCAAAAGCGAGACCTATTGGCTATGCCAATGCTTGTTTTCTTTACGCTTAAGAACTGAACCTGCTGCTTCCGTCACAAATGCTGCTGTTGAAAGAATGTTCTCTGCATAGGAATGTTATTACCTAATACAGGATTGTAAATTCTGTGGCACAATGAAAATGAATAAAATTGGTTAAAAAAATAACAGGGATATATGGTTCATAAAAAATGGCTGGAAAATAATGAAGTAAATAGATATGGTGGAAGTGATACTGGATTAGACACTACACAATAATATAACCGAAGGATACCCAGTGACTGTACAAAACAAAAACACAAGACAATAGTTAATCTTTGTTTAAGAACAATAACAAATCAGGAAACTAAGAGTCTCTGCTGTTGCCAAAATTCGCAGCTTGCTTTTGAGGCTTTTGCTGCCCGGAACACTTCGAGCACTTTTTCTTGTGCGTGTGTTGTGCTTGCTTTGCACCTAGTCATTATGCAGAGTTGACGTGAGAAGAGGGGCTGAGGAACTTATCTCTTACATTTTTCCATGGAATCGAGACTACCCTGGCATGAAGGTGCACGTTTTCCTCTTCGGATTCTGCGTGGGACTCCACATAGCTTTGCCTCATGCTGGCATTATCAGTTGCCTGGCTCCCTTCCCTTGCAGCTACTCGCCGCCTGGTTTTTCCTGGAGGTTGGCCTTGTTATGCACAGCGCCCTGGAAAGGCGTGGTTGGCACAGGGTTAGTAGCAGATACCGCTGTGCCGATTTAATGTTTAAGGCCAGTGCAGTCTAAGGGAATCCTGCACCTGCTGTAGCTGGGTTAGTGTAAACAGACTCCGGAAGGGCCCGCTGGTAGCAGTTGATCGCCATGGAACTCCTTCCTTTCTTGTCATTTTACGCTTGTGTGTAGGGTGACCAACTGGCATTGGTGGAAATTCAGGACGGTGAGTGTAAAAATTCAGGACAAAGGGTCAAAATTCAGGACACAAATTCAGGATAGGAGGTCAAAATTCAGGACAAATCTTCAGGACAATTGCATACGTTTTACAGACACACCAGAGGTCGCGCAATTGTATATAAGTAAGCCCAGCCATATCTAGACCTATTCAGCAATTTGCAAATGTATCCATCATGTATCCTTCCATCTATCATTTCACTCATCCACCCCTTCATTCATCCTTTCACTCATCCATCCATTTTCCATCCATCCGCCCTTTCACCCTATCCATCTGTACACTCATCCATCCACTCTTCTAATCATCCATCCATTCACTCATCCCTCCAGCCATTTACCCTTTCACCCATCCAGCCATCCTTTCACTTACTCATCCATTCACCCAGTCACTCATCCTTCCACCCATCCACCCTTTCAATCATCCTCCCTTTCTATCTCCATCGACTCTTTCACTTAGCAATCCTTCCTTCCATCCATCCACCCACCCATCCATCCATCTACTCATCCGCTCATGAATCCATCATTGACCCTATCACTCATCCATCCTTTCTCTCATCCATTTATCCTTTCACTCCTTCACTCATCTATTCATCATTGTGTCCATCTACCTTCCCTTTCACTCACTCATCCATCCTTACATCCACCCTTTCACTCATCCGTCCATCTATTCACCCTTGCACTTATCAATTCATCAATCCATCCATCATTTCACTCATCCATCCACTCACTCATCATCCACATTTTTTCTCATCCATCCACCCTTTTACCCATCCAGCTACCCTTCCACCCATACATCCAGCTATTTCCATTTTCTCTCTTACATCCTTCCCCTCACTCATCAATCCATCCATCCTCTCCCATTATCCATCTATTCAATCTTTCATTCATCCATTCACCCTTTCACTAATTCATCTAGCCATCCTGCTATCCCTTCACTTACTCACTCACCCACCTTTTCATATCAATTTTGAGCTGAGCCTTTTTGACAAGAGGCCCATCAAGAACTTCACCCTCGCTGCAGGAGCCATTCCGGGACTGGGACAGAAGCCACCCAGGGCAGAGACAGGATTCACCACAGGGGGGGGGACAGGAACCACCACAGGGGGGAGGGGGGGGGCAGGAGCCACCACAAGCGGGGGGACGGGGTAGGAGCCACCACAGGGGGTGACAGGAGCCATCACAGGCGGGGGGGGGGGGACAGGAGCCACCACAGGCGGGGGACGGGGCAGGAGCCACCACAGGGGGTGACAGGAGCCATCACAGGCCGGAGCCACCACATGGGGGGGGAACAGGATCCACCAGGGTGGGCACAGGGGTGGGTATGCAGTATTCTAGTATCATCTAGGTGTCTTCCAGGGTGGGGGAGGGCTCCTTAACCCCTCCTGGACAAGACAACGAGAAGACAGGCTCGGTTTCCAAAATGTTAGTTTTGCCCCCCTCCCCCCACACTGATGTACAGTACTGAAAGGAGATACTGCAAGAGAACCGATTTAACTGATTGTCCTCCATACTTTGTTAATCAGTGTGGGTGGGATTGTGCCATTTCTTTATTTTATTACAATATAGACTGCATATTTGTAAACAAACCTCCATTCTTCAATTTAGTGACAGTAATTAAGCCCTGTGAAAAGAACCACGTGCTGCCTCGGTGTAATCAGGGCCGGTTCTAGGATGTTTGGGGCCCTGGGCAGAAAGGGAATGTGTCACACCAATTGCAGATTCATGACGCATTGAGGGCTGTTTGCATCTGAACAGATGCCCCTGCTCCTGAAGCCGCAGCCCACTCCCTCTCAGTCACCTTCGAGCACCTCTTAACAGCTCGTCAAGGGCTGGAGGTGTGAGGGTTGCCATCCCGCTGTGCCTCTCCAATGCTGCTTGGTATCTGAGCTTTCCTACAGCATCAGAGTTACACCTGACCTTAACAGCATTGGAGTCAAGCAGGGAGGTGGAGGAGGTCAGCTGTGCCGGTTGTGTGAACAGTTAAAATTACGGACAAATGGCGTCCGTTAAAGAATCCTTCACGGACAACGGGCAGAGGGCCGAAATTACGGACTGTCCGTGAAATTTACGGACGGTTGGTACCTACTTGTGTGTGCCCCAAAAAGCAGAGCATCGAGAGGTTTGAATAAAACAGACTTCTTTACACACTGTAAACACTACCTGGGATGAATCTAATACCACATAGTCTTAGAGTTGTGCCATTCCTGTATTGTCTTACCCTCGACCTTAATTTATTTGTATATTTATTTACTGATTATAGTGTTTTTAGTCAAATCATTTGACCAACTACTTTAACGGTACACATGAAAGGAGAGATGCATAAAGCGGTGGTGAAATAGGAATAATTCTTAACGATTTTTAAAAAACTTGATCGTACAGAAAGTGGCAGCTCTTTCCATAAATTGGAGCCAATAGTGCAAGAGAACAGAATTGACACATGCATGGAGGATATGGCGCAGTGAGAAAGACAAAGTGGCAGAAAACATAAAGGCACGCGGCGAGACTGCAACAAGGAGATGAGTAAGCAGCATGGAAGGAGTAGAGATGCACACAGCGAGAAAGCAAAAAGAAAATTGGGAGAAGGTTTGGGGGGTGAGCACAGAAGCACACGGCAAGACAAAACAACCTGAAGATCGGAGTCTATGGCAAAGAAGCACAGACAGAGCAACATGAAGAAGGGAGTAAAGAAGCACACAGTGAGACGGAGCAAAGTGGAGATGAATGGGAGAAGCACATGAAGAGGCAGAGCTACATCGAGACGTGGGGAGGCCGATAAGCACATGTAGAAGATAGTTGGAGAATACACGCATTCTCGTAGAGTGCTTCTCTAAAGAGGACGAGCATTGGCCGCGCGGAATGCATAGATGGGGGCTGCAGCGGGAGAGAGAGGCGGAGGGAGTTGTGTGCGCTGCTTGCAAAAGCACTTAATGAGCCATGACGGCTCGTAAGTGTAAAACAAGGCTTAATGAGATGAGAAAGACAGATGGCGGCTGCACGCATGCTTGCGAGCGTTCACGCAAGCTTCAGGCCAGGAAAAGCTTACGGGTAGCACTATGAAAACCCCCTTACTAAAAGTCGAGCAAGCAGTGCATGCGCTGCTCTAGGCTCGACCTAAACATCTGATCAATGTAAACAAATAAAACCATGATAAATACGAGACCGTGTGGGATTATTATTATTATAGTTAATCACGGTCTAAAGGAAATTCCATAAGAAACCTTAAATTCACCCTTGCCAGTAAAAAGTTCCCCCATCCCTAGCATGGCAAATAAGGTGAAAGTCTAACTAGCTGCAAAATAAAAGCAAATCAACAAATGTAAAGTCTTCGGACCTGCACTATAGGCCAATGAAATCTGAATCTAGGCATGTCATAACGAACCCCCTTGAATCCATTCCGGCTCCCTCCTCCACCTCCTCCGCGGGAGGAAGGGCGACCGAGCGAGTTGGAATGGTGCCCCCATGGGCTGAAGAGGCATCGGGGGGCCTTGTTAGACTACCACTCCTGCCACAGGTTAACTAGTGGGGTGTCAAATTTGTCATATGACTATAACCCCAATTAGACACATTGCTACAGAACCTCTCTCGTATCCTCCTTTCACCCCTTTCTTTCCTGTTTCTTTCTTTCTATCATCCTGTGCCTAATTTCCCAGCAAGTCAATGTAGAGAGGATTAGCTAAACATATATCTCAAGTACCTGTAATCACTGCAATACATACTACGTTTGGCTAACCCCGTGACAGAAATGCTAATGTATCTGTTTATAAAAAACTAATAAAATACTTTGAAATAAAAAAAAATCAACATTCGACTTGCATGACTTTCAATTGAATAGGCAAATATCCAACCATTCCAACTGAGACCAGCCCATTGGAAAGCAAATCAAATGTTTAATGATGCAGTTAGCGCTTTTCTTTATGAAAATTTGTGGCCCATAAAGCGCTATCTTAATATCGTAATCCACAACTGAGGCTAATCCTCAAATCAATACATTTAAATATTGTGAACCACTTTAGGCTCCACAAGGAAGACTGAGACTAGTTACATATTATAACCATAAAGTTTTATTAAATACTAAAAGGTCTACAAATTCAGAATCAAATTATTGTAAATCAAAAATTAGTACATGAATACAATAAACAATACCAAATTCAAATCAATCAAAAGCATATTAGCAAGAGGATGAACTAATATAACGTCGCCTCAATGGAAAAGTAAATCAGTTCTACCATAAAGAGAATACCCTAAATCTACTCTGATGTGCTCAGTAAGCATTCTAAAAGCGTTCTGGAAAATCTGAGGTTCCTTGGTTTTCGGGACCGGACTCCATTTTGTTTGCGTTGCTCGAGACGCCATTTTATGTTGCCCTCACGTAGGCCTAGGTAGTAAACGAACGAACGAAGTTGCATGGGCCTCGTTGTTCATGTACGCATTTAAACAGGCCCTTTTCGATTTGCGAGTGAGCTGCAAAGATGCTGACCCCGTCACCTGAAACTGACCCTTTACGAAGCCAGTTTTCTCTAGCTGATCGTTGTCTGAGTCCCCAATCAATGTTCAGGATATCGTTAGTTTTTAGTGTTCTTGCACATATCTTATCCTACTCAACATCTGAATTGTTTCTTTCCTTTATGACTTTTCGTTACATGGGTAGTGCTTTCAATTATGGGTTTGTCCGGCTTGTGGTAATCGAATTTGGGACAGTCCTAATAATTAACTTGTGGGTTGGTACGATGTAAAGTGAGCTTTTTGGAATGTAATAATATATGTAAAATGTATTCTATTGGTCAGAATTTGCCGCAGTGGGTGTGCATTTGTAAGTGGTCGCAATTGCCAATATAAGGTGATGTTTTGCTCTACAAAAATTGAGCAGTTTCCTGGGTCTTACACCGTGTTGTATTGCTTGGTTCACTGTTACTAGCTGCAGCTAATAAATTGATCTCTGACGCCAACCAGAAGTATTCCGTGTCTCTGTAGTCTAAGACAGGAGAAACCCGAAGACTTCGGGTGTGTCCCTGGCACCACTGGGTTCTAAGAAAACCCGGTTCTTCAGTTGGCGCCCAACGTGGGGCGACTTCAGCGGTACCGGCCCAAGCCCGAGGATCGTGAGGAGCCGCGTGGCAAATTCTGGCGGAAGGCCGCCACTTCATCGACCCCTGTATGTCGACGTGGACCGAAAGTCTTTGCTGCAAGGCCTCCTGCTTTCCGACGGCTACGAAGGACTGTCGCCCTGTCTTGGACCCTTGATTGATCCTTTGTAGAGCGAGACGATAGACGGTCTTCTGGTGGCGTGACAGATACTTTGGTTAAGTATAAGTGGGTCGCTCCCACGACTTTGTTTGGTTCTTGGTTTGGCTTGATTCGGATGCTGCAGCAATCAAAGCCGAGGGGCTCGTATATTTACGAGTGTATCGATAATTGATAACCCCTTGAAGTTTGAAGCTAGATTAGTGAGCTATAAGATGCCTGGTCTTAGCAAAATTAGGAAATGGTTTAGTTGTGGTTGCAACAGGGATTCCCGATTGGAGGATTCGTGTCCGATACCTCCGGTTGGAACTCCGACTTATGAGCTCTATTCCAAACACGGAGTGGGTCCTATACTTATAATGAAGTGTGGGTCCGCTATACTAAAAAAGATGGTGTCTTACGATGGCCCCAACATGGTAGCTTTGAATGAAATATTTTAGATAATCTGGAAGTAGCGCTATTTAAGAAGAAAGCCCGGCCGGCAATGTTTGACTCTTTCCGTCTCTGGCGAAAGGAAGCCAAACAGCGAGAAATTAAGCAAGCAAAAAGAGATAGGAAGGATAAGAATATGTCAATACTACAAGCTGCTAGGCAGTTTAAAGCAGACGAGGAAGATCCAGTGAGTGAAGTTTCAGATAGACAGCGTTGCATGGCCATAGATAAATGTTATCCGGCCTTACCGTCTTCTCCTCCGAAAGTGATGGAAGACCCTGAAAAAGAACCTTTGATGTCTCATTTACTGACATTGCCACCTCCTTATGTGCAGGGTGCTACAGCGCCTCCATTACCCCCGGTTGTTCCACCCTTTGTTGTTCAACCTCCTGCTGTTGTTCATCCACCTGGTGCTCCACAGATGGTTTTACCTCTTACTGCGCAACCCACTCTAGGGTCGCAAGCTTTACTTCCAGCTTTGCCTCAAACTCCTTTGCCTTCTACTTTTGCATCTTCGACTTCTAGTGTTCCTGTTCCTCCTTTGTCTCAAGATTTTAACTTTCCTCTTTTTACGCCTACTTCTTCTCCTTCTGCACGAAAACGAATGACTGAAACTGTTGTCAATTTGTTGTCTCCATTGTTTGGGCCACTGAGTATGACCCCTGTTTCGGAACGTAAGCAGAGTCGTAGTCAGTTTCCTAGTTCTGAAGAGCGGGCGGTGTTGGATTTATTGGCTCGTAGATGGATTTTGAATGCTCCCAGGTATAATTTGCCATCAGTTATGGATGTTTTCTTTCAGTGGGAGCCGCCTAAGCAGAGGTATGTTTTTAATGTAATGTGTGCCTTTTTGAGGCAAGAATTGGAAGATAATGAGTTGGGTCAGATTCCGCAGGAAGTGCTTGATGTTCAGTCAGAATTTGCTAAAGGGACAATAGTGGAATCTGATGTTACAGATGCTGTAGAGACGATACTTGCCTTCAGGTCTAGGTTACCGCCTCAGCCATTGTATGAACCTGATCCTTCTGTTAGGAGGAAAGTGAAGCAGTACCCTATGAGAGAGGTTCCCCCTGTATGGATAGAGGCAGTTGCTGCTAATGTTAATCAGGGTATTCAGGCTGCAGAAGCGCATTTTCAGCGAGTGTGGGTACATGTTCCTTGGAAGCGAGCAGAGGTCTTGGCTCTTTAGCAGACCTTACCTGACCCTCGTAAGGATCCTGCCGGTTATTACAAAGAGTTGTCTCAGACAGTAGATGCGTGTATTATGAATTTAGCTGATATAGATATGTTGATGGGTAATGTAGTTCCGCAACCTTTGTGGGCAAAGATTCTTCATGAGAATCATGCGGCAGAATTAGGTGATACATGGGCTAATAATATTGCCGCAGATGGTAGACAGGTTGGAGGTGCTAAACCTGAGCCTTTAGTTTCAGAATTACCTGGTAAAATTATTAATCTAATGAAAACTATGATGCCTCCTTTGCGAGTGAATTGGGATAAGTTAGCAGCCTGTAAGCAAAAGAAAGATGAGAGCGTGTCCGATTTCTTCACGAGGTTTGAAGAGACGTTTATCGATCATAGTGGTCAGGATATGAATATGGAAGGTGGTCAAAGATTGTTCGTGGACAAATTTGTCTTTAATTTGCTTCCCGAGCTTTCTAATAAGTTAAAGGACTCTGAGAGTTCATGGGCTGTTTCTTCGTCGGCCCAGATATTGGCTACTGCCCAATATTATGAGAACAGGGATAAAGATGAGAAGGATAAAGTAGAGAAGAAAACTAAAGAATTAAAGACGAAAGTTCTTTTGCAGCAAGCTTATCCGCCTCGTCAGAATCAGCCTCAGTTTCAGCAACCTCCACAGTTTCAGAGATTGCTACAGAAGCCTGAGCCTTATGCTCAGCGATTCTTTCCTGGTCCTAATCAGTGTGCTTATTGTAGAGAGGAAGGTCATTTCAAGAATAGTTGCCCGGCTTTGCTACAGCGTGCGAATGGTGTATCTGGTCAGAGAGGTCGTGGTGGGTTCCAGCAAACTCCTAGAGGCAGGGGACATGGTGCGTTACCTCAGAATGAGCGTTCCTCTTCCCTTCAGAATTCTGCGAATTATTTTGACAGACAGAATGTTCCGACTGGTCAGTCTGCACAGTACTATGTTGACAATTATTATGTCGAGAGTGAGATTGCTGGTTATAATGATAGTTAGGACAGCCATGGGCAAAGAGAGGGAGTAGTGTCAGTTCCAGTAGATCAGAGTGGACCTTATGTTGAAGTGACTACGTCAGGTGTGGTACAACCTTTTCTTTTGGATACTGGTGCGACGAAGAGTTCTATTATGCACTCTAAACTTCCTGGCGTACCTTTGTCTGGCTTGACCAATGTTTCCGTAGAATTTTCAGGCGCCCCAGTTTGTAACCCGATTTCTAATCCTTTGCCTCTTTCTATTGGCCCTTGTAAATTGGAAACTCCTCTTATTCTAACGACTGGTTGTAATGAGAATCTGTTGGGATTGGACTTGCTGAAAAGATTGTATGCGACATTACATTGTTCTCCTTCAGGAGTACACCTTACTTTAGGTAAGAGAGTGATCTCTCCGATGTGTCTAAAGATTGTCTTCCACTGGAATTGTGTTCTCTTCTTGATACGCTTTGGGCTACAGGTCCGAATGATGTTGGTCTTTTGCAGATTCCGCCCTATGTTGTCACTCTCAAATCGAATGCTAGGCTACCTCGTATCCCACAGTATAAAATATCTAGTGATGGCGAGAGAGCTCTTTTAGCGATTATATAAGATTTGGTTGAGAAGGGTGTAGTTGAAGAAACAAGAGGTAATGTGTGTAACAGTCCTGTTTTGCCTGTCCTTAAGCGTACTGATGCTTCTAAGCCACCGGTGTATCGGTTTGTGATCGATCTCCGGGAAGTGAACAAGATTGTGGTGCCACAGTTTCCTGTTGTCCCGGATATCACTGCTTTGTTGACTCTGATCCTGCTTCAGCAGCTTGGTTTTCTGTGATCGACCTAAAGAATGCTTTCTTTAGTATTCCGATTGCTGAAGAGAGTAGAGATATTTTTGGCTTCTCTTTAGGAGGACGAAGCTTCCGGTTTAAGAGAGCTCCCTAAGGTTATTGTGAAAGTCCCTCCATCTATAGTCAGGCATTGAAAACTCAGCTTGATAGTTTTGTGTTGCCTACTGGTGCTACTCTTATCCAGTACGTTGATGATCTGTTGGTTGCTGCTGATGACGAAGAGATTTGTAAAAAGGCTACTCTTTCTTTGTTACGACATTGGTCTGACTTTCACCATAAAGTGTCACCTTCGAAGTTACAGTATTGCCGACAAGAAGTAACCTACTTAGGTCACCTCTTGTCGAAGGAGGGAAGAAGGTTGACCCCAGAACGAATTCAAGCGATTGCGCAAATGCCTGTACCATCCACACAGAGAGAAGTGCGTGCTTTCTTAGGTATCACCTCGTATTGTAGACAGTGAATCCCAAATTTTTCCCTGCTAGCTAAACCTCTGTTGGCACTGACTCTTAAAGATACTCCGTATTCTCTCCCTTGGTCTGATGAGTGTCAGAAAAGTTTTTCTGAATTGCGCGATGCATTGTGTTCGGCTCCGGTGTTGGGTACTCCAGACTATAGCAAGCCTTTCACGTTGTACGTGCACGAGAGAGAAGGTTGTGCGTTGTCAGTGTTGACACAGAGATTTGGGGACAAGCAACGTCCATGTGCGTATTTTTCAGCTACGTTAGACCCAGTTGCTAAAGCGTTGCCGAGTTGTTTGAGAGCTACAGCGGCAGCGGCTGTTTCTATCCGACAGTCTGCTGGTTTGGTATTGGATAATACGTTGATTGTGATGGTCCCACATGCAGTGGATACTTTATTGAACAGAACCAAGACACAGCACCTTACTAGTGCACGTCTGTCAGGTTATGAGTTGACACTTTTAGCTAGCCATGTGCACATCAGAAGATGTAATGTGTTGAATCCAGCTACGTTTTTGCCGATCTCTACAGAGTCGGATGCTCAAGAACAGCATGATTGCTTCCTTCGAACAGAGGAAGAAACAAAAGCTAGGATTGATCTTAAAGATACTCCTCTTGAGAATGTTGATGGTACCTTATGGGTAGATGGTTCGTGTTTCAAGCTTCCGAATGGTGAGACGACTGCAGCATATGCTGTCACAACTTTACATACAGTTGTTGAAACAGCACGCATAGCACAGAATTCAGCTCAAGCATCAGAGCTAATTGCATTGACACGAGCGTGTGTGTTGTCAGAAGGAAAGCGAGTGAATGTATATACCGATAGCCAGTATGCGTTTGGTGTTACCCATAGTTTTGGACGTTTGTGGAGAGAGAGAGGATTCCTGACTTCCCATGGCACAAAGATTCAGCATGGGCAGTTAGTGAATGAACTTTTGGAATCTCTTACTCTCCCAAAGCAGATTGCAATTGTGAAGTGTAGTGCGCATAAGAAAGTTGTGGACGATGTAGGTCGAGGGAATGCGTTTGCGGATGAAGTTGCGAAGGAAACGGCGAGAGACATGATGAGCCGAATGTATGTGGCAGGTCCTGCAAGATGGGTTGTGGAAAGAGGAATGTGTGAAGACACAATAGAAAGTGTGAAGTCAATTCAGGCTGAAGCTACGGAGAAAGAAGTGAGTACGTGGAGAGAAAGTACGGGTGTGTTGGATTCGACAGGTTGTTGGGTTGAGTTGTCAGAACACCAGCGATGGTTGTTGCCAGATGCGTATGTGCTCCCAGTGGTTACTATGGCTCATGGAATGGCTCATATCAGTACAAAAGGGATATGTAAGTTATTGGCTCCAGTGTGGCAGAATGCTGGAATTCCGAAATGTGCTGAGAACGTGGTGAAGCATTGCATGATTTGTTTGAAGTATAATCCTGGCAAAGGAACTCCAACTCCAGCTGGTCATTTTGCTCCTCCGACGTATTCGTTTGAAGTGATACAGCTAGATTACATTCACATGGAGAGATGCAACAATCTGAAGTATGTCCTTGTGGTTGTTTGCGCCTTTTCCAGATGGATAGAGGCCTACCCCCTAAAGGATAATACTGCCTTGTCTACAGCCAAGGTTTTGCTTAAAGAGTATTTCCCTAGGTATGGTTTGCCGAGAATTGTATGGTCGGACAATGGGAGTGAATTTGTGGGTCAAGTTATGAAGAAAGTGTGTGCTGGAATAGGGATAAGTCAAAAGTTTCCTGCTGCGAATCACCCCCAGTCAGCTGGACTTGTTGAATGTTATAATGGCACACTAAAGCTGAAACTTGCTAAGATTCAAGCGAGCACTGGTCTTGCATGGCCAGATGCCTTGCCGTTGGCTCTTTTGTCAACAAGGACGACTGTGCATTCTTGTGTGGGACTTAGCCCATACGAAATAGTGTTTGGTCGTCCAGCGAATGTTTGGAATGTGCCTCGCCCCAAGAAATATAGTGACCTTGAGTACCCTATGTTGGTGGATTACTTACATGACTTGACTGCTAAATTACGTGTTCTCCACCAACAGGTCTATGACAGTTTACCGACAGCTACTACAGATCCAGGCCACGTGCTCCAACCTGGTGATTCGGTGTTGATCAAAAACTTTCAGCGATCCAAGAACTTGGAACCGAGATGGATTGGACCTTTTCTGGTGTTGCTGGTTACTAGAACTGCTGTTAGAGTAGCAGGTAAAAAGAATTGGGTGCATGCCACCCATACGAAAAAAGTTCCGTTGCCCTTACCGTATGACAAGTGGGTGAGGGATGGAATAGCTGACACGGAATGCGAAAGGGTTCCCAGAGTCGTGCCTTTTAGTGTTGCACATTTGACATGGACTCAATCAGAACGCGAGGATGATGATGTTCTGCAAGCTGCTGTGCCTCCATCCTTGAGAATCGACACGATGAATCCGGAACTCCTCTTTAAGGATCAGACTGTGCCTGGTAAAGAACGCTATGGTTTGAGGCCAAGAAAGCCTATTGCTATGGACAAATAAAGATTGGCATTTTTTATGTAGTGAAATACACCTTGTCAGATCAAGAGACTTTTTTCTTCCTTTTTTTCCTTTTTCGAGTCACCATCCGGACTCAGCTGCAGGGTCACGGTATAAGTTCTTAAGGGGTGAGCCGCGTATTGACGCAAGGTCTGCGGTTCAGGGTCGTTAGAGCGAACTTTGGCGCACACTTAAGTGAAGAGGGAAAATTGCCTTGAGCAGCACGTTAGAGGATGGAGTCTTTTGAGTCCGACAAGGGTGTTAAAAGATTTGATTTCAGAGCGAAAATGTGTACATTGATCCGTAACAAATGTTTTTTGATAATGTGTTTTCTAATGCTTTTGAATACTACGATAGCTTGTGTGAGTTGGGTTTTCTATGCCAAGTCAAGTCAAGTCAAGTGATTTATATAGCGCGCTACATACCCAGAGGGTCTCAAGGCACTTGAGGAGGGGAGGGGGAATTACTTGTCGAATATCCAGGTTTTAAGTTGCTTTCTGAATGTAAGGTGGTTCTGAGTGAGGCGAAGGTGAGTGGGAAGTGAGTTCCAGGTTTTAGCTGCCAGGTAGGAGAAGGATCTGCCTCCCATGGTGGTTTTGTTGATGCGGGGTACAGTTGCCAGGGCTTGGTTGGAGGATCGTAGGAGGCGGGAGGGGGTGTAGAAGGAAAGTCGTGAGTTGAGGCATTCGGGTCCAAGTTCGTAGAGTGCTTTGTGTGCGTGAGTTAGGAGGCGGAAAGTAATTCTCTTGTAAACGGGGAGCCAGTGGAGGTTTTTCAGGTGTCCAGAGATGTGGTCTTTACGCGGGATGTCTAGTATGAGTCTGGCTGAGGCGTTCTGGATGCGTTGGAGTTTTTTTTGGAGTTTTGCGGTGGTACCGGCGTATAGGGTGTTTCCGTAGTCCAGGCGGCTCGTGACCAGTGCATGGGTGACCGTTTTTCTGGTTTCGGTGGGGATCCAGCGAAATGTTTTTTTGAGCATGCGAAGAATATTGAAGCAAGAAGATGAGACGGCGTTGGCTTGTCTGTTCATAGAGAGTGAGGAGTCCAGGATGATACCTAAGTTCCGTGCGTGGTCCGTCGGGACAGGTGCTTTTCCGAGGGCCTCTGGCCACCAAGAGTCGTCCCAGGCGGAGGGGGAGGTACCAAGGATGAGGACTTCAGTTTTGTCGGAGTTCAGTTTTAGACGGCTGTACTTCATCCATTCGGCTACTTCTTTCATTCCTTCGTGAAATTGGTTTTGGCGGTGTTAGGGTCTTTGGTGAGTGATAATATTAGTTGAGTGTCATCAGCGTAGGAGATGATGTTGAGGTTATGTTGGCGTGTGATGGCCGCGAGGGGGTCATGTATACGTTGAAGAGGGTGGGACTGAGTGAGGATCCTTGTGGCACGCCGCAGATGACTTCTGTAGCTTCTGATTTGAATGGTGGGAGGCGGACTCTCTGGGTTCTTCCGGCGAGGAACGAGGTGATCCACTCCAGTGCTTTTCCTTGGATTCCGATGTTTCTGAGGCGTTGTATTAAGGTGCTATGACAAACTGTGTCAAAGGCTGCGGATAGATCGAGGAGGATGAGGGCGACCGTGTCTCCGTTGTCTAGCAGAGTTCGAATGTCATCAGTTGCTGCGATGAGTGCGGTCTCAGTGCTGTGTTTGGCTCGGAAGCCGGATTGTGAGGGGTCGAGGGATTTGCTGCTTTCGAGGATGGCGGCGAGCTGGTTGTTGACAGCTTTCTCAATGACTTTGGCCGGGAATGGAAGGAGCGAGATGGGGCGGTAGTTTTTGAGTTCGGTGGGGTCAGCTGTGGGTTTTTTCAGAAGGGCGCTGAGTTCGGCGTGTTTCCAGCTATCTGGGAAGGTGGCGGTGGTGAGGGAGCAGTTGATGATATCTCGGAGGTGGGGTGCGATGATGGAATCTGCTTTGTTGAAGATGTGGTGAGGGCAAGGGTCTGTGGGGGATCCTGAGTGGATGGAGTTCATTAGGCGGATGGTGTCCTCAGTAGAGATTGGGTTCCAGTCACTGAGGATGTTCAAGGGGGGTGGGGGTCCTGCAGAAGGTTGGGTGGGTTGGTCTACGGACCTGTTGTCGAAGCTGTTGTGGATGTCAGCAATCTTGTTGTAGAAGAACGAAGCTAGGGAGTCGCAGAGGGCTTGAGAGGGGGTGATGTCGTTGGAGTTGGCTGAGGGGTTAGTAAATTCCTTGACGATGTTGAATAGTTCCTTGTTGTTGTGGGCGTTGCTATCTAGTCGGTCCTTGAAAGCGGCTTTCTTGGCATTCCTGATCAGTTGGTGGTGTATACGGGTGGCGTTTTTGAAGGCGTCCTTGGTGCTGTTGGTAGGGTCTTTTTTCCAGGCCTTCTCAAGGGAGCGACAGAGTTTCTTAGATTTCTTAAGATCATCGTTGAACCAGGAGGCCTTCTTGCTACCTAGTTTGGTATGACGTTTTTTCAGAGGTGCTAAGATGTCGGCGCTGTTGGATAGCCATTGGGTGAGGTTAATGGCTGCTTGGTCGGGGTTTGAGGAGTGGGCAGGGGGATTTTGAAGAAGCGATGAGGCGATCTGGTCGATGGTAATTTTGTTCCAGTTTCTTCGCAGTGTAGGTTGAGGATGGTTGTTTGTTGTGGTCTTGTTGTAGGTGAAGTGAACGCAGCTGTGGTCCGTCCAAAGGAGAGCAGTGGTGTGGCTGAAGGAGACATGTTTGCTGGAGGTGAAGATGGGGTCGAGTGTGTGGCCTGCGATGTGGGTGGGGGTAGTGACAAGTTGTTTAAGTCCGAGGTTGGCGAGATTGTCCAGAAGGGTGGTGGCGCTGTGGTCGTTGTTCTTTTCAAGGTGAAAGTTGAGGTCTCCTAAGAGAATGTAATTCTCGGAGGGGAGGGCGTGTGGGGTGATGAAGTCCGTGATGTCTTCACTGAATTGTGCACGGGGTCCTGGTGGCCTGTAGAGGAGGGTGCCTCTGAGTGTGGTCTTGGGGTCGATGTGGATCTGGAAGTGAAGGTGTTCGGTATTGGCGAGATTGATGTCTGAGCTGGTTGAGATGCGGATGGATTTCTTATGGACGATGGCGATGCCTCCTCCTGTTTGCCACACAACAGACGCTTGCATCTACCTCCCAACCTACTCCTTCTTTTCCTACTGTTTTCCCACATGAGTTTCATACGTTGCCTGAACATGAACAGACACGAAGATCAGAATTTGTGAACAATTCGTTTATACAGATGTTACATCAGCATCAGCTAGTTGTAAATACCACGAATTGTTGGGTGTGTGGTCTTATGCCGCATACGACTGATAAGGGAATGCCATATTTGGTTTTGCCTTTTTCGCCTAATGGGTCAGTATGGGCACTCCAGTCAATGTTTATCTATGCGAATGAAGCATCTCCTGTACTTTCCGTCAAAGATAATGAGAGTAATAATGCTTTGATCCGGGGAATAGTAGATATGGTCAGAGATATTCATGCATATAATGCTATCCCTAAAGATGAGGTACGAGCATATGTTGGTTGGAACAAGACGAGATATAGCATTAGTCTGACAGAGAAAGAGAGACAGAAAAGGTCTCCTCCTATTTGGATCGTACCCCACCGAGGTCATCTTTGTCTGCAAGGTAATGGTAAGAATCCGAGAGCTCAGTTTGGTAAGAGTGTGTGCGTTCACACCTATGTCTATACGTCCCAGAAATCTCCACCGTTCGTGCCAGCCAAAGGCACATACTTTGTTTGTTATGATAGAGCATATACATGGTTGCCTTCTGATTTTTCAGGCACATGTTATGTGGCGTTTTTGCTTCCCCCTACATATATAGCTGCTTTCAACTACCATAAGACAAGATATGGTAGAGGTGTTATCGATGTGAAAGACACTGCTACACAAGAAGTTGGAGACTTCTTTAAGGGTTTCCTGCCCTTTTGGGGTCCTATGGCTAATAGTAGGAATATTCGTCAGCTTACGAGAGTGGTTGAGGCCACTATCAATGAGACTGCAGGTGCTCTTAGCAATATTACAGCTGAGCTTCAAGCGGATCACCTTATGACATTACAGAACCGCTTTGCTTTAGATATTATACTCGCAGATAGAGGTGGAGTATGTAAATTGATCGGGTCTAGTTGCTGCGTTTTCATACCAGATAATGCCCCGACAGTGTACCAAGCCATCTTGAGGTTACATAAGTCCGCTGAGTCTATACATGTAGACGAAGGGAACTGGTCGTTGTTAGGATGGTTTTGGGAACTGCTGTCCAAATGGGGATGGAAGATTCTAACGTTTCTTGGTATGGCTTTAGCGATCTTTTTCTCGTGTTGCTTATGCATCCAGTGTGGTCCCGCCATTTGTGGCCTTTGTGCTACGATCTGTGTGAGAAGACCTGTCCCGAGAAAAGTGAAGGATAATAAGATGATGTTACAGCAACACCTTGATGACCTGATGAGAATAGATATAGACCTGGATTCAGATTGACATGGGTTTGGGTCATTGCCTACGTAATGGCAAAAGGAGGGTCTGAGGTTCCGTGGTTTTCGGGACCGGGCTCCACTTTGTTTGCGTTGCTCGAGACGCCATTTTATGTTGCCCTCACGTAGGCCTAGGTAGTAAACGAACGAACGAAGTTGCATGGGCCTCGTTGTTCATGTACGCATTTAAACAGGTCCTTTTCGATTTGCGAGTGAGCTTCAAAGATGCTGACCCCGTCACCTGAAACTGACCCTTTACGAAGCCAGTTTTCTCTAGCAGATCGTTGTCTGAGTCCCCAATCAATGTTCAGGATATCGTTAGTTTTTAGTGTTCTTGCACATATCTTATCCTATTCAACATCTGAATTGTTTCTTTCCTTTACGACTTTTCATTACATGGGTAGTGCTTTCAATTATGGGTTTGTCCGGCTTGTGGTAATCAAATTTGGGACAGTCCTAATAATTAACTTGTGGGTTGGTACGAGGTAAAGTGAGCTTTTTGGAATGTAATAATGTATGTAAAATGTATTCTATTGGTCAGAATTTGCCGCAGTGGGTGTGCATTTGTAAGTGGTCGCAATTGCCAATATAAGGTGATGTCTTGCTCTACAAAAATTGAGCAGTTTCCTGAGTCGTACACCGTGTTGTATTGCTTGGTTCACTGTTACTAGCTGCAGCTAATAAATTGATCTCTGACGCCAACCAGAAGTATTCCGTGTCTCTGTAGTCTAAGACAGGAGAAACCCGAAGACTTCGGGTGAGTCCCTGGCACCGCTGGGTTCTAAGAAAACCCGGTTCTTCAAAGCTATGCTCAGCACTTGCTTAAGTCACACAATTCTAACATTTGCTACACATGCACATGGTTCTTATAGAATTTTACAATCAGGTTAAGGCACACAGATACAATCTAGGCTCATTAGTTTGTCAGGATTGTTCCTTGAAAGTTAGTTATCTCCAACATAACGAGATACATTAGACCAGCCTGGACTCTGCAAGTGTACTGTAGTAACTAATTAAAACATTCTGCAGCGATCACATAAAGGAAAACATTTCACATGAGAAAGTAAGCAAAGGACATTGCGTTTGTTGATTGTACGCTCAGCTTCTCCGAGAAATAAGGTAAGCATGTGACCAGAAATAAGATGGCTCCTAAACGTTAGCAATACTAAACATAGGCCTACATTAGCTATGGTCGTATTGTGTATAATACACAGTTATAGCATATGTATGTTTACATGTTAATAAAAATTCAAACATTTTTAATAGGAAAAGCCCCTTTCAATGCCTGGGGTAAAGCCTATCAGCAGATTGCATTCATATGGATTGCCATTCCATGACGGGTAACTCCGCGATCTTCTCACTAGCAAGTAAGCTGTCATTTTGAGTCCGGCCTATCAGGTTTTCAGCAAATAAACATGATTTTGATGTTGCTTTGTCAAAGGCCATCATAATATGAGATGAATATAATAAGACACTTCTTAGACTGACACTGGTAGAAGAAATGTATGCCAGACATCAAATGCAATTTTCACTAAATCAGGTATTTTAGGAATAAGCACGGGGCTTCAGCTTCTGGCTTATCCCATATTGTTAACCACAAACCCTAGGAGACAAATAAAAAAGAGCCTTCCAAAAATGGGAAGGGCATCTCCTGATACATAATGTGCGAGGAGGTAGAGCGTGGCTAGCCCAACAGGTGACGTCTGTGATGTGCCGAATGGGTCAAGGACCCTCCCGCCCACATGTGGATGGGACAGGGTGGCTGTTGACAACATTAGGGCTTCTCTGATTTGCCACACCTTGGAGAACAGTTCCACTCATTGGGTTTGAGTGCCAGACCTTGGTGGAAGTCTCTGCCATCATGTGTGACTTTAACAACATGGTTCACAATCTCATCCTTAGGGTCCAAGTTTCAAGACAGGCGCTAAGAAACAGAGAAATTGGCGGGGGGTACAGAAAAAAACAACATGCGACTAACGACACAACATGGCGGCCATGAGGTGCAGGAAACAGCAGGGACAAGGTCAGTGCAGAGAGGGTGGTCTGGAGCATGTGAAAGGCAAGGGGGTGTAGACACAGGAAGAAAACAATCCACAGTCAGTGACATAACATGGTATCCATGGCAATAGCAAAGAAGGAAGACAAAGGGGTGAGGAGAGAAATATGCTCTTTCCATTTACTAGGTTGCAGGAGAATAGAGGGGCATATTATCAAGGGGGTTTATCTCCGCTTTTTTGGCTTTAAAAGCCAAGAAAGCGGAGATAAAATGATCTCCCTATTACCTAGCTGTCGCTAACACCAGTTAGCGACAGCTAGTAGGAGATAGCGACCATCTTGGGCCCCACTTTGCATGTCAGTGATATTTATCACTAATGACATGCAAAGTGGGCGTGCCAAGATGTTAGCGACTGGAAACAGTCGCTAACATCACTATCTCCTATTACCAACTTTTGGAGATATTCGCGCTAAGCGCGAATATCTCCAAAAACTAACACCTGCCCTGAGCAGTTCTTAGCCATGTTATCCAATGGGAGGTGGATAACATGGCTAAGAGCATTAGTTCGGTAATGCATGAATATCGCTGACTTTTCAGCGATATTCATGCATTGCGGCCGTTTTTTATCGCATTTGCGATAAACCTTGATAATAGCAAGGTTTATCTGCGATAATTTCTGACGATGCTTAGCGTTAAAAAATTCGTTGCTAAGCATCGTTAGCGATAAATATCGCTTAACGTTGGTAATATGCCCCACAGGAACCAGGGACACAGGGAATACGACGATTGTTACTGTAGTTAGAACCACACTCGCCTATGCAGAAAAAGATGCCTAGGCCTCATGTTGGCATTTATATGGTGTGAACCTAGCTATAGAACAACAGGGTCCTGTACATGGTCCATTTGCTGCCAGCATAATTTCACATACAGCTTCCTGCTGTTTTCGCAACTCTGGTACAAAAGCAAACGATGCTAAACAGTATGGGCTGAGAGCATTTGTAGGAATATTGTTGTTGTAATGGAACACGCTCCTGTAGATCCACTTTTAGAACTTGCCCAAAAATTATGTTTTAGAATATTATATGATTCATGCATCTTGACATTTACCTTAAATCTAAAAGAAAAGTAATCACTCATGACTCAACCATTAAGGCTTTTGGGCTTTGCCCCTCCACGTTTTTGTCCACCATTCTGTATTTCTGGACTTGTACAAAGCACCCCAATACACCTTCGGTCTGGCAGCTGAAAAAAATGCAAGTTGAACTTGTCTGCTTGCAGGCGGTTAATGCTTGGGCAAGCAGGCATCCACATTGTGTGCACATTAAGCACTGTTATGCAGTGCTTAGTTTGTGAGACAGGGCATGCAGAGACAGATCACAGCTCTCAAAGGGAGCACTACTAACCAATGGTTGGCATAACCTCAAAAGTACAACGTGATAGACAACACAATGCCTGTCATCCATGGTAGGATGCTGCCCACCCCCTAATATAAAACTAGAACTGGCAGTATTGTGGTAATTCCTGGCATAATATGTGCTTCCAATGCATGATACAGTGATACGTGGATATGCCAGGCAGACTCTTTGTCACAAACGTTCATGCAAATACTTCATGAAACTACTGCTAATGTCTGAACACTATTGATGATAATTGATAAGCTGGTACGTCAGGACAAAAATGTGTATTTACGTACAAATGATAAGCTTCTGTAAGGGGATGTTGAGTTATTCCCCATAGGAAAAAGAACCCCTTGCATAGCAAAATGTGCATATTTTCATATATTGGCAAGCTGAATTTTTCAGGAAGAAATGATTGTATTTCTTAATACACATATATATTTTAATCAAATATTTAGGTTTAAAATCGGTTTATTGTTACAGATTTGCTCAAAATAGTAGCAATTCTTGGTGCTAGAATGAATGTAATGAAATGAAAAAGAAATTTATAAAGCATGAAAACATTCACCCAAGGGTGTCAATTTGCTAGGAGGTAGCCCCTCTGCATCGCCAGTACAGAGCGTAACCTTTCAATCAAAAGAAAAGGAAAAAGAGAACCTCCCCAAGAACTCCCTCTTGATTAAATATTTGAGCGAAAATGTCTACTTGTATAGTCTGGTTGCATAATCTCACCTTCATATCCCTGCATACAGCCTTCGAATTCTTTCTGGTCCTTTTGGCTCATTTCAATTCACTTTTCTGGATCTCGTTTTTACACCAATGGGGGACATTCTGTTCCTCTCCCAAACCAAGTCTTTTCCAGAATCTTATAAAAGCCACTTGGGCCAGTATATTCCATGAGATCCAACCTGCCTTTAATCTAATGGCCTGTATCATGAAGAAACCTGTTAGGGACATTAAGGTCAAAATAAATTTCCCCTCCTGTGTCCCACCTGCTTTTACCACTGATACAGAGGAATTCAGCACTGTATTGTAGTTGCAGCGGTATCATGGCCACGAAAGCTTTCAGGACTGGTCTATGCGACATATCATCAATAGTCCTGGTTGAATTTTTTCAAGCCACTCACCAAGGCAATCAGTAATCCCTGAACACATCCAGCTTTCTCTGCATTCCCAACTCAGTTTTATCTAAAATTACAAGATCATCTGCGTACAGAAGGCATGATATGTGTTTACCATTCATTCTTGGGCTAGCACCTTTAACTCCCACCATGTCAATCAGTAGATCTGCTACAAACATGGAAAAGAGTAGTGGGGCTAACATGCACCCCTGTCTTAATCCATTATTGATTGATATTTTGTCATGGTTTCCCATAAACACTTCAGATCAAAGGCTGCACAAAAGTCTACGAAACAGCAGAACAACCCCCCTCTCAGCTCGACTGACTTCCGTGCAATGGACCAGAGCGCAAAACAGAGGTAAATTGTGGAGTGACCCTTCTTGAAGCCACCTTGTTCTGGGGTTACTATTGATCTCAATTTGACCCAGTCCTTCAATAGTCTCAAAATTATTTTAGCAAATACTTATTTCTCCCATATCTATGAGGTTAGTCAGCCTATAATCTTTTGAGGCATTTTATATCTCCTCTTTTATGAATGAGTCTGATTATAGCACTTCTCCATCTAGCTGGGAATTGACATGTGTCTAATATGAGGGAGAACATCTGAGATAAAAAAAGTCTACCCCCCCTCTAACCGAGGTTTTATCGGGTACAAAAGCACTAGTCAAATTTAAATTAGCTATAATACGTTTTACATTCCCTATGGTGAGTGTGCGCTGATGTCATCCTCCACCCCTACCTAGGAGAGGCTACTTCTTTCCACTGGCCCTTTCCTTTTACCATATATTTCCTCCAGGTACTCCTCCCACCCGGCTTCTTCCGCCACACAATTCATGCACCCTGTGTCTTGCCTAAGCCTTCCTATAGTAACTTCCAGAACTTTCTTACATTTTTTGTTTCTATTGCTTCAAGTAAATTCCCCCAACATTTCTCTTTAAATTTTCTTTTCTGATTTCGGATAAGTATTTTATACATTTTCCTTAATTTCACAAGATTGCTATAGCTTTCTAAATTATATTTTACTTTGAATCTTCTCTCCCCTTTCCCTCTCCCCCGTATTTATCAATTTTAATTTCCTCTGTTGCCCAGTCCCTTCTTCAATCCTATAATGCAACCCCACACTGTGGCAAATCAATGCTAGATGTCACCAATATCACATAACCTGTTTTTCTTAGTTTTTTAGACTTGTAGAGGACGATGTGTCTCCTTCAAACAGAGGAGATGAGGCTTAAGTATGCAGAGTACCCCTGTGATGTATCTAAGCTTATTTGCAGATCTCATTCCATTTATATTCCCGCTAAGTAGATAAGCATCCTGACTACCAAACTGTGCTGTTGTAGCCATTATATAACATGTATTTTTTTTACGTATGACATAATATTCCACTGAAGCCGTCAGTATTTTCCTATTTCCCTTTTTTACCTTAAATTCAACATTGAGCTTCCCTTCTGTGTCAAACTCCAAAAAATGTAACAAATAATTACCCCAGAGATCCCTCTCTCACACCCCTTGGCACCCCAACCATGGGAATATGCACCACCCCACCCCATGCCACCACCTACTCCCATTCCTGTCCTGATTTCTGGAAGGAAAGGGGGATCTACACCTCCTATGTGAGACCCTTCCCCCTTAAGCCAAATAGAGGTCCGATTCTGGCACCAAGGCTGTAAAAGGGGCCTAACTGTAATGGAGCAAATAGGGTCCAATAATATTTTGGAGGAAAAGAAATCAGAAAAAAGAAATTTGACAGAAACTATTTTTTTTTAAAGAGAAGAAATATATATCATATTTATTAAATTCACTTGTCCAGAGAAGCCAGAAGTTAGGCCAAGTAACTGCGCTGAGCTACTTGTTATCTGAGGTCATGAGGGGAACAACTAAGCACCACTTCGTTTCACCATGACTCAACTGATTTAGGAAAACTTCTGCCTTAGCTGGCTCCTGACAAAATAGCGTCTGGCCTTTATAGCAAATCCTTAAATTTGGGGACTCCAGCAAGGAGATTAATGCTATAATATTCTGATATTATGCTATCATTTCGGGCAAACGCCAACCATGCTCTACAATCTCATGGCAGAAGTCAGATCTGACAAAGAACTCAACACCACATGATTTAAAAGGACTCCGTGGGCGCCCTAGCTGGTAAATCTGTTCCTTAAAAATGTAGTTACCTACATAGATCAAAATAGCATGAGGATACTGAGACACTCTGGCCTTAGTCGGCTTCTATGAGCTCTCTATTTGGCAGTCCACATCCCAATCATTAGGCTGAGGAAACTAGTGTTTGAATAGATGCATAATATATTTCCTTGTATTGTGTCCCTTGTTTCCTTCCGGTATGCCAAGCAACTAACGTTATTATGTCGCATGCAGTTCTCCATATCTTCCTCCTCAAAGGCCATTCTCCTTCTCTTGCTTCATGCTGGCCTACTTGGTTTTGATTTGCAATAGTCAATTCTTGGAGGCCAGAAGAGCAGGTCTCAACATTCGGTCGACTACGTCTACATTATTAGACATTTTGTGCTAGACCACCTGCGTTTTAAAATGAGAATTTTTCAGAGCTAGATAATCCTTCTTGTAATCATCTCAATGTAAATGAAGCAGGTCAGAGTGAAGGAGCGGCAGTATCTCCAGTGTCTGCGTCTGCTCCCGATTAGCCCTGGTTAATCTATCAACCATACTTTGGCAAGAAGAAAACAAATGAACGGCTGCAGCTGTGTTGCCATTTGATGCCACACTGCCTTCGAGAAGCAAATCCATATATAAGGATACGTCGTGTTTATAGAGGTAAATTCAGTACCTTCCGGGGCCCAAAGTAACTCGTCATCATTCTTGTATCCCCCAGTATCTGAGCAGCCTGCCGCTTTCATATAATCTTTTCATATCCCCTCAGCCAGAGGGGACTTCCCCCTGCCCTTTCCTGTGATTTATTTACTGGGCTGTTTACTTAGTATTTTGGCACTCAGACTACTAATCCCAGACCCATGGTGCCACTGCACACCCTACTAGTGACTTAATACTGATGGCAACGTGGGATCAATATCAGATGATCCCACATTCCTTGGATATTACTCACTTAGGAGCTAAAAAACTAAATCATTACCTTCTTCAAACCTGAATATAAAAAATACGGCCTCTACACCTTTGCTAAGCCTTGAAAAAGCCCAGTAAGATGAAACACGTGTTGGCTGTAGCATTCTAAGGGTTCTGGTTAAAGTAAACCGTGTAACACAAAACCTAAACGCTTGAAATTCACCAGTTAAGGTAGTAATGCAAACTTGAGTTCCACCGCTATGGATATGTGTATGTTGTCCGAGAAAACGGTCTACAAGGTTAGGGGTTGCCTTTGGTGTTTGGGATAAGAAATGGGGACAATGGAATACTTATAGAGGTGAACTGTGTACTTCCCCCTCAACTGACATGGCAATGACCAGACCTGGTGCCCCCTTGTAATCGTGTTTGTGGTGCACTGCTGTAATGTCAAGATTGTAATTCATGACAGTTCTTTGTTCAATAAAATATTTTAAAAAAACTTAAAAAAACTCGAGTTCCACCTCTGCCAAACATGGCATATTATCTCACACAATATCACAAATGACACCAACAATTACATTGCATATAAAATTGTCATTGACATCAAATATACTGCTTTAGGGGCATAGTATTACAATAATGATACATGGCGAAGGCAGGCCCTTTTACATTGGCAGAACAAATATTCATGGTACTGGTGTCAACTGGGGGAATCAGCTTTTACTACGAAGTTTTTATTACTTCATATACCATTTACCATGCATTTTTACATCGTAAAGGCTCTTTTCAGCGCAAGACTTTACCACGCATTTGAACAGTAGGTGGCAGTGTTTCTCAAGGTAAAATTTCCGTACATACAAGAGGACTGGGAATACATAAAATAATTTAGAGGAATAGTTATAGTTGAATTACTTGTGTGTAAAAAAAAAAAAATACCTGATTAATAATTTAATAAAATATTATATAAAAGATTAATCTATATTTTGCCAGAATGTTTTCAAAACAATTATCATCGTTTTGAAATAAAGTCTTGCAATAAATAAAAGCAAAACAAACCAGACGTTCATCAATTGAACTCAGTTGTAAAAAAATTCTCCCAGAGATGTAAAAAGCAGCATTACAATGTATGAATACAGAAATGCTTGCAGTTAACAGTATGATCCCACACATACACTTGAAAACAGTACCCCTTTTTCGCCTTCCATGACTATTCCCGACTTTACTGGTGGGGCGTCTCGCTCGAGTCTAGAGCAAATAAAGCACATAGGAGCTGGACAGACTAACGGACCAGAGAGTGCTGCGTGCAGGTGAGTTACATTTATATTCTTATAGGAAATAAAGAACATTTACGGCAAAGGAGGAGGAAGGGAGGCAGAGTCGCATTCCAAGCCAGCGCCGTAAATGGTATGCGTGGTGAATGTGCTAGTTTGCGCGGTAGAGGACTTCTTCATGTAATTAAATATAAACTCATGCTAATGGTGTGCGTTGTAATATTAGCGTTGCAAAACCATGCATGGTAAAACATCGATTTGCATTTATATCTGCCGGTGAGCTCTGAGCGAATTTTCCCAGCAGATTTACAATACGGTCCATAATATTTTAATTTCTTTTTGGGTTTGGGCATAGTAAGATTGAATTTATGTACATATACTCAGGTCCAAAACACAATTGCAAAGTGGTGCACATACATAGTACATATATATGCCACAGCTATATAATAACATGTAAAAACCACAGAGACAGTCTCTGTAGAAGTGAAGGAATTGCCATGTTTTTATATAGTTTTCTTATTTTTATAGGACTCTTGCCTCAGCTCTATAATTGCACTCATTGTTTTTTATTCGTTCACTATGTCTTACTTATTTCTTGCTTCCATCTTGCGTTTAGTTTCTTTCACCCCATCTCTACCTCCCATTCATTCTCCATCATCTCTACCTCATCATCATCACCACACATCTCATTCTGTCACCATCTCTACCTCTCTCCCCATCCCTCTCGTCCATTTTCCTCTTAACTTAACGCACAAGTTACTACTTGTGTAACGATATATCTATAAGAGACATTAGTTAGTGATAGATTCCTTACCTTAGAATATCCCCAGGCGTCAGACTAGATCCGGAAACTTTTGCGTAGCAATACCCCTGCGCGTCAGTAGGCGTCGTCCGCGGCTCCGCGGCCGTCGTCCGCGTCATTAGCGCCGGAATGACGTCGCCGGAGTACTTAGACGCCGTGCTGACGTCCGTTCTGATACACAGCTTTTCCGCGCCAGATACGCAGAGCCATGATAGAACCAACACTGGTGCCATGAAACTAGGGCCGTAAAAGGGGATGACCTTAACCCTAGATATCGGTTCGCAGAACAGGGAGGATGGGTGGGTCGGTAAGGAATCTATCACTAACTAATGTCTCTTACAGATATATCGTTACACAAGTAGTAACTTGTGCATCTGAAAGAGACACGTTAGTGATAGATTCCTTACCTTAGAATAGATACCCCAGCAATACCAACCCCGGTGGTGGGTCTGCGAACCAATAATCACACCAGATAGTCCTGGAGGATGGAACGGCCAAAGAAGCCATCCCTCCGGACTTGACTGTCCAGGCAGTAGTGTCTCGCGAACGTGTGCAGCGAGGCCCACGTAGCTGCCTGACAAATGTCCTGCAAGGGGACTCCTTGGCTCAGGGCAGTAGTAGTCGCCGTGGCCCGAGTGGAGTGGGCCCTCGGCCCAACAGGAGGTTACTTTTTAGCCAAAGAGTAACACGCCTGGATGCACAATACGATCCACCGAGAGATGGTCCGTTTGTGCATCACCTGTCCTTTCTTAGCGCCCACGTAACCAACAAAGAGTTGGTCATCCACCCGGAACTGGCGTGTGCAATCCAGATAGTAAGAGAGCGCACGTTTTGAGTCGAGACGGTGGAGCCTCTCTTCCTCTTTTGAGGGATGCGGAGGCGGAAAGAAGGTGGGCAAGGTCTGGACTGCCTGATGTGGAAGGCTGTGACTACCTTGGGCAGGTAAGAGGGCCTTGTCCGCAACACAACCTTGTCCGGATGGACAGAAAGGAAAGGAGGTTTGGAAGACAGAGCCTGGAGCTCACTCACTCTCCGGACAGAGGTGATGGCAACCAGGAAAGCAGTCTTCAGAGTAAGAAGGCGGATAGGACAGTTATGAAGTGGCTCAAAGGGAGCGCACATCAGATAAGTAAGTACAAGGTTCAAGTCCCACTGAGGCATCACGAAAGGAACAGGAGGGAACATGTGTGTGATGCAGTTCAAAAACCTATTTACAATAGGGGACTTGAACAAAGATGGCTGATCAGGTAGCCTTAAGAAGGCAGAAAGGGCAGAAAGGTAGCCCTTGATAGTGCCCAGAGCAGAGCCCTGCTGGGCCAGAGAAAGAAGGAAGAGGAGAACCTCAGAAAGGGGGGCAGAGAGTTGATCCACAGCCTTTGCTGTGCACCATGCCACAAATCTGTTCCACCTGCAGGCGTATACCGACTATGTGGAGGGACGCCTGGCTGCCAGAATGACATTACAGACTTCAGGAGGAAAGTCAAATGGCCTCAACTGTCGCCGCTCAATCTCCAAGCTTGAAGGTGGAGACTGGACAGGTTCGGGAGGAGGACCGTCCCCTGCTGCTGCGACAGAAGAAGAGGAGCTTCTGAGAGGGACACAGGTGTGACTTCGGCACATTGATGGAGAACCCCAGCAGGTGCAGGAGGTCGGCCGTAGTTTGGAGGTGGCAGACGGCTGTCTGGGGCGAACCCGCCTTCAACAACCAGTCGTCGAGGTAGGGGAAGACTGAAACCCCTAACCTGCGCAGATGAGCTGCGACCACCGCCATCACTTTCGTGAACACCCGTGGGGCGCTTGTAAGGCAGAAGGGGAGCACGGTAAACTGAAAGTGCTCGTGGCCTAGCGTGAACCGCAGGTAACGCCGGTGGGCCGGCAGGACGGGGATGTGGAAATAGGAGTCCTGCAAGTCCAATGCTACCATCCAGTCTCCTGGGTCTAGGGCAGCTAAGACCTGAGCCAAAGTCAGCATCTTGAACTTCTCCTTCCGGAGGAAGCCGTTGACGTTCCGTAGGTCCAAGATAGGGTGTAGGCCCCCTTTGCCCTTCTTGGGTATCAGAAAGTAGTGGGAGTAACAACCACACCCTACTTCTGGCCCAGGAACGCGCTCGATGGGCCGAGAGGGCCGTAGCTTCCTCTTGCAGAAGTTGCAAGTGATCCCCCGACACGCGGTGGTATTACGGTGGCATGGCTGGAGGGGTCGCCTCGAAGGGGAGGGAGTAGTCCCTTCGGACGATTTGCAGCACCCACATGTCCGACGTGACAGTGCGCCAGTAGAAGTGGTGATGGCGAACCCTGCCCCCCACTGGCGTCACACGGGCCTGAAAGCACGGACTAGGAGGGTTTTGAGGCGAATGCTGCAGGGGAAGGTGTGGACTGGCCTCGCCGTTGTCCCCGACCGCCGCCACGGCGGTTTTCACGACCGCCACCGCGCCGTGTAGTAGCCTGCGGTGCGTGGCTGGCAGCACGTGTGGGAGCGCCCCTTCCTTGGCCACAAAAGGAGCGAAAAGGCACCCGTTTTCTGGAGTGGGGCCGAGAGGCCCAAGGACTATGCGGTAGCCCTGGAGTCCTTAAAACGCTCGAGCGCATGGTCTGCCTTGTCGCCATAGAGGCGACGGCCATCAAGCGGCATGTCCAGAAGGGTGGCCTGGACATCTGCCGAAAAGTTTGCGGTCCTCCACCAGGCGTGGCGTTGAACCGCCACCGTCGTTGCCATCGCTCTGCCCAGTGAGTCCGTGGTATCCAGCCCACACCGGATGGAATAGCATGCTGCATCTCGACCCTCCGTAAGGGCTTGAGCGAGTTTAGTCCGGGCCTCCTCCGGACTTTGTGGCAGCACGTCCGCGACCGTGTCCCACAGAGTGTGCGTGTAGCGGCCCAAGAGGCATGCGGTATTGACTGACCGCAGTCCCAAACTCAGGGACGAGAACACCTTCTTACCGAATTGCTCGTACCTCTTGTATTCCCGATCGGGCGGAGCCGTTGGGAATGCGGTCTGGGAAGTAGAGGCCTGGATGACCAGGCTCTCGGGGGTGGGGTGGGTGGACAAGAAGCAAGGGTCGCCCGGAGCCGGGCGGTAGCGTCTGGCCACGTTCCTATCTACAGGCTGACCTGTAGCGGGCTTGGACCAAGTGCCCAAAAGAACGTCACACAAGGCCTCATTAAACGGCAGCAGAGGCTCAGCCGAGCTTGCCTGCGGTTTAAGGACCTCAGTGAGGAGGTTAGTCCTCACGTCCGCGACGGGGAGCTCTAGGCCCAATGCCCTGTCTGCCCGCGTCAACACTACACTTTAGGCAGCCCCCTCCTCCGTAGCCACGGTTGGAGGGGAGACAAAACCAGTGTCTGGCAAAGTGTCCAGTCCACTGGCATCCCCAAGCTCATATGTCCAGTCCTGTTGAGACTGGCACTCCTGTGCCAGAGGGTCCACAGACCCCTCCCAATCTACCTCGTCACCCATCACCTGAAATTCAGGTTCAATGGATGGGGCCGGTTTGTGGAAGTAAAAGTCTCCGTACGACGTCGAGAGCGGCGCCCAGTGGCGCTGGAACTGAATCAAGGGCAGGATCGGGGACGGCGTCGCCGGGGGCGACACCCTAGGGGCCGGCGTCGGTGAGGTCGTGAGGTCGACCGGCGACGACCCGGATCCGGAACCGGATCCCGTGAGGGCCTGCGGCGCCGGGACCGAAGTCGCCGGCGGCCCCGGGGCCGAAGCACCCGACGGCGTCGGAGCCGAAGCACCCGACCCGCTAGGCCCCCCAGCCGGGACCGCTGGGCCCGAAGGTGCCACAGAGCCCGGCGGAGGAGGGAGAGACCTCATCCCCATGAGGTACCGCTCGATCTCCTCTGACGTCGCATCGTGCCCAGGGACCGGAAGGTATGGGGCAGGTTGCGACTCCCGCGAATCCGTCGGAGCCGCGTGGGTGGTGTCACCCGAACCCCCGGCCGTGTCGCGCAAGTGTCGGGGTGGGTTGGAAGAACGATGACGCCTTTCCGACCTCTCATGCCTCTTACCTGAGGACCTGGATCCTGAAGACCGATGCCGACTCTCGGAGCTACGAGGGCTCGGACCCCGCGACCGGTCCCTCGACCTCCCGTGAGACCGGGACCTTGAACTGCGCGGGGCCGACTGCCGGAGCTCAAGCCGATTGCGGGACCGCTCCCTCCTAGCCTTAGATGTCAGGGCCCGGCAGTCGGAGCAGGTTCAGTCGTCGTGGTCGAGGCCTAGACACTGAAGACACCGGCGATGGGGGTCGGTAACCGACATCAGTCGGCTGCACTTGGAACAGGGTTTGAACCCGGGCATCCCTACCGGCACTGTAGAAGTCGTGCGACTCGAGAAAAACAGATCAAAAGATCAAAAAAGTTTAGTCAAAATGTGACTAAGGGATAGAGCTTCTCCGGATCTGCGCTAGCTGGTGCGGAAAAAAGAAGTACTGACGTCAGCGCGCGAGGGCGGCGTCTAAGTACTCCAGCGACGTCATTCCGGCGCTAACGATGCCGGCCACGGACGACGCCTACCGACGCACAGGGGTATTGCTACTCAAAAGTTTCCGGATCCAGTCTGACGCCTGGGGTTATTCTAAGGTAAGGAATCTATCACTAACGTGTCTCTTTCAGATCATCCATTTCTTTCACCTTTTGTTTGCCTTTAAATCTATACCTTTCACTCACAGCTTTATCCTAGATTCCCTCTAATCTCCACGTATGTTTCTCTCAGATACATCACATATCTTCCTCTTTTTCTCTCGCCTCTGTTTCTGCCAGTCTTACTCAATATTCTACTTCGACTTTCTTTGCACCTCCACTTCTCTGTCATTCACAGTACGTGTTACTTTGTGACATACCCACAACTCTGTTACTCTCATTCTTCAATATAAAATCCCATTGTTGCATATAATACTGCAATTTCTGATAATCTATCTCTTCTTGCGCTCTATAGAATGCCTCATAATAATGTTTGTTTCAGACTGTAAAAGGACCCCACCCTTCTTCAGTTTGTGTCACCTGTATAAGGGACTCCTCGTTTCCATGCTGGATGGGCAAACCATCTATCCTCCTGCTTTGACATACTCATCTTGGTTTTTAGGTCTCGCCTGTCGATGCGCATGCGCATCGAGCTTGCGAGACTATGGGGGCTTAAACAGTCTTTAACCAACTTGCAAGGAATCGTGGCGATTCCTTGCAGTGCCCGTGAAATTCAAGCTCAATGCGCATGGAGCTTAAAAGCGCGTGCACATGCCCCCAGCCGCCTGCCTTGCATGTATTTTCCCTCAGGCGCACTCCTCCCACACCCCCGCTCCGCCCCCTCCCCTGCCTGCCGTGTCGCATTTCTTCAGTTCCCTCAGCCGCACTCCAGGCCCCTGCTGCTTTCACACCCTCTCCCCGCTCCGCCCCCTCCCCTGCCCGCCATGTCGCATTTCTCCTCCCCCCTCCCCTTCTCTGCCTTCCCTCCGTCTTGTCTCTTTTGGTCTTATTATTGTTTTAACTTTTTTTTCATCTTGGTTTGCCTTTCTTCACTTTCTACTGCAGTAACACACTCAGTTTGTCCCTTCACGCGACAGCATCTCTCAAATTGCAGTAGGTCTACAGCGGGTTCTTTTTGATGCTCTACTTCGTTGCAGTTTGTATTTTAAATTTGCACACTTTTGATGCGGCCGCTGCTTTCACTTTCGCGTGCACAGGGACGAGTCCTCTTCACATCACCCCCTACAAGTGGTGCCTCCCGCTCACGTGCTGCTGGGTGGCTCTTGTTTACCCCACACTACCCAACCCCCCATCTTCGGGCCACTGCACTGTCTCGCCCGCCAGATTTGCATTTTGCCTAGCACCCTCACCTTCAGTTCTCGTTGACAGTAAATAATAAAGCGTTTCCGCTATGCCGGCTCTGCAGTGCAGGGCCATGAACCATGTATGATAACATCACCCAAAGTCGCCATTCACATACCGTCTATACTACCGACTTTCAAAGGCCCTCATGCTTGTCTGGCTCCTCCCTAAGTAAAGCAATCCAGAAGTACAACTCTGAATCAAAGACTCTCTGCCTCATCACCATTTGCCAGCATGCGGAGACTTCAAAGACTTCAAGCTGTGGCCATAATCAGGCCCCCTGCTTGCCATAACCCCTCCCTTTTCCCCCTCCCTCCTGGACAGCCTCGCTCTCCCAAGCACCTCGCTTAGGCACATACATACACCACTCACGTGCTCCCCACCCCCCTCCTCCCCCGATCACTTTCACGTCCGTCTGTCTCCCTAGATATAACACAATTACACGCAAAACTGAAAATGTACAGCTCAGCTGTTGATCTCCCAACTCAATGCCGTATGTGCGACATCAAAGAGTTTAAATACCTATATTCCAAGTGCTACTGTTAATGCAGGTTAAGTGAAACTACTAGTTGTTTTGAAACTGGCATAATAAAATCATGTTTTAAAAATATTATTTTAATCTGTGCCAATTGATTGTAGTTTGCACTCGCCACAGGCAGCACAGTCACACACCCAATGCCACTCACACACGCAACGCCACTCACACACGCAACTCATCCACGCACCCCCACTCATCCACGCAACCCCACTCATCCACGCAACGCCACTCACACACGCAACTCCACTCACACACGCAACGCCACTCACACACGCAACGCCACTCACACATGCAACGCCACTCACACACGCAACGCCACTCACACACGCAACGCCACTCACACACGCAATGCCACTCACACACGCAACGCCACTCACACACGCAACGCCACTCACACACGCAATGCCACTCACACACGCAACGCCACTCACACACGCAACGCCACTCACACACGCAACGCCACTCACACACGCCACTCATCCACGCAACGCCACTCATCCACGCAACGCCACTCATCCACGCAACGCCACTCATCCACGCAACGCCACTCATCCACGCAACGCCACTCATCGACGCAACGCCACTCACACACGCAACGCCACTCACACACGCAACGGCACTCACACACGCAACGCCACTCACACATGCAACGCCACTCACACACGCCACTCATCCATGCAACGCCACTCATCCACGCAACGCCACTCATCCACGCAACACCACTCATCGACGCAACGCCACTCATCGACGCAACGCCACTCACACACGCAACGCCACTCACACACGCAACGGCACTCACACACGCAACGCCACTCACACACGCAACGCCACTCACACACGCAACGCCACTCATCGACGCAACGCCACTCATCGACGCAACGCCACTCACACACGCAACGCCACTCACACACGCAACGGCACTCACACACGCAACGCCACTCACACACGCAACGCCACTCACACACGCCACTCATCCACGCAACACCACTCATCCACGCAACGCCACTCATCCACGCAACGCCACTCATCCATTTTCAAAACCAAAAGGTCAAACTCTTCTATTGCGAGACCTATTGCATTTTCAATGCTTGTTGGCCAAGTTAGCTCTGTAATCTTTCATTGTAGGCTCTCTCTGAGGTGCACCAGTATTTACCTCTTGTCTCTGTGTGTAGTGCAATGCTGGATTTCCAGGCCTCTTTTTTATCATCTCCCTCAACCTCTTCTTCGTCTTCTCAATTTGCCAGTGTAGCATATGCCAGAGTAAAAGTGGTGACAGAAGGAATGTGATACTGAGGAGTGGAAAAGAATGTGAGGTGATAATGGAAGATGGAACATTAAATTGGCTTTAGAAGCAACATATTCATCAGAAGAAAGGACTTGTGGAGATCAACCTCGCCCACCAAAGCAGTAGTAAAACTGCCCAATGAACAAGCAGCAAAAGTGATATTATTGGTGGAACTGCTTGGCGAGGGAGTTCAGTCTCAAACAGTGCACAGTAGCACAACCATTTGCAATGTATTATACAGAGGAATCTGCTTTCTCGGCAAAGAGAGTTCCCATCAAAGTGCATATCCCTTAAGGTAGGCTGAAATTGTCCAAAACACACCTTTGGAGAGCATCCTTGCATTCCCCAGTAAGGTTACAACTGGAGCCAGTGACTGAGTAATAGGAAGATGTACTCTCAGGAAAACACTGCCGAGAAGCCTATTTCTCTCAAATCCTGAAATATAGTAGGTGTAAAAAGCATATTAGCAAATACTGATTGGTGTAATTATATACATACAACAGACTTACTGTGCCTTAAAGAGACTTGGCACACCGGGGATTATACAATCAATGGGTATATTGCCATAAATAGTCCAGCTACTCCATCAATACATGGAGGTGGTAAAGAGAGCTTGTCTGTCCTGGTTTCAGCCACGGCTTTGGTGACTGTTAAAAAGACATTCGTTAATTCTCCTTTCTTTCAACTGGTTTTACTCAAGGCGAATTTGAGAAATTCCATTGTTTTAATTAATTTTGATGAAATGTGTTTAATACTAAGAATTGTGAGGTGTAAGGTCACTTGATAAAGAATTAGATACATTTATAAAAGATATTGTTGGGGATTGAACCCTTATTTGGTTAGGTGATTTTAATATTGATCTCTGTGTACATTCACTTACCGATATCTGTGGACATGTAGATCCTAATTGAATAACTTGAGATAGTTTCTCCATAATAATTATGGAGACAGTTTAAATATGTTATATAAATACAATGTGGAAATAATGAACCAGAATGGGGGAACCCCGCTACCAACTTTCTGCGGGAATAGAGGCTTCTCTGGGATTGATCATATACTTATGTCTTGCAACAGTGAGAGTCTATTTTGTACATTAACCGTTGGTACAGTTTCCCAAGGTGATCATTTTCCACTTATTCTTACAATGGGTGTCAACTCAGTAACAGTAGGTGTATCAGATGTCAACCTCAGTTGCGAATGCAAAAAAAGAATGGCATCAACCTGAAATGGTCAGGAGTTAATGCCTCAGTATTTCTGGAGAAGCTGGTAAAAAGTAATTTAGACAATTTTGATGTTTGCCCTGAACCTGAACCAGATAAATAGTTTTAAGCCTTCAGTAGGATCGCCATAGCTGGTAATTTGCAGAAGGCAAATTCCAGTGATCGCGTTGTACACTGTGGTTAGATCAACACTGTACAAATCACGAATTAAGAAGGGCTTTGCAAAAAGTAGCAAGAGACAGAGAGGAAGTTGTGTTACTAAGGGTAGAATACAAACATGCTATAATTCGATGTAAAAATGAGGGACAAACGTGGGCAGGCTAAGAACAGGAAGCATATACCAATGATAGTAAGCTCTTCTGGAAAATCATAAATTCACCCTTTTTAGGTCTCGCGCCTAGCGTTGCAGTGCGCAGGCAGTGAGAGAACTCATGTAGGGGGTTTGAAAACGGACCTAGGAATCGCATACGCTTGTGCGTGTGCTTTTCCTTTTGGCCCACACTATTGGCCTTTGTGTGCGTCTTTTTATGAAAGACAGCACACAATTGGCCAAAGGCGGGCGCATTGCTCCGCCCATGGCCTATTGGTGTCTATTACGTGCACCACTGCCATGTGGTTTCAATTATCGTGCCCAGACACGGGCGCGATAATTGAAACCACCATAGCTCGCTGTGGCGCGCGCGCGTGCACCACTCACGGACTTGTTCTTTTTTGGATCCATTTCACAGGGAAGCAACTAAATGAAAGAACAGCTGACATCTTGTTTTTGTTTACCCCCGACTCCCACGGTGGAGCACACTCCACCCCTTCTCAGATGCACATACTGCGCTGATGCCTGCACACCCGGCTGATGCAGCTGTGACTTTTGAGTTGAAACCTGAAATGTGTCCAGGACCGGCGGTTCATCAGCGGTAGAATGGATGTAAGCAGTGCTCAGACGCCATGACCCGAGCCACAGCCAGAGCAGGTGAACTGTCGACCCCTGAGGGCGTATCTTGTGTTTTGTGTGGGGGTAAGCCTTGCTCAGGGTCTTGGGAGCCCATGATTGTGATTTGTGGGGCAGTGGGTGCGACAATCGGACGAAGAGACTTACAATCATTTGGCCCCGGCTTGAGGCTAAGTGAGGAGCTTTGATATTTGTATGCCCTTCTTGGGGATGGGGGACCTGTGTCATCCTGGATCTTCCTACCTGTGATTTCCCGTGATCCTCCTCGTTTCTCTCAGGGCCTGTGGTGGCTTTCAGTGGTGCTGAACCCCCTGTGTTTTGTAACTCTGCTGTCTCAGCTTAAACTGGAAAGCAGGGTATGGCGCCCTTGAACTGTCAGTGCATCACAACGTGTACGAGTCATGAACTGTCTGCAGGTTTCGTTTCTTGTATGCCTCAGTCCGGGAGCACGGGGAGGGAGCTTGGTGGGTTTCTGTCTTGAGATTTGAAACTAACTTTCACTCCTCTTGCGCTTTTAACGGCCGTTTAATGTCACGTCAGCTTATGCCAAACCTTCACCCGACTCGGTTTCCATTGTAATCCTCCTATCTTTGGCACCGATGAGGGCATAAGACGGTCCTTAACTTGTTACACATCTTTTTGGATTTGCATTGAGGTTCCACTGGACAGACACTTTTGCTAGGATTGCTTGATAAGAGTACCTAAGGCTGCGCTAAGGTTTGCTTGACTCAAGTGTTAGCTGGCGTTGACCAGCCCAGGTTTACTTGAAGGAATTTGGTTTGAAGGTACACAGAGTAACGCAAGGCCTGTGTTCATTCATAGGTATCTATTTTTTAAAGGGATGCATTTTAAGAATAGACTCTCATACAATAGAAGGAAAAATTCAAATGAGAAACAATAGCTGCTAACTGTTTCAGAGAACTAGCCCCAGCTAGATGTTATATAACATATTGTGGTATAAAGTAGAATGGCGTCTACGACCTACACTTTGGATGGTGCTTTGCGAGTCAGAAAGCAGGCTCCAGTATCTCTGGTTCACATGTTCTGGTCCAGCATACTATATGTGTGGAATTGGAGTGAATTAAGGCTAATCCTGTGCATACAATCCCTGGATTCAGCTGCGTCGAGGGGTCGGCCTTTGCCTGCAATGTATTTGTGTAGAGGATGATCTGTCTGTTGCTTTAGATCCTTGTTGAATGACCGCCACTCAATTTTACAAACCTAGACTGACTTGAATCCGTGCTCTGTTGACCCCCTCTAGAATTTGGGCCTTGCTCCCTTTCCCTTTTAATCCAGTATTAGATCGTTGCTGTAGCATCTACCCTTTCAAACGGAATGTTAATGCAACATACTTTTTTTTATCACACATGCCCAGTCCTTTATTAATGTGCATTCCAGAAGAATAGAGCAGGATTGGAGAAAGTCCAATGATGGACAGCTTGTGTAAGCTACAAGTGGTATGAGGAGAGAATGAAGAAAATACAACTGTATACACTTGAAGAAAGGAGCGCATAGGCAGAACCCATAAACACAGTAAACAGTACAATAGACAACATGTGTCTGTGGGAAAAATAATTTTAAAATATAGTTACAGCAAGACTTGAAGAAATTGGCTTCATGAAACAAATGGGAGAGGAAGCGTTCTGCAGTAAGAGTAAGAGTTTGCGAAAATGAAGTTTAACTCGGGAGTATGGGGTTGTAATAGAGTGATGCAGAAGAGACTGGGGTCGAGGAGCAAGCATAACAGGATGTGATACATGCCTGAATGTGTGTTCAGGTGACAGAATGGTAAAACATTTGCTCAGGAGCGAGATGCCATGAGATGAGCTATTCAGTTCAGTTCAGTTCAAAAAGCTTTTATTCGGTTTGCAAAGCACAACCATATAAGCAACACAGAATAATTACATAAACAGTATAAACAACATATCAATGACCTATTTTGCGCATTCATGTGTTATTGAATATACACTTGTAATAATACAGGAAGATTTAAACCATCTATACAAAGTGTAATCATCGCTATTAATATATTTCATTGCATATTCAAAAAAAAAAGTGGCTAGTGCATTATTATATACAAAAATGTGCAAATTCCGCAAGTCAATGCCATATACATAATCAACAGGACCTCCCACCCTTGAGCAGTCATGGGTATTTAACTAAGCAACAGTTTGCAATTTTTAAACGCCATAGCTAAATTTTTAATCTAAATACGGCTTTGCAAAAGTACAATAAAGTTCCTGGTGCCAATAAATAAAAGCTTTAGTCTATATTATATAATTCATGCATCTATTGGACACACTAACTGAAGATTTTTTTTTTAAACTTAATACATACATATAGTAAAGTGACTTGTGCCTGATTCAAAGAACTAGCTCTTGTTTTGAAAAGAAGCATCATAGTATAATACATTTTGTAGCAGCTATGCATTTAAGAATGTACATTGCTACATAAAATCAAATGTCTGGGCTTTCCAGTAGAGCTTATCAATTTCATAGCGTTTGCAGTGGATCGAATATTATACTTTAAAAGGATAGGCTTCAATTAACATTTTCTTAAAAAGGTATACAATTTGCAAAATAGTAAAAAATGGCACCTACTCTGTTTGGATAAATTACTACACGGGCTTTCCAAACTAGAGCCTTTCCTCATGGATGGGAAAGCTACAAGATGGTGAGCGATCCCTAACATGAGTCTTGTTAAAACAAAGCGGTGTGAACTTCGTGTCACTTCTGTCAAATAGGCCTGAAAACCTTCATATAAACCCAATTGCTGATAGAACACTGCTGTAGGTTGGTCTTCAAGCATGGTCCTACGCGCATCTCTTTTGTACGCCAGAAAAGTGCTCTTAAGTTCTTTTTTGGGTATCTGGGCTATATAATCTGGCTCCGTATAAATATCAACATTGAATAATAGCTTGAACCAGTAATTAATATAATTTAGCCACAAAATACGGGAACAATGTTCTAACTTTATACAGTCCATAATTATTGATTTAGTGAACTCTGTCTCGTTTTTGGACCAGATATAAAAGAAGGGGACGTAAAGCTGCAAGATCTGCAATGTAATCAATGCCAACCTCCTTGTGGATCAATTCAGTAGATGCTGATGTTCGAGCACTGAGTAACCGCTTGAGGAACTTATTTTCCTCCTGCTGAAGTGATTTGTCAAAGCTATGACCCCATACACCAGCCCCATAGAGGGTGGAGGAAACACTCCTGGCATTATAAATGATTACCATGTACTTTACTCTACGGTCCCTAAGTTTGATGGCGAATCTAAATATACTGTTTGTGTTCCTGGTCATCTTAAAACGTAAGTTAGTAAATTCATCGTACCATTTCCAGTTACCTGAGAAGGTTATGCCTAAATAACAAAAGGACTTAACCGTGAGAATTTTTGTACCGTCCAAGTAGAAAGACTTTGTGGTATTAGTTTTCTTGCCACATGACATAAAGTTTTAGCTTTGTTAATTAAAAGTTTTCTGCCATTAATAAAATCTGTAAAACTGTTAATAAGCCTTTGAAGTCCCATCGGTGTACGCAAAATTAAAACTGCATCATCGGCATACAACAGAATAGGTACATCCTTTCCATCTATCTTAGGAGCATCTGCTGAAATCTGGCCTAAAACTTCATCTATTTCGTTAATAAAAAGTGAAAATAAAAGGGGGGCCAGAACACAGCCTTGCCGGATGCCTCTTCTCACATCAAAAAATGGAGTACGTTCACCCATTGGCCCATATCTCACACTACACGACAATTTTTCATATACTCGAGCCAAGAAATACACTATCTCCTTTGGGGCCCCAGAATTGAGCAGAGTGGACCACAGGAGTGTGTGGTCTACCAAATCAAAAGCACTGCTCAAGTCATCAAAACATAAAAACAGGTTACCCGCCTTCACAGTTGTATATTTACTAACGAGTAGGTCTGAATTCACACTTTGTTATAATGTACCTAGGCCCTTCCTGAATCCATATTGGACAGGGGATAAAATCTTGTTATCGGTGGCCCAGGTTTCCAATCTCATTAGTAAAATTCTGCTCATAACTTTGATTGATGAATCAAGCAGTGAGATAGGGCGGTAATTACTAGCCTCGGAGCGGCTAGTAATTAATGACTGGCCCCATGATAGAGGGAAGTACCCTGTGGCAGCCGCATTAAAAATTCTCGTTAAAATTGGGGCCCATAGATCCTTTTCATCGTTATATAAGTCTATGGGTACCCCATCCGGGCCAGGTGCTTTTCCCCCTTTACTTTTGGCGAGATCCTCGTATACTTCATCTATACTGATTACGAGGGGTATTGTGGGCCATATAAATTCATCATTTAATATTGAAGGTAAAATTATCCTATCCGGGTTAAAAATATTAGAAAAATGTTCGATCCAAGCTGAACAATTAACATAAGACGTCAACTCTGGTATGCTGGGGGGCGGAGCTAGCCGCGAAGAGAGATGGCCGCTTGTTGAGCGAGCTCCTCCGTGAGCCCGCTATTTTTCATCCTGATCCTGCACTGCGGTGGCACCACTGCGCCCAAAATAGCACACTGAAGGTATTCCGACACCCAGGCACCCCTCGACCGAAGTTTCCAGGGAGTTTTGTGATCTGCCCTGCTACATCGGGGATTTTGTGGCCCAGCGCGAATCGGCAAGGTGACGCACCGGACCACAGTGAGTTCCCGAGCCGGCACGCACAGCACGCAGCCCGGGCTTTCATAGCCCCGCCCACCGTTGTGCCTTGGAGAAAGTGGATCGGTCCGGGCATAGACACAGAGTACGTTCCTCACACGGCGGCCCGGACTCTGAGGCTCATCGTACGTGATCATCTACAAGGTACGAGAACTACGACCCCTGCCTCCGCGGAGCGGGAGAGCGGAGATTAGGAGTAACCGGGCCGCGCTGCCGGCGGGACTCTCTCACGGCCCCACGGCGAACTGCACCGACCTGGACCGATCGCCTTGCCAGACCTGCACGTGTCCCGGGCTCCCTACAGGTAGACACGCAAACGTATCGTGTTCACAGGTTGGGGTACAATAGAGCAGCTGCATCCCCCCACCGAATTGCCAGCTTCCACCGGAGGCAGGGGGAGGGAGACTGCCGAGAGGCGCCCGTGACCTCGGTGGGCGTATAACGAATTGCGAAAAGCCGATCGGAGCATCGACGGGGGGCTCATCGACCCTCTATCGTGATGGGCAAGCCGGAACGGAACCAACCGAAGTCGACCTTCGAACATGCGAAGAAGCTTCCTGAACAAAATGGCGACGGTCCGCCAGCGTCCTCAACTGCCCTGCCAACGCCGGGAGAGTTGGCGCCCAACACCATACATTCAATGTTCGAAAGAAAACCACAATGCCCCTGCACTTGTACAGAAATAATATTGAGGTGTATGGTAACTACAATGTCACTTCGCTAAGTATGAAGAACAGATAGAACAACATCCAATTCATACAAGTAGCTCAATAGTTGGTGACCATCTTAAGACAAAATAGAGAAAGAAGTTTAGGATGTAATCCGTTGCTGGTACGAAAAAGTTCCGTTTATTGTTCCTTTAGGTAGGCCAACACGTGTTTCATCGCAGGGAAACAGACTGCGAATCTTCAGGGCTGGATTGAAACATAGAGAGTACATTTGTGATCATATTTACATTGCAAGTATATAAAAAGGTGACTGGGTAGTGTCACCATTAGTGAAAAGGAAGACATGCCAACATGTGACTGTAGGTGACTCAGTGTTGGAGTGTGTGGAGAAATTTTTTTGGTGGGGTGACAAAAGTGCAAATCTGTGAGTTCTGATCCTATTATTTCTAGTGACGCGTTGTAGACAGTTGACAAATTGTGGCCGTGGAAGAATATATGGTGCTATACGTGAAAAGGTTGTGTAAAAACGTGAGGTGTCTAGCAAGATAGTACGACATCCCGCGTGACTGTTGTAGTGAGTTAAATCAGCTAGCAGACCAGTCCTGTTACGAACCCATCGCCAACAACCCCATGGGCACTCTGACAATTACCATTAATGACCACCTACGAACATGGAAAGAGAAGGGTCTCTTGAATGACGACGAGTACCTATATCTCAAAGTACTCAAACCCACATACCCGTGGCTCTACACTCTACCCAAAATCCACAAAGATCTACCCTTTCCTCCTGGAAGGCCGATCGTCTCGGGTATTGGAGGTCCCACCGAGAGACTTGCAGAGTACGTGGACATGTTTCTAAACCCACTGGTGAAGAACTTGCCCTCTTTCATACAAGATTCAAAGCACATACTAAGTGTTTTGGGTGACCTAGAATGGCAACCCAACACTACTTTAGTCACCATGGACGTCGTCGCACTTTATACCAGCATCAATCCAACTTTGGGTATAAAAGCAATCACCCAAACTTTGTCCAAACGACCGGCGTCTCTTTGGGCACACACACAAATGCTGATTTGCATGATGAATCTCATCCTGAACAACAATTTTTTCATTTTCCACAAAAAATGGTACCAACAAAAACGCGGAGTGGCTATGGGTTCAAAATTTTCCCCATCTTTCGCTAATCTATTTATGGGTGCCTTCGAAGATGACCACATTTGGGGCCCGAAAGGCACTGTATACACTGATTCAATCTTGTTTTGGGGTCGCTATATAGACGACTGTATTCTACTATGGACAGGGACAGAGGAACTTCTGAATGACTTTTTTGCACATCTCAATCACAACGATTGGGAAATCAAGTTCACAATGAAATCAAGCAGAACAAACATAGAGTTCCTAGACCTGGAGTTTTATGTAGAGAAAGACAAACTACAAAGTAAACTATACAGGAAACCGACCTCTTGCAATGCTATCCTAAGAGCAGACAGTTTTCATCCTTACCACCAAATCAAATCAATTCCCTTTGGAGAATTCCTCCGCGCCAGGAGGAACTGCAGTGACAATAAGAATCTTGAAACAACCATACATGATATGGAAACCAGATTTGAGAAAAGAGGGTACCCTAAAGGCATCCTCACTCAGGCAAAGAAAAAACTCCACAAAATCAAAAGACCTGATACGCTGATACCCAAAACTCAACCAGTAGCGAAAGACTCTACAGTGAGATTGATTACTGAATTCAACGCAATGCATCACTCACTTAGACACAGCATGACGAAACATTGGGGTCTGCTTAAAGATGATTCGACCTTGAAAGCTATAATACCTACAACCCCCCAAATTACCTTTCGAAAAGGGAGAACACTGAGAAACAGACTGAGTCCAACCGTCCCACGAAGTGACATGACAGCAACCTGGTTAACCCAACGCAGCAATGGGTTCTTCAAATGCGGCTTCTGTACAATGTGCAAATGGGCCAAACACAAAACTAAACACTTTTATGGACCAGACAAAGAGATTTATGATATAAGAGTCAATATCAATTGTGTCACTAAATATGTTGTATATATCATTGAATGCCGATGTGGCAAACTTTATGTAGGAAGCACCATCAGAGCACTAAAAGAGAGAATAGCAGAACACATGAGAGCCATTCAAAAACAGGATCCCAGATATCCGGTGGCTCTTCATGTGGCTACGTGTCAGGCCAACACAGAAGACTTTTCGGTTTCTTTCTATGGAATCGAAACCGTGCCTGTACACATAAGAGGAGGCAACAGAGAACTGACACTCAGACGCAAAGAAGCTACGTGGATAATGCGTCTTCAAAGTATCGAACACGGTTTAAACTATGACCCAGAGATGCAATTTTTCCTAGGAAACTAGCACACCCAATGGATCCAAAACCCAGATTTTGTATCCATAAACATTCATACAACCTAAAATGAAGGAAAAAAATAATATAAATAAATTTTGTATGTTTTTTATTTTTTTATTTTATTTTAAACATCTTGCACATTGGTCCAAACCATTTATTTATTAAGCTAATCATCCTAAGTACTTATCAGAAAGGCATAATTTCGTTCAATTTATGACTTGTGGATAATTACGTACTGTTTGAAATGTGTTGGCATAATGACCCCCAAAAAAATGCTTTGGAAAATTATTTGTGGGAACTTTGTTTTTGGAAATTTATGTTTTGTGTTTTTCTTGCACTTTTTGGAAAACTAGGACAACGTAAACTAAATATGCAAATAATAGCAGTATTAACAACTTAATTTAATCGCAGTACAGGATTTTTTATTAGATAATCTAACTTAGATAGACACACACAAATAAAACCTTTCATTTGTGTTCATGACGTAACCGTACACCTCCTGAGAAATAACAGTACTAAACTGTATGTGAGGAACATTAACAAAAGGATTCCTCCTTCTAAAAATAGTAATCTATGAGCTTCACATATACAACAAAAAATAAATAAATAACGAAGGAATTTGTTGTACATATACTCGTTTCGCAATCTATGAGCGTTGTTGCACGCATGCTCGCAAAGTAATAAATTATCCCCGTAAAACTAGCGCCATAGAACCGCCGTGTTATTAAAAGATTCACCAATTTCGATCAATACAGATTGAATTGAACCAGACTTACGAAAATTCGGATAAATAATACTCTTAGAATAAAAGAAAGACCCGATAACCTTAGACAAGCCCACAGTAACTAATGTGGACTTGTAGTATTTCTTCACTATAGCCCCCATTGAATAATGGAACTATTCAGGTTAGACGTTCTAGTTGTTGTCAGAACAGGAAACCTCCGGCCGGTATATCTTCAGGCCGTGTTTCCTGTCACGTGACCGTCCTCGGAAAACGGCGCCGGGAAATTCAAGAGGGAGAACTGCTGTGAAAAGGTAAGCGACCTTTCCCTGGCGCTCTCTTCCTCTTCTAAAACCGTAATTGCCTTGCCCATTCACCAGATACGAGCTTAAAGGCTAAACAAACCGTTTTGCTTTATCTTTTCGTGACGGATAAATATAGGTGTACCCGCCCTTTCTTGTTTGTTGACATCGTCACTTAATTGGAGTAACCTGTTAATCCTCTCCTCCCGGTTCAAATTTGGTGCTAAACTATTGAGGTAGGTTTTTCATTTTTTCGCGCGTTTTTTCAACCCTCCTTGTTTTTCACTGCACTTGTAGACTAAGTTACGAAATAGTCTACCAGGTCACGTGTTTGTAAACAAAACTCCTGATTATACCACCCACAGACTCATCAGGTCTTTCGGAGTGTGACTTCACATACACAGTGAAACTCCGTCATACAGGATCCCTTGAATATATCTAGCCGAGGTGGCCTTTGCACCTCACTAATTAGGGTGAGTGTTTCTTTGTCCCTTATACAGTTCATCAATATATCCACTGAGCATGCGATGCACGGTCCGTTTTTGCACTTAACTCCAGACAAATACCGGAACTAGAGATCACTTAAACAGACTATCTTGAACTATGTATTTTACGAATTGTCGTTTCTTCAATCTTTGACTTATTCAGATTCAGACTAGATACGTCTGGATGGTAGACAGTTTGTACAATCACCGCACAACTTTTATTATACATCAAAGTAAAAACATCGCATTAAATATATAGCTGGCATCCAAGAGCGTAGAGCTATAAAAAGTAATGACTATTCAGCAAATCAGTATAGAATAGTTGTGATTTACAATATACACAAAGCAAACCCTGATAAGAATATGAGACATATCTACCAATTAAGCGCCATGGTACAGTTATCATATGAGTTCTCATAAATGTATGTAAACTCACTACAACAGTCACGCGGGATGTCGTACTATCTTGCTAGACACCTCACGTTTTTACACAACCTTTTCACGTATAGCACCATATATTCTTCCACGGCCACAATTTGTCAACTGTCTACAACGCGTCACTAGAAATAATAGGATCAGAACTCACAGATTTGCACTTTTGTCACCCCACCAAAAAAATGTCTCCACACACTCCAACACTGAGTCACCTACAGTCACATGTTGGCATGTCTTCCTTTTCACTAATGGTGACACTACCCAGTCACCTTTTTATATACTTGCAATGTAAATATGATCGCAAATGTACTCTCTATGTTTCAATCCAGCCCTGAAGATTCGCAGTCTGTTTCCCTGCGATGAAACACGTGTTGGCCTACCTAAAGGAACAATAAACGGAACTTTTTCGTACCAGCAACGGATTACATCCTAAACTTCTTTCTCTATTTTGTCTTAAGATGGTCACCAACTATTGAGCTACTTGTATGAATTGGATGTTGTTCTATCTGTTCTTCATACTTAGCGAAGTGACATTGTAGTTACCATACACCTCAATATTATTTCTGTACAAGTGCAGGGGCATTGTGGTTTTCTTTTGTTCTTGTATGTACCAAGCTTGGTCCATCTTTGAGCGGTTGTGAGGATTTACTGTTCGCCCTATTGCCTGTACCAACCATTGAATAACCTTTGTTTCAACCTTTAACTTTACGGATACTCCGGCTGTGCGCCTTGTAATTCTGGAACACCCAAAAAAAACTCCCAGTTGTTTGTATATTTCATGATTTCCAGAGAGGGCTGCCCCCCCGTACACTACTAAATAACTAACAGTATATCATAACCTTGAACACACCTTCCTGACCAGATCTATCTCATCATGAACAGAGACAAAATAGCGGCAGATCTATTCGAAAATCTAGCAAAAGGCATGCCTACTCATACCGCCACGGCCAATGCCGGTCCCCCTCGTGTAGAGGGTCTAAAAGATAAATTTAAAAAATTAGAAAGATTGAAGAAACAAGAGAGCTCACGATGGTGGGATGCCACCACGCTCAAACAATATATGCGACTCAAACAGATACCTAGAGGCTTACGCTCCCAAATCTTTCCAACCTACGATAATTTAGATGCTGAACTTCTAAAGAAATGGGAAGATTCAGTAACCAATAATTCATTTGTTCTCATGGACATCTTAATAGAGAGCGCGGATCGCAAATCAGTTAAATTACTAGAAGAGATAGCGATCCTGGAAAAAGAGATAAAAGACCTGAACTTACCAGAACCTACTGTAAAAAACTATACCATCCTAGACGAATTCTTAGCCAAACATCAAGATGAAATAAAAGAAAGGAAAGCCAGACAAATAAAGAGAGATGATGGGGACTACCGCAATGGTAGAATCTTCACCTATGATCGCAAATACGATGCGATGATTCGATCAACCAATCCTACAAGACCTAGCGATAACATATCTGCCCCCAGCTCAGTCTCGTCCAGCAACACGTCCCTGAACAGCGCAGGTACTAGCGAACCTGGAACAGAGACAGGTGACATCCTAGATACAAACAGTACTCCTTTTTTAGTGGAAATGGAGCGGATCCGAAAAGGGTACAGGGCTCTGCCTCAAAGGAGACCACAAAATCCAAGACCCACAGAGGCAGCAGGGGTGGTCAACTAAGACTACCGAAAAAAACTAAGATCAGGAACGACAAGGAAGTAGAAAATGAAGACAAGGAGGTACAAGTAATAAACCTTTCCTCTTTTCCCCTAACTACCGACATGACCAATCTTCTCTCTAAAGGCCTTAACTTTAACCCATACTCGACAGGCGACATCTGTCAAATCAAAATAGATCTTTTTAAATTTGTTCGCAGCCTGAAACTTAAAAAACATTTTTTAGGTAAAACAACCAGCGACAAAAATGTACAAAATATTTCAAATGTTGTGGCAAATGATGAGCTTTCAATAAAAGATGTTCAAGCAATTCATCTACTGTTATCCATTACTGAACGGGAAGATAGTCCTATGGAAATGGGACAACTTCTTGAGGAAATGAACATAGAGACTAACCTGGATATGGTAAGTGGCCTAAAAAACAAATCCACCTGGACACCTACCTTACCGGGTGGTAATAGCATCAACACTTTTCACAGACAAGTTCTAGAAGATCTTAACAAAATCAACACAAAAAAACACAATGAAACTTTCATATTTAAAGACAATCTGACTAAAGGAGAGCGTCTTGCCCTTACCACACTTACAAAAACTCCCACCATCATTATTCGTGAAGCAGACAAGGGAGGCAATATTGTGGTTATGAACACAGACGACTATAACAATGAAATACTAAATCAGCTAGCAGACCAGTCCTGTTACGAACCCATCGCCAACAACCCCATGGGCACTCTGACAATTACCATTAATGACCACCTACGAACATGGAAAGAGAAGGGTCTCTTGAATGACAACGAGTACCTATATCTCAAAGTACTCAAACCCACATACCCGTGGCTCTACACTCTACCCAAAATCCACAAAGATCTACCCTTTCCTCCTGGAAGGCCGATCGTCTCGGGTATTGGAGGTCCCACCGAGAGACTTGCAGAGTACGTGGACATGTTTCTAAACCCACTGGTGAAGAACTTGCCCTCTTTCATACAAGATTCAAAGCACATACTAAGTGTTTTGGGTGACCTAGAATGGCAACCCAACACTACTTTAGTCACCATGGACGTCGTCGCACTTTATACCAGCATCAATCCAACTTTGGGTATAAAAGCAATCACCCAAACTTTGTCCAAACGACCGGCGTCTCTTTGGGCACACACACAAATGCTGATTTCCATGATGAATCTCATCCTGAACAACAATTTTTTCATTTTCCACAAAAAATGGTACCAACAAAAACGCGGAGTGGCTATGGGTTCAAAATTTTCCCCATCTTTCGCTAATCTATTTATGGGTGCCTTCGAAGATGACCACATTTGGGGCCCGAAAGGCACTGTATACACTGATTCAATCTTGTTTTGGGGTCGCTATATAGACGACTGTATTCTACTATGGACAGGGACAGAGGAACTTCTGAATGACTTTTTTGCACATCTCAATCACAACGATTGGGAAATCAAGTTCACAATGAAATCAAGCAGAACAAACATAGAGTTCCTAGACCTGGAGTTTTATGTAGAGAAAGACAAACTACAAAGTAAACTATACAGGAAACCGACCTCTTGCAATGCTATCCTAAGAGCAGACAGTTTTCATCCTTACCACCAAATCAAATCAATTCCCTTTGGAGAATTCCTCCGCGCCAGGAGGAACTGCAGTGACAATAAGAATCTTGAAACAACCATACATGATATGGAAACCAGATTTGAGAAAAGAGGGTACCCTAAAGGCATCCTCACTCAGGCAAAGAAAAAACTCCACAAAATCAAAAGACCTGATACGCTGATACCCAAAACTCAACCAGTAGCGAAAGACTCTACAGTGAGATTGATTACTGAATTCAACGCAATGCATCACTCACTTAGACACAGCATGACGAAACATTGGGGTCTGCTTAAAGATGATTCGACCTTGAAAGCTATAATACCTACAACCCCCCAAATTACCTTTCGAAAAGGGAGAACACTGAGAAACAGACTGAGTCCAACCGTCCCACGAAGTGACATGACAGCAACCTGGTTAACCCAACGCAGCAATGGGTTCTTCAAATGCGGCTTCTGTACAATGTGCAAATGGGCCAAACACAAAACTAAACACTTTTATGGACCAGACAAAGAGATTTATGATATAAGAGTCAATATCAATTGTGTCACTAAATATGTTGTATATATCATTGAATGCCGATGTGGCAAACTTTATGTAGGAAGCACCATCAGAGCACTAAAAGAGAGAAAAGCAGAACACATGAGAGCCATTCAAAAACAGGATCCCAGATATCCGGTGGCTCTTCATGTGGCTACGTGTCAGGCCAACACAGAAGACTTTTCGGTTTCTTTCTATGGAATCGAAACCGTGCCTGTACACATAAGAGGAGGCAACAGAGAACTGACACTCAGACGCAAAGAAGCTACGTGGATAATGCGTCTTCAAAGTATCGAACACGGTTTAAACTATGACCCAGAGATGCAATTTTTCCTAGGAAACTAGCACACCCAATGGATCCAAAACCCAGATTTTGTATCCATAAACATTCATACAACCTAAAATGAAGGAAAAAAATAATATAAATACATTTTGTATGTTTTTTATTTTTTTATTTTATTTTAAACATCTTGCACATTGGTCCAAACCATTTATTTATTAAGCTAATCATCCTAAGTACTTATCAGAAAGGCATAATTTCGTTCAATTTATGACTTGTGGATAATTACGTACTGTTTGAAATGTGTTGGCATAATGACCCCCAAAAAAATGCTTTGGAAAATTATTTGTGGGAACTTTGTTTTTGGAAATTTATGTTTTGTGTTTTTCTTGCACTTTTTGGAAAACTAGGACAACGTAAACTAAATATGCAAATAATAGCAGTATTAACAACTTAATTTAATCGCAGTACAGGATTTTTTATTAGATAATCTAACTTAGATAGACACACACAAATAAAACCTTTCATTTGTGTTCATGACGTAACAGTACACCTCCTGAGAAATAACAGTACTAAACTGTATGTGAGGAACATTAACAAAAGGATTCCTCCTTCTAAAAATAGTAATCTATGAGCTTCACATATACAACAAAAAATAAATAAATAACGAAGGAATTTGTTGTACATATACTCGTTTCGCAATCTATGAGCGTTGTTGCACGCATGCTCGCAAAGTAATAAATTATCCCCGTAAAACTAGCGCCATAGAACCGCCGTGTTATTAAAAGATTCACCAATTTCGATCAATACAGATTGAATTGAACCAGACTTACGAAAATTCGGATAAATAATACTCTTAGAATAAAAGAAAGACCCGATAACCTTAGACAAGCCCACTTAGGCCCACAGTAACTAATGTGGACTTGTAGTATTTCTTCACTATAGCCCCCATTGAATAATGGAACTATTCAGGTTAGACGTTCTAGTTGTTGTCAGAACAGGAAACCTCCGGCCGGTATATCTTCAGGCCGTGTTTCCTGTCACGTGACCGTCCTCGGAAAACGGCGCCGGGAAATTCAAGAGGGAGAACTGCTGTGAAAAGGTAAGCGACCTTTCCCTGGCGCTCTCTTCCTCTTCTAAAACCGTAATTGCCTTGCCCATTCACCAGATACGAGCTTAAAGGCTAAACAAACCGTTTTGCTTTATCTTTTCGTGACGGATAAATATAGGTGTACCCGCCCTTTCTTGTTTGTTGACATCGTCACTTAATTGGAGTAACCTGTTAATCCTCTCCTCCCGGTTCAAATTTGGTGCTAAACTATTGAGGTAGGTTTTTCATTTTTTCGCGCGTTTTTTCAACCCTCCTTGTTTTTCACTGCACTTGTAGACTAAGTTACGAAATAGTCTACCAGGTCACGTGTTTGTAAACAAAACTCCTGATTATACCACCCACAGACTCATCAGGTCTTTCGGAGTGTGACTTCACATACACAGTGAAACTCCGTCATACAGGATCCCTTGAATATATCTAGCCGAGGTGGCCTTTGCACCTCACTAATTAGGGTGAGTGTTTCTTTGTCCCTTATACAGTTCATCAATATATCCACTGAGCATGTGATGCACGGTCCGTTTTTGCACTTAACTCCAGACAAATACCGGAACTAGAGATCACTTAAACAGACTATCTTGAACTATGTATTTTACGAATTGTCGTTTCTTCAATCTTTGACTTATTCAGATTCAGACTAGATACGTCTGGATGGTAGACAGTTTGTACAATCACCGCACAACTTTTATTATACATCAAAGTAAAAACATCGCATTAAATATATAGCTGGCATCCAAGAGCGTAGAGCTATAAAAAGTAATGACTATTCAGCAAATCAGTATAGAATAGTTGTGATTTACAATATACACAAAGCAAACCCTGATAAGAATATGAGACATATCTACCAATTAAGCGCCATGGTACAGTTATCATATGAGTTCTCATAAATGTATGTAAACTCACTACAACAGTCACGCGGGATGTCGTACTATCTTGCTAGACACCTCACGTTTTTACACAACCTTTTCACGTATAGCACCATATATTCTTCCACGGCCACAATTTGTCAACTGTCTACAACGCGTCACTAGAAATAATAGGATCAGAACTCACAGATTTGCACTTTTGTCACCCCACCAAAACAATGTCTCCACACACTCCAACACTGAGTCACCTACAGTCACATGTTGGCATGTCTTCCTTTTCACTAATGGTGACACTACCCAGTCACCTTTTTATATACTTGCAATGTAAATATGATCGCAAATGTACTCTCTATGTTTCAATCCAGCCCTGAAGATTCGCAGTCTGTTTCCCTGCGATGAAACACGTGTTGGCCTACCTAAAGGAACAATAAACGGAACTTTTTCGTACCAGCAACGGATTACATCCTAAACTTCTTTCTCTATTTTGTCTTAAGATGGTCACCAACTATTGAGCTACTTGTATGAATTGGATGTTGTTCTATCTGTTCTTCATACTTAGCGAAGTGACATTGTAGTTACCATACACCTCAATATTATTTCTGTACAAGTGCAGGGGCATTGTGGTTTTCTTTTGTTCTTGTATGTACCAAGCTTGGTCCATCTTTGAGCGGTTGTGAGGATTTACCGTTCGCCCTATTGCCTGTACCAACCATTGAATAACCTTTGTTTCAACCTTTAAATTTACGGATACTCCGGCTGTGCGCCTTGTAATTCTGGAACACCCAAAAAAAACTCCCAGTTGTTTGTATACATTCAATGTTCCACACCATCCAAACGGCCCTGACGAATAATGATGGCAAAATTGACAACCTTGCACACAGAGTTGACCGCATGTCCGAGAGACTGGACAGCCACAAGGAACGACTTGACACAGCGGAGCGCAGGATATCAGACGTGGAAGATACAACAGCCCAATTCTCCACGAAACAAGACGGAGTGGAAAAACAGTTAGCTGCATTATCCGCCAAGGCTGAGGATTTGGAAGCCAGGTCCAGGAGGAGTAATATTCGCATAATGGGTGTTGCGGAAACGACCAACACAGGGCCGATTGAACAATACGTGGAAAAGCTTTTGGTGACCCTGATGGGCAGAGACACGTTTTCAGATGTATTCCTGATAGAACGGGCCCATAGATCGCTAACCCAGAAGCCACCGACGGGAGCCAGGCCGCGCCCCATCATCGCGAAAATATTAAACTATAGGGATCGCGACGCGGCATTAAGAAAGGCGCGCGAACTGGGCAGTCTCCAACACGAAGGTATGGATATAGCGCTCTATCCTGATTTCACCCAAGCGGTTCAAGAAGAGAGGAAAAAATATGTGCAAATAAAGAAAAAACTTCGAGAACTGCAAATCCCGTATGCGATGCTGTATCCGGCAAGACTGAAGATCACAGACGAAGGATCCGCAAAGATCTTCAATGACCCCAAGGCAGTGTCCAAATATCTGCAACAACGACGACCAAAGGGGGAGCGCAGGAGGTCCCCCAGAGACAGGCAACAGGAACCGGACTCTATGTCAGATGTTGAGTAATGGATCTAAACACGGTGGCCACATCTGCCGCATACAGCCATCACTCGACGAAAAGGTTGTTACCCAGATGACACCATGAGAACCAGGTACCCGCACTTTCCCAAGACAATCGTCGGACAATGCGCGCCAAGAGGCAAACGGCGCTTATGGCGATTTTGGGACGCTGCTCCTGCTTCTGAATACACAAGATAAGTGGCATGCGGCGCACCTAGCACTAGCTGAACCAAGGAACTGTTGAGCCTTTTCTGATATAGCCTGGGGTTATAAGTGCGAGACTATCTTCTATAATAATGCACTAGGTTGAGGAGGGCATGGGGAACAGTGGCAAAGGCCGCAGTGTATTTACATATCTCTCAGTTGGGTCTCCCCACCTGGCATTACTAGGGTAGGGGAACCACGGCCAGGCAGTTACCGCCCACCCGTGTGAACCACGATTGTTGTAGTTTTTCTGATTTCGAATGTTTATGGGGGACGGAGAACTTGTCTTTGTCCAGGGGTTTGCGACAAAGTGGGTGGGGAGGGGTTGGGGAGACAGCGTTAAAAATTCACCTAGCGAAATGTGACACCACTACTGTTAACTTGCATGCTCACACGGCACTGAACCCTGCATTAGGCGCGCACTTCACCAGTCATGAAAGGCCTGGGGTAGATGGCTGAGGCAAGTCAGACTAGGCCATTATCGCTATTAACATGGAATGTAAGGGGCCTACAAAACCCACGCAAAATTCGCAACGTGATCGCCTACTTAGACAGACACCGGATAGACATCGCATGCCTCCAGGAGACGCACATAGCACCCCGTAAAGACATTGGAGTGGGGAACAGATGGGCACAATATCGAATAGCGTCCTCATATTCCAACTATGCCAGGGGGGTACTGATACTGGTGAAACGCAATATCCCGTTTACACTACACCACACGGACTTAGATGAACAGGGGCGGTACGCACTACTTAGAGGGGACTTCGGTGGCACTGACCTCACGATCCTCACGACTTATGGGCCTAATACTGATGATCCCGCCTTCTATGACAACATATGGATTAAACTCCGCGAAACTAACCCAAATGAGATTGTGTGGGGCGGAGATTTTAATACCTGCCTGGACCCACGGGTCGATAGATCCACTGGATCTGGCGCCCACGGTCGACGGGCTGCGCGCTCCCTCCTTGAGGGAATGGAAGACTGGTCCATGGTAGACATATGGCGCATGCGACACCCGGGGAGGCGGGAGGGTACCTGCACCTCGGTTGCTCACTCCACTTGGTCCAGGCTTGATTACTGGCTGGTCACCCAAGCCGCCAGCACTTGGGTAAACCGAGTGGATCACTTGCCTAAGACCCTGTCCGATCACTCTCCGGTACAGTTGCTACTAGACATTCCTACTCATACCCCACGACAATTCACCTGGCGGCTTAACCCCTCCGCTCTGACAGACCTCCCGTACCGTGAGGAACTGAGACAGGCCATAGACACATTCTTCCAAACCAATGAAGGCACTGTTGACAGATACAGGAACCTATGGGAGGCATTTAAGGTGACCATAAGAGGACACTGCATAGGTAAACATGCTGGGATACTAAAAGACATTAGACAACAGTTGAATATGGTTGAGAGGGATATACAGGCCCTGGAGGCAGAATACGCTTCTACATTACACACTCCCCTATTAGCAGAAATTCGAACCAAACTGGACATATACAAAGAATACGCTAATACGGAGACAAAATACCTCTCTACACGACACAGGGCCAAGGCATATGGTGAGGGAGGGCGCCCGGGCAGAACCCTGTCGCAAAAAATTAAACCGGCCATAAACAACTCGTTGATCACCCATATCAACACAGAACAAGGCACCCCAGTGTACGACACCCCCAACATCTTGGAACAATTCCGCAGGTTCTATTCCGCACTTTACACCACTAAAACAACGCATACCACCCCAGACATACATGCATACCTGGATGATGTTGGGCTGGCCTGGTTATCAAATGCACATAGGGAATACCTGGGACACCACATCACCAAAGACGAATTCAAAAATGCAATAGACTCATTGCCTAATAACAAGGCGCCGGGGCTGGATGGGCTACCTGGAGAATTTTATAAGGAATACAAAGACCTGCTGATCCCATATCTGGCTCAGATGCTGGAAGAGGCGTATGAGGAGGGGGCACTACCACCGTCCCTATGTGAGGCACTCATAATAGCATTACCGAAGCCAGGCAAAGACCCCGCACATTGTGATTCGTACCGGCCCCTATCCCTCATAAAGACAGATGTCAAAATACTGGCTAAGATCCTTGCCACCAGATTGCAGCCATTACTAAAAATGCTAATCCTACCGGACCAGGCGGGATTCATACCCATGCGCTCCACATCCCAAAATATACGCACTATTTTCGCCATGTATCACAGCCTGAACCCCGAACTGCCAGCGGTGGCCGCGCTGCTCGACGCTGCGAAGGCTTTCGATTCAGTCGAATGGGACTTCATGATGACAGTCCTGACTAGAATGGGATTCCCGAGGGCGTTCCTGACATGGGTGGCCCTACTTTATGTTGAACCCAGAGCCAGAGTGAGAATTAATGGGCATACCTCACAGACGTTTGAAGTAAGCCGAGGAACGAGGCAGGGGTGCCCTTTGTCACCCATCCTATTTGCGATTGTCCTAGAGCCACTCGCCTGTAAGATTAGACAGAACCACCCAGAAACGGCGCTCCAATTTAGCCTGCGACCTGTGAGCATATCGCTGTACGCCGACGATATGGTCCTATACGTCCGACACCCCGACTCCAACCTCAATCCGCTGATCAGAGAATATGTCAAATTTGAACGATACTCAGGCCTGTGCATCAACTGGAGCAAATCGATAGTGATCCCCCTAACCCCGGCAACCTTGGAACCCCATATGGATTATCCCTTACAGTGGAGCGCTGACCCGGTAAAATACTTGGGGATCTGGATCCATCGTGACCCAGAGACAGTCATTAAAGAAAACTATGGGGTGGTGGTGAGCAAGCTGGAGGATCAGATTGAACGCTGGATCAAGCTGCCACTGTCAATGGCGGACCGAATAGCCCTACAGAAAATGGTACTCTTGCCCCGCCTACTCTATCTCTTCTGGAACATACCGATATGGCTCACGGGGGCGTTTTTTCATAGATTGCGAGCTGCACAACGGAGGCTTACATGGGCTGGTAAGCAGCCTAGAGTGAGCTGGCAAATTCTAACCCAGCCCTATCACCGGGGAGGCTTTGCTGCACCTGACCTGCAGCTGTATTAATACTGCGCACAGGTACAGCATGCACACTACTGGACTCAGCCGCACTCACACATCCCACACATTGCAGTGGAAACGGACAGCGTCATTCCACACACTCTGACTCAATACATAGCCGATCCCATAAGCTATTACTCACCTGACACCATACAACCTGTTAAGTGCACCTCCAGGGCACTGCATGCACTGGCCTCTAGGGCACAGCGACTGCCGGTATATGCGCCAGCGCTCCCCCTCGCACATCATCCTAGACTGTCAGTCACCATGGAACGGAAAATGAGGGACACCCTGGGCGAGATGGGACTGACGACAATGGGCAGCCTCTTCCCACACAACACGTTTATATCGAGTGGTGACCCCGCCCTCTGTGCTCATCAGACGCCGCTTAAACTTTTTGCTTACCACAGATTGCGGGCAGCGGTGAGGGACCTTTACAGCGAATTCCCGGCAGAACCCACTACATTACAGTCCATTCAAAAATTGCTCAGCGCACCGACACGTGTGGCGCTGGTCACTGCACTTTACACCGCATCCCAGAGCGAGCAACACATTGACTGCGATAAGGCCAGGGTTAGATGGGCGGAGGCCGCAGGCACAGAGCTTTCAGAAGGCGACTGGGACTACAGCTGCGCACAATTGCATCTGCTTACCCCCAACTGTAACCTCCGTCTCATACACTTCAGATACTTGCACCAAAATTACTATACCCCTGCGAAACTGTACAGATTTGGTCTTAGGACTGATGATAAGTGTAAAAGATGCTCTGCCCCGGGGGCCGACTTCCTGCATACTGCCTGGGCGTGTTCTGCACTGGAGGGGTATTGGCGAGAAGTCATGAATGCATTATCTCAAATGTTATCCGAACCGATTCCCAATTCGCCACTGAACTGTTTACTGGGAGTTTATAAGCTTAGACAATGTGGTAAGCGCAAGTTGCTGGCGGTGGCACTACTGTTAGCTAAACGAAGAATAGCCATCAAGTGGGGGAGTCGACGGCCACCCAGATTCAAAGACTGGTTAGCAGACATGGCACACTGTAAAGATACACTTCATACTTATGAGGAAAATCTGCCCATCGCTTTGAGACCTAAGGACTTCTGGCAGCCATTTGTGAACTACCTACTGACCCGGCCGACTGACCCCTCGGATGAGCGGGTGGGAGCAGCGTCTCCTTAACTCTTCTGGCGGCGAGCGGGCCTATATTGGCGAAATGTGGCAACTGTTTGCAATACCCGAACATACCATACACTGAGGGGTGGGATATCATCTGTGCGGTTCCTACAAAATAAGCCGAATGTGAGATGTGAACTGTACTTATATATCATTATTGTATAACATGTTGTGGTTGAAACTGATGCTTGGTGAACTAAAATAAAATACAAAAAAAAACTCTGGTATGCTATCATTTTGTAAAAAGAGACAGTTTACAGTTTCCCAGAACAATTTACGATTTTTTGTATTGGCTGCTAGACTTAACTTATCCCATGCTTCTGTTTGGAGTTCCTTTTTCCGGGCCCCAATAGCCTGCCTATATTTGAGTCGGAGATCATGAATATGGGATTGAATACGGGGTTTAGTGCTTAGGGCTAATTTCAGATCTTCTAGCGCTCTGGTACATTTAAGATCAAACCATCCAGATTTAGCTTTTTATAGGCCTTTAATATGCCTTGTTAAAATGTCTTTAATAGTAAGATTTATTTCTGCAAACACAACAGGCAAACCCTGTGAACCTACTGAGGACTCTGGTTTACATAACCCTTCAACCTTTACACCTCACAATGGGATGGTCCTTAACGAAGTCTTGACTTTTGAACAAGTAGTTCTTAAAGAGATAAACCAACTAGACAGACAGACACACTTTTCTAAAATTTCCAGCAATGAAATGTTGGTCTTGAAATCACTGGCAGACGACCCCCTCATTACCATTAAACAGGCGGACAAGGGCGGAGCTACAGTTCTCATGAATACTGCGGATTATGATCTGGAATGTACCAGACAACTGAATGATCGCAGATACTACACACCCATTCCCGGTGACCCAACTAGACGCCTACAGACCATAATAACAGGTCTGGTGATGAGTGCAGAAAGTGAGGAATGGATCACTAAAAAAGAGGCAGAGTTTTTGACGAAAAAGGACCCTCGGGTACCATATTTCTACATCCTGCCTAAGATCCATAAAGGGACCAGTCCAGTGCCAGGGAGGCCAATCGTGTCAGGGATCAATTCGGTGCTTGAGCCACTCTCACAATTTTGTGACCATTTCTTTCAACCCCTGGTGAAATGCATCCCCTCATATATCCAAGACACTACAGATGTCCTACGCCTTTTGAACTCCATCCAGGACACAACACAAATCGATCTCTTGATTACTCTAGATGTGGAGGCCCTCTATACCAATATCCCTCAGAGGGCCACCCTAGAAGTAATAGAGGAAAGACTGGGCCTAGAAACATGGAACTCAAATACGCCACAAACCTTCATCGTGGAGTGCGCCACCCTAGCACTTACCGAAAACTATTTCGAATACAAGGGACAATACTACCACCAGACCCAGGGTACATCTATGGGCAGCACCTTCGCCCCTTCGGTGGCTTGTCTGTATATGGCAGAGTTCGAAGACAAACATATACATCACCAGTCTAACCCCTTTCGAGACAACATCAAAATATGGAGGCGTTTCATAGACGATGTCCTAATACTCTGGACTGGCCCTTTGACAGCCCATGAGGAGTTCTTTGAATGGTTGAATACATTGAACCCGTTCTTGCACTTCACTATGTCCTCTTCACCGAGGGAAATTGCCTTCCTTGACCTCACCATCAAACTGGAAGGGGGGTCCCTTAAAACTACTATGTACAGAAAACCCACAGACCGTAATAGTCTACTCCACTTTCAGAGTCATCATCCCAAGGCCTTACGCTCAAATCTACCATTCGGACAATTTCTCCGGATAAGACGCAATTGTAGCGAAGTGTCTGATTACAAGAAGGAATCCACTCTCCTATCCAGGAACCTCCTTGACAGAGGTTATCCGCAAAGTGATGTCTTCAAAGCCAGGAAACGGGCTCGGAATAATAACCGAGAAGCTCTACTAGAGAGACAGGAGAATACACCGGTTGAGAACCAACCTATCACCTGTGTCACCACCTTCACCCCCCTGTCCAACAAAATCAAAAACACCATCAAACGCCATTGAGGAATCCTTAATACAGGTGATCTGGATCTGGAACAACCTAGGTTTGCTTTCAAGAGATCACAAAACCTGAAGGATATACTGATCAGCACCAGGCCTAAGAAAGCTGCGAAAGAGACTCAACAAACTCTTTGGCATCTACCACCTGTCATGGGCCATTACCCCTGTGGCTCCTGTGTTGTCTGTAGGTACACCCTAACACTGAAAACCATCAAACTCTCTGAGACTTTCAATTGGGAACTCAGGCACCACACTAATTGCAATACGACACATTGCATTTACCTGTTGACTTGCCCATGCAATTTGCAGTATATTGGGATGACCACCCGCCCAATAAAAACCCGCATCATTGAACACCGCAGCAATTTCCGCTGTAAAAAAACCCATACTAAAATGTGCAAACACTATGTGGATTCCAATCATAACGCAGACTCCTTGACATGGGTTATTTTGGAATCGAGTCCCAACTGCCCAAAAAATGCACTCTTTAGGAAGGAGCAGAGATGGGTCCATCGACTATCTTCGGATAGCCGAGGGTTGAATGAAGATATCCCTTGGCACTCACTATAAGCCAATCACCAGCTATTCCGAGATATTTGATACGGCCTCCTTAAGTTTAATTGGGCATGGACCTCAGGCTAAGTCCTCACTGACCCGTATTGTTTATACCCCCATTGATTTGAGTTACAGACCAGGTCTATAATATCGCCTGCCTTTTACATCATAGCCGACCCGGTTACAACACTATACCACGTGACCGCCGGAGTTCCCTAAATCATATTTTGCAATAAAGCATATTTTGGGGCATACTTAATGGGTTAACACATAACATAATTCGGTTTTAATAAACCGACCCAGTATACACTCCATTCCCCACTCTTACGCCACTCTGCCTACGAACGACGACGTTCATTTGACCATTTCATCATGGCCGACCCAGTCACCGCCCGTGTCACGTGACATTCACGGAAGGGCGGCAACGATTAGGATCCCATGATTCCGGTTACAATAAATAACAAACGCCGCGATCACTACCCATCTATCCGAGTTCGGCGGAGATGGGTAGGTGTCCCCACGCGGTCACGGGCTGATTAAGGAAAGATGGGGCCCCCTACGAGACTCGGTCACTAGGAGTCTTCTGAACCGATTCCTAAAGCCGTTTTGCAATGTATTCATCTTGTAGCTAAATCTGAAAGCTTAACCCCGATGCACTGACCCGCCGACCACTCATGTGGCTCATAGACCTTGACCATTAGGTGAGTCCGGCGCTTGTTTACTTCTGCACCTTGTTTTTACAAACCACTTTGTGATATAGATGGTGCCACTCACATAATCAGGGCTCGACCTGCCACTTTGAGACATAATGGTGTTGTTTGAGTTGTCTGCTGTTTTAAATAATTGTTTTTAAATTCTGTCCCTACCCACCGACATAGTCTTAGTGTGTGTGCACCCCACACTGCACGCAGAAACCACTTGGCATGTATAGGTTGTGTTTAATTCCCAACACCGCCCCAAGCATGCCATACTATGTTCACATTCTGGCGCTGACCCTCCCTGCTGCTAATGAGAAATGTACTATTAATGCTTATCTCCTTTCTTTCTCATGATCCAGGCATAGGAGTTTCCACAGAGGTAAAAAATACCCACACCACATACATGACACTGGCATGTTATTGAGTTCCTTTATTATAATTTTTCACTTCTTTAAGGTCCTGATGAATCGCAGGAGATTTACCCAATTGCGAGAAACATGTTGACCATTTGTTCTTCTTAGCTCGACAAGGGTCACTCTACCTAACGAGGTGACACCAAGCGAGCTTGTTTTCACGATTTTAATTGTAGTAGGGGGACCACCAGAATAAAATATTTTCCGGCACCCCTTGCTGCATTTTAACTATCACACCAGGCTCACCTGCTCTCTCGCCCACACACCCGCACTTCACCATAGGGCAGTTGGATACAAAAGATCTCCGCCAAAGTGCCCCTCTTTGAGGTGTGCCCGTCGGGGATTGCACCGCCCCCCCGACGAGGAGCAACCGCCGATGATGAAGCATGACATCCTTCGGGGTGTGTGAGGCAAATACATCCAACAAAATGGATGCCCCAAGGTGTAATATTTACACCTCCGGTCACGCTAGTTTTTACTTAACCTCCCCCTCCTTGTAGGAACAGTTCAGTACCTCTCTTGTTGAATCCGATATACTAATTACGGGCACATGCTGTAACTGGACCTTCCACCCTCAAAAGTGGTAACTAGTGTCCGTTGATCAATTGATCACTCTCCCTCCCTTTGATAAAGACATTTAAGATCAAACCATCCAGATTTAGCTTTTTATAGGCCTTTAATATGCCTTGTTAAAATGTCTTTAATAGTAAGATTTATTTCTGCAAACACAACAGGCAGTGTAAGTGGGTATGCCTTATCATCAAGGCAATGTTCTATACCCTCCCTACATTTAATTACCACCTCCCTCTGTATTTTAGCAGGGACTACTCCTTCCCATTTAATCTTCATGCCATTTGGCCTTACTGGGGTTATATCGCTAATGCGTTCATCAGTATTAGAATCTTTTTACCCCCAGTTTAACAAAGAGATAGAAATACTATTGTGGTCACTAACCCCTTGTTCTGATATCCACAAATTTGTATAGTAACTGTAGCTAGAGAATATGATCTATAATACTAGCCGCATTTCGGCCAGTAAAGGTCGGGCAATTAACCTTTCCCTTTTTCATCGTACAGTTAAGTAATTCTAAATCATATTTTGCCATCATTAAATTCAAGGCCTGGCCATAGTTAAAATGAGGGAAGTGTAAGAGGTTATCGTTATTATCATCCATCATAGGATGGGTTCTCAAAAATCCACACAAATTATTCTTGGATAAAGGGCAGGCCTGAATGTTAAAGTAGCCTGCCCATAAAATGATGGCTGATTTCCCTGTTTGTGCCAGAACTCTATCAATCTCATTACCCAAAGCCTGTAGTGGTAAACCTCTATTGCTATTAAAAATATTATTATAAAAATAAATTAGGACCAAATCCTTACCCCTATTGAACTCGATCTTCATTACTTGGCTATAGCTATCTACTGGTGAACAACTTCTAATTCTATACCCCACTAATTTGTTTGAAACAAGTAGCAGGAGGCCGCCCTTGGCCCTTCCTGCAGTGGAAGTAATTGCGTTCACCCAGTGTGATGTATAGCCCTCCACAAACACAGGTTCTTTACACCAGGTTTCCTGTAGGCAGACTATATCAATGCCTGATGAAATAAAATCCTTCCAGAAGGGAGTCTATAACTTTTTACCCAGTCCTGCTATATTCCAGGTTACCAGGCTGTATCCCTCTTGGGGGGCAGGTTGAGTTTCCGTACAATAACCATAACTAATGTTGTTGTTCCCAATGTTTACTGGGGTTTGCAACTCCACTAGTGATGCTGAATCAGTAATCAACTCCCCACTGGGGGATCTACAACCTAAAACGCTATAACCGTTTTCCTGACTATAATCTAACTGGGTAGCCTGTTCGTCTATTATTCCATACAAGGGTAATCCTGTATCATCGTTGTTAGAGGCTGATGATTTCCCCTCACAGCTCATCAGTCAGTCGTTATCTTCCATTGAACTTAATACATTAAACCTGTTATACAATGGAATTGAATTACATGGGGGTCTAGGTGCTAATAGAGGAAACATATTGACCTTTTGCTGATAAAAGAACAAAGTATCAACTTTACTTACATTGATCAAATGCCTGTAAAAATATCCCAATGGAAGAAGTGTGGTGTTATAGTCCCAATAAGAGGGTGGCGGGGCATTGCATAAAGTATCCTGAGCCCATCTGGGGGACCTAAAGTTAATAATTATGCAATCACCTTCGAAATTTTTAGCCAAGGTACCAATCCACCCCACTCTTTGGGTTAGAATTATCTGATCGGCCCCTGTAACAGGGAAACCACAGTTTTTAGTCAGCCAATATAAGGTTTTGTTTTTTAATGTCTCGTGAGTTTCTGTCTGGTCTCCCTTTAATTTGGGGGCATTTGTAAGGATGGCCACATAGGCCCCCCATTCTGGCGGTAAATTAATAACTGTTGGTATTTTATTATTACTATTTGTTGGGCGATCTCCGAGACTTACATTTGGAGAGGTCCTTGATAATTCTTTTGTATTTATTGTCTCGCTGGATAGCTTTGCTGGTGGTATCCTAGGTTGTACTTTGGTTCCCTTAGGATCTAGTCTGATCTTTTAATGCTCGGCACCTGCCACCCCTGGTCTAATTGCCTTTACCATCCCATTATTGGTAGCGGACCCACTTTCTTTAATATCTTCATTCAACGTGACACTGTCCTTATTTATTGTCGTTGTTTTTTTACATAAGCGCTCTGATTATGTTTATAGCTGTCAGGATGCCCACTTAACTTATGCACTGCCCTAGCTAGAAGGTCTAATTAACTCTGAGATTTTATCCATGAGGGTTTCGAAAATAAGTGTATCCTTTTCTTCCCCCACTCGTAAATTACAACCGGCGTCTTTTTTTACACCCTGTGCTGTATTTTTCCTATCCCTTTTAGCCCTTGTATTACCTGGGCCTGGGGCTTTCCTTTTACAGCCTCTAGTATGTTTTATAGGGGCATGGGAAGGGAAAGGGGCAGGGAAAGGGGCAGGGGAGGGGACAGGGGAGGGGGCAGGTGAGGGGGTCATGAGTACTAACTCTGGCGTAGCTGAGTTTCGTGACTGCCCTACATCACCCAATAATACATCATCTATATCATTAAATGTAACAGGGGGGTAATATCTATATTAGTCGAACTCTCCCTTCTTGTTACGTTCTCATCATCTAAACCATTTTGCTCACCAAACATTATACTTGATCCCATAGACATACGTTTCTCTGCACGATTTATTTCCTCTGATATTACATTAACAGCTTTGGTCAAGTAGGTATCTATAGTCGAGCGTGTTTTCTCCAGGAGAGGCTTTGCTCGGCGCCTGGCCATGCTCATTTCACGATTATATCACCAAGTCCAAGGTCTTATACCAAAAGTTAAGCTCTACTACTTAAATTTCACTTAAGATGCATACAAAAGTACCTTAAAATCCAAGAGGTACAAACTACTCCCACTACTTTGTACCAATTGTTAGGGACGTGGCCCGGCCCTGCCTTTGACTGCCCCGGACGGCCACAGACGGTCCCGCCCTTGTCCCGGGCTTCTCCCGGCGTCGCCCGCGTGCGTCCCGCGATGCGAAAGGTGGCTCTGATCTTTAAGCGCCACTGGGCGCGAAGGGGGCGTGTCCCACAGCGTAGGTGCAGGGGCTGCTGGGCAATGTGGTCTCCCCGCACAGCGGCCCCGCCTGGGATGGTTGTAGGCAGCGGCGACGGGGGAGACAGCTGGCAAAGAACACCCGGCCCCAGTAGGGCGCGAAGCTGCGGCAGTTCAACCCACCACGAAGCGGTGAGTGTATTCCCCTTTGTCCGCAGTCAGAGCTCCCGCTCAGCCGAAGGTGGGTCTGATCTTTAAGCGCCACTGGGCGCGAAGGGGGCGTGTCCCACAGCGTAGGTGCAGGGCTGCTGGGCAATGTGGTCTCCCCGCCGTAGGTGCAGGGGCTGCTAGGCAATGTGGTCTCCCCGCCAATGAGATGAGCTATTGTTAGGGGCAATCCTATTCCAGGAGCTCAGGAGTTAGATCATAGTGCCAAACAAGCAATGGCAAAGCCCATGGGCTTTGCCAATGCTTTGTTTGCCAACGCTATCCAACATTGTCAAAAACAAAAATAAATGGTCATTGTTGTTGCTGAATAGCATCAACCAACAAAAAAAAGTGTGTTGATGTGTAAGTGTGTACGCTTCAACACACATACGCATGTATGTCTTGAGATGCTATGGCGGCCCCAGCATTACCCTACACATTAAAATCACCACTATGTAGTGGTCTTTTGTGTTTTTGTTATATTATTTATCTCAAAAAATGACGGATGACCATCTTGAAAACAGTAAAAAAACAAAAGAAAAATCCAGTTAATATTGGCCCAGCAACAAATTGCAGCTACCAGACCATCCCAAAAAAGATTTGCAGTGCGAGCAATTGTAGTGCTGGCAATGGGTTCGAGGTGGGGGGAATAAAAAAAATAAAGTGAAAAAAACCTGAGCAGGGTGGGAGAAGTAACTTCTGACTGGGAAGGGGAGGCGTACTTGCATAGTGTTCCAAAAGGAAACACAAAAGCAGTTCTCTGACTGAAAGCAATGGAACGTTTCAAGTCATTCATTCAAAGGGATGTTAATGATGCTGTGCTCTAGCGGAGAGTAAAATACAAGAGAAGGGAAGCCATCGAATAAAAAGCAAGCACATGTGATTTCCAAGAAAGCCAACCAATGGTATGACCCAAAACTCAGTTTAAGTATTGGAATTATCCACAATAGGTCTTTGACAAAAGAGGTTTCTTGAACACCCGGATGTTGTTAGCTTTTTCAGTGCACCCGTCAACCTCCGTTTGAATGCTTGCATTGAACTCAATGGCTTTACAATAGTCGATTCTATATGCCCTTGCAATCTCCCACCCATGTGTCTCATTCTTTGCCTCTTGTGTTCCTCTTCTCTGTGTGCTCCTTCTTCCCTCTCTGTTCTGCCTCCACGCCCACAATTCCCTTCTGGTGCCTTCTCATAAGTGCTGCTGAGTTCCATATATTTTTTCTTTTTATGGAAACTAAAGGTGAATTATATTGAAGGTTCCTTTGCCTTCAATACCATTCTGTTGTTGCTTTTGTATCAAACGAAGGTTTGTGGCTAGGGAGTCTAGAGTATAGTCATCCCTTTTTCAATGCTACAGAAAGCAAAGGTTTATAATAAAGGCTCATAGGACATCCGTCTTTTCTTTGAAATAGAAACCAAAATGGGAATGTATCAAATGCAAGGAAGTCTTCAATATCCGCCTCTCATTTCTGTTAGCAAAATAAAACCAGCCTGTTCGGTTTGTTATATTTTTCTCCTTGTCCTGCTGTTAGCCCTCCTCTTCTTCCTTCCAGATGCTTCTCTTGTTCTTGTTAGTTGATCTTCCTTTTATCCTAGGCACGGCACAATGTCTGCTAGTGTCACGACTCCTGTCTGTGCCGGTCACTGGCAGTAATTAACAACAGACAATGGAATGGATCCTTGCTGACCCAATGATTGTCTAACTTCTAGTGGCGGCTCCTCTATGCAGGCGTTTGGGCGACGCCCCCCTGCTTTCATGCTGTGCGAGAAGGCAGAAACATAAATGGTAATAACTACCATTTGTTCCTGCCTTCTCGCATGGCGAGAAAGCTGAAGTTCCTGGTTGGGAGTGGGCGGTGTTTCTCGAGGGCAGGGGGGAGTGGCTTGCCCACTGTTGTTCCTACTGACTGTTTGGGCAGCCTGAGGCCGCCCAAACAGTCAGTAGGAACAACAGTGGGCAAGCCTCTCCCCCCTGCCCTCGAGAAACACCACCCACTCTCCCTATTCTCTCTGTATGCTGCAGCATACAGAGAGAAAATGACCCGCGTGGGGCAGCGGCCTCACCAATCACAACGCTGCCATAGCACTGTTGTGATTGGTGGAGGGGAGGGAGGCTGTCTGTAGCCTTCCTGGTAACGAGCTGCAGAATTCAATAAAGCAGGACGGCGGGAGTCGTGAGTCTCGGGAAAAGCGGGAAGGTAAGTTTAACTATTTTATATATAATTTTCCCTTAAACCCCTCCCGCCACACCCATTCCCTCAGCGGCGACCCCATTTTCACCCCTCCCCCCCCCCGCAATGCCAACCGCGACTGCATGTGTCCCAGCATTTGGAAGTTGCAGCGTCTCACACAGGGTTTCCCCTCTGACGCAAACACTTTGGCCCAAGCCTCAGCCTGTCTCAGAAAACCATTCGATCAATCTGACGTTTGCAGCTTCGCTGGAGATTTAGTTCTCATGGCCGCAAACAGAAACCCGCAGAGTTGCAATTGACGGTAAAGAAATGAAAGAGCTTCTAACCAACTTGACATCAGCCACAAATTCTTCCAGTGTAAGTCATCACACGTAAGCTGCAGCACAGCCATGACTTGCCAGGGTGGGTCCGCTATTATTAACGTGGGATGAGTCCTGTGAACACTGTGGAATATTAGTAATAGCAATATTGTGTTTATCCTCCAGCGCTTCATGTCACACTGTGCCGTTTCGATGTGCTTTAAACATGCCTGGCTCTAACAAGATGGTCTGGTCGGTCAGTCCCAACCAAACAAACCTGATAAAAACCATTCAATGTATGTGTATTAGTGCTGTGTGCTTTGAATGGGTGTGTGCATGGGTATGTGCTAGCGAATGATGGGTGTATGTGTGCGCGCTTGTGAATGAAGGGGTGTGAGTGCACATGTAGATGGGTGGGAGTGATTATGTGTGCGTGGGTGCTTTCAGATATCTGGGGAGCATTAAAGAGGGTCCGCGGTCCTGATCCGGGGAGTGCAGGGGTTTGAAGCAGTGCGGGGTCGGGTCGGGTTCATGGGAGAGGGCTAAAGACCACTATAGCAGACGCCCGGTCCAGAATGGAATGAAAGGCTCCGGTGACGTACAATGAGCCTGAATGCGAAGAAGGTAATTTCTGTCCCGTTACCTCCAAATTGGTAAGCAAACGACAGCCATAATTGTGGTGCAGAGGGACGCTCTCACCCCTGTGTCTTTTACACCGATGATAGCTGCACCCTTGTAAGCTCCCAAGCAGTGGCGGCTCGTAATATCTGCCCCACTACTCGTCGACATTACGAGCCGCCACTGCTCACTTCGCAAGCAAAAAAATCACTGATGGAGTCTGTGATTTCATATATTTTACTTCATGTTTTATTGTATGTGTCTGTATTTCCTTTTCCCTCGTTTTTCTGTAGCTTTGTTTTTCATGCAACATAGGAGTCGTGCCCATGAGGCAAACAAGGGCTGCATCTAGATGTGTAGGAGAACTCTTGAGTGTGACTGTGTTGACTGGCCATGAGGAGTGAGAGCTCTGGAGTTGAGGCGGACGGTAGTGTGAGTTTCAGAGTGCTGGTCATAGAGGTGTTTTTAGGTCTCGCCTAGGCTGCACTTGCGCTATCTCTTTGAGACATTCTGTATTCAGGTATGGACTATAAGCTTCGCCCATTTTCTACCCATCTTTTCAATTTGCTCGTTACTGTTCTTTTTAAATGGAGGCTTTTGATTAGTGAATAGGCTTAGTAGTCCCTCCATAGTACCTCCTTTTCTCCTGTTGTAACCTCCCATGAGGACTGCCTCTGTTGCATGTGTTGTTGGTCTCCATGTTTTAATAACAGCCTGTAAAGACTATTTTTTAAAATCACTTTCAGCAAGCAGGACACGCTCTTTCCCAATGCTTTTTTTTTTAACGAGCGCAGCACGCTTCAGCTGCAATAATGGGTGCTGCGCCTTTCTTTTCTATTTCTTTACTTTTGTTACAATGGCATGCCCTGCTTTAGCTTTAAACATCTTAAGCTAAAGCGTGGGTGCAGCGATAGCTTCCAAAGTAAATAAATAGAAAAAAATGTGGCAGCACGACTTTTGCTACAATCGTGCCACCCGTGCTTAAGATGTTTTAAAGCTAAAGTGCTGGTACTGCGATTGCGTTAAAAGTAAATAAATAGGAAAAAATGCGGCAGCACGCCTTTTTTCCCAGTTTCTTTACATTTGTTAGAATTGCGGCATTCACACTTTCAACATCTTAAGTTAAAGCGCGGGTGCTTCAAAAGTAAATAAATAGAAAAAAACATTTGCAATTCAATAGTTTCCACATTACAGAAAGTTTGAGCTATTGGTGTTGCATTATTATTAGCAACACCCATAGCTCAAACTTTCAGTAATGCGAGACCTATTACATTGCAAATGCTTTTTATCGGATGGAGCTGATCCAAAAGTTGAAGTTCTCGTCACCCCACTTACTTGGGTGGAACATTTTGAAGGAATTGTTTCCTGTACGGAGCACCCAGTAGTATCTCGGAGCAATATACTAGCATGATATCAACTCCTTTACAAAGCATCTCTGTGGATAAGGTTATTGTAGCAATTGGAAAATCTACTACCTTGAACGCACCGGGCCTTGATGGAGTCCTAGTTGACGTGTTCAAGGATCTAATTGAATTATGGGCACCAGTTCATACAAATGTTTTTAATCCTGTGGGCAAGGGGTCTATTCCCAAAACTTGGACAATTCCATAATCGTTCCCATTTTTTAAAAAGAAGACAGGGGAGACCCTAGGTGTTACCCTCTGCTAAAAGGGTAATTTTGGATAGACTTGACGAGTGGATGAGTGAGAATTGTAACTTAACTCATGCACAACATGGCTTCAGGAAGGACATCGCGACTACGGAGCAATGTATAAATCTGCATCTAATTGTTAGCAAACATACATTAGCAAAACAGGGATCTATCTATCTCTGCTTGCTGATTTTTCTAGTGCCTTTGACTTGATGAACCACACAACCTTGGATTGCTATGGGTGCTCCATTGGACATAGTGGCCCACCCATCACAAATGTATTCATCAATGATCCAACACATTATATTTGGACGGGGGGGAGAGGGGGAATGCACCGCCAGGTTTAGCGTTAAGGGGGATTAGACAGTGATGTGTGATGGCCCAAACTCTTTTTTCTTACTCCCCCTGACAAGGCGTCAAATCGCTTTTTCAGTGAGTAGCACGCTACTCCGGAACCCATAAAGGATTAGTTGTGAATTAGTGTAGTGAAATATGAAAGTAATGCGTGGTGGATGTTAGTCAGTTATTTTTTTTTTTTTTTTTGAAAAACTTTATTTTCAAGAAGGCAAAGAAGTTATTAACAGTATCATTATCGATCAGTAGGTGCACAGTGTTACAAACATTTGTCAAAGAGACGAAGAAATCCCATTACATTCTGATGTCGGAGTCTATCCTCTTATCATGGATATGAAAGAAATAAACGCAATTGTGTCGTATGTATTCGCACGTATCAACATACCATACCCTGATCTAGATCCTAAGTTGCCCATTTATGATATAGCAATCGGTTCTCAGCAATTTCAACCAGTAAAAAGAAACTTACTTCTACAAAAACCCAACTAATGTCATCATTACAATAGAAAGTTGTACCCTTTCACAGACAGTTTGTCATTTACTGCACATAATCCGGACTTTGTTCAAAGGTAATATCGTGTTCTCGCTCCATCCCATCACAAATCAGAGTGGCATACACCAGTCCGCCCCCATTAATCATCCTCTTCCTCTGACTCTAAGTCTTCGTCCTCCGGTAAGGGTGTACACGGTTCTCCCCTGTATTTATTCCACGGCAACCATACCTTGTTCCATTTACGGGGACAGGCCCGCAATACGTACACCGCCCTCTCCTTCACCATGAGGAGGTCCATATTTCTAATCCAGCCAGTCACCGTAGGCAATTCTGGAGCACCCCATTTTTGTGCAATGTCTCTTTTGGCCACTGTCACAGCCAACGTGACCCACAATTGTCCATATCTGTTTAGGTCAGTAGGGTCCCAAATGTTCAATAGGCACTTACGGGGTTCAGGCAGGAGCGACACCTCAAGGGCTTGGGAGATTGTGCGCATGATTTGTCTCCAGACTTCTTGGATCAATGGGCAGTCCCATAGCGTGTGGAGCAGAGTTCCCTCCTCCCCACAGCCTCTCAGACAGAAGGGGTGTGGTGCCCTCTGTATCTTGTGTAGAAGTGTTCTGGTGTAGTAGGTGCGGTGTAGGATCTTGAGCTGGACCAACCTGAACCTAGCCGAGATGCCTACTTCTCTTGGTGACGCCAGCGCCTCATTCCATTCTACGTCATCCATGTCTCCTAGTTCCCCAACCCACCTCTCTCTAAGTTTCTGCGTGGGGTCTGGCAGGTTGTTAACCAGTTTTTTGTATGTAAGAGAGGTCGCCTTCTGCTCCATAAACTCCGTCAGTAACCTGTCCTCTAGTGGTGACGAGTCCGGGAGTATGGTGTCAGGCGGAATTGCGTGTAGTAGGGCGTGTCGGATTTGCACATACCTAAATGTTTCATTGGGGCCCATACCATATTGCTGCTTTAGCTGTGAGAATACCACCACCGAGCCCTTATCCCAAAGGTCTCCTACCACCGAAATCCCAATTTGATCCCAGCGTGTGAAGCCCCCACTGGACCTTAAGTTTCCTAACGATTTCGCGTCCCATAACGGCGTCATTCTAGTGATTTTCCCCTTCCACCCCAGTCGAGATTGTGCTGTATGCCATAGGGTTGCCGTATGTAACGTCGGGCCGATTAAGTTCCGAACCTGTGAGTGATTGTACAATACTGAGAGCATGCCGTCCGTCCCCAGCTGCGACCAGTCCGCCTTGTATGCGGGGTCATCCCGCGGGACGTGGATCCAGTGATTAATTATCTTGAGTTGGGATGCCCAATAGTATAATTGAAGATTAGGTAGCGCAATCCCGCCTTCATACCAGCTTTTAACTAATTTGTCATGTGCTATACGGGCTGGACCATTGCCCCACAACAGAGCAGATACCAGTGTCGCGACTCTTTGAAAGTAGCGCAGAGCAACCACATGAGGGGTATTTTCTAACACATAGAGAAATCTAGGGAGAGCCATCATTTTATATAACGCTGCCCTCCCAAGGAGGGTTAGCGGCAGGGTAGCCCAGTATTTAACGTCTGCACGGAGACGTTGCAGAGGCGGCACCAAGTTCGCAGTGTAGAAGTCCGCGGCATTAGTGGTGACGAAAATGCCCAGATATTTAAATGAGCCGGTTGCTAACTGCAGGGGGCAGTCATCCCGCAGTATCGGCTCCTGGCCCTTAAGTACAAATAGGATAGATTTGGACCAATTCAGGGTGTAGCCTGATGCTTTCCCGTGCTCATCGCACAGAGCCAACAATGCAGGAACACCCTCATTGGGATTGGTCATGTAAATCAGCATATCGTCTGCATACAGGGATACTTTATCCTCCCACCCGCCCTCCCACGCGATGCCTCGAAACAGTGGTGTCGCTCTGAGCAGAATAGCTAGTGGCTCCAATACCAGCGCAAAGAGTAGGGGGGATAGCGGGCACCCCTGTCTGGTTCCGCGTCCTAGGGGAAAGGTCTGTGAGACGTGACCATTCGCCACCACTTGTGCCATAGGCGACTTGTACAGTAGCCGTATCCACGCTATATACTTCGGGCCGAAGCCCATACGGGCAAGGACCGCAAATAGATACTCCCATTCCACCAGATCAAAAGCCATTTTGGCGTCCAGTGATAAAATGACTGCCTGTTCCGAGAGGAGATGCGCTCGCGCCAGGACTCCATGCACCCTCCGCAGATTCAGTGCTGTGCTCCTGTGCGGCATGAAACCTGATTGGTCGGGGTGAAATAGGGTGTGAAGATGCGTGATCAGGCGACTAGCCAGGAGTTTCGCTAGGATTTTTGCTTCTACGTTGAGCAAGGAGATAGGACGGTACGAGGTGCACAACGTCTGTGGCTTGTCTGGCTTAGGAATGGCGACTATCGTGGCTGTGCACTGGTCTAGAGGGAGTTCAGCCTTGTCCAAACTCTCTTCATACATATCTAGCAGGGGTTTGCTCAACAGGGGAGCCGACGCTTTGTACCATTCCACGGGTATCCCGTTAGGTCCCAGCGCCTTGCCTGATCGCAACGACTGTATTGCCAATTGAATTTCACTTTCCGTCAAGTCAGTGTCTAGCTCCTGTTGCGCTTCTTGTGAAAGCGCGGGGATAGTAATGTGGTCGAGTGACGCTAACGCCTCCCGTTCTGTGACAGCCCGAGCCGGTGTGTAGATATCCTGATAATGGCGTGCTAGGGTGTGGACTATTCCTTCAGGGTGTGTCAGCAGCTGGCCATCCTGTGTGTATAGTCTCTGAATACCTCTGTTGCACCCACCCCTCTTATCTAACCAGGCCAACATCTTCCCGGCTTTATCGCCCACGTCGTATACTCTGTGTGCGGTGTTTGCCAAGTGTCCCTTGGTAACCGATGTAAGATGGGCCAAGTGTTGTTGTTGTCTGAGGTGTAGCGCATGTGCAGTAGCAGGGGTGGGGTCGGACATGTGGGCGGCGTTCGCAGCGTGCAGTGCCAATTCTAATTGAGCGAGTTCACTCCTGGAGTCTCGTTTGTGCCCTGTGATAGCCGCTATTGCTGCGCCGCGCAGGACTGTTTTGTATGCTTCCCAGAGTACCGAGGGTGAGGAAACTGTGCCTACATTTTCTGTAAAGTAGTGTGATGTGGCCAATTTAAGTTTCTTTCTAATACCAGGGATTTGTAAGTAATTGGGGTATATTGGATAGAGCCTGGCACGTTTCCTCTCTTTAGTCGTAATGTGGAGGGACACTGGGGAGTGATCAGATACTCCTCTGGGTAGGATCTCCAATTTGTCCACCGATCCCAGTCCCACCCCCATAAAGAAAAGGTAGTCAATACGTGAGAGACTATTGTGTGTAGCGGAGTAGTGCGTGTATTGAGTCGCTGTGGGGTTCAATTGACGCCAAACATCAGTGAGGCCTAGCGCGGTCAGAAAACCAGGAAGCGTGGCAGTGCCCCTCTGGCGTTCCCGTGCGGGAAAGGTGTCCAACTGCGGGTCTGTTATGGCATTGAAGTCTCCCCCAATGATCATGTCACCCTCCGGGAGGTCAATTAGAAATTGACCCAATGCCGGCAGTGCCGTAGAGTGCAGCGCCGGGGGGATGTACACGGACACCACGTTGAGGGGTCGCCCTTCCCACTGTCCATACAGCGCCGCAAACCGACCCTGATCGTCTTTCTTGCAGCTTTCAACCATAAATGAGGAGTTCTTCTTAAGGAGTATCCCAGTGCCCCTGGACCCCGTAGTGAACTCTGCATGTACCGCCATGGCATACCCACGTCTATCAAGTGCTTTGCAGGTAGACCCAGCCAGGTGTGTTTCCTGCAACATCACCAAGTCAGGCCCGTGACGTTTAATGGTTTGGAGGACCAAACCCCGTTTAATCTTGTCTCCTAGGCCTCTAACATTCCATGTGAGTAATTTTAGGGGGGACACCACTGTCATCGGCGGGCCGCCGTCAGTGGGCGTGTCTCGAGCTTGTTGGGCCATGCGGGTGCATGATTAGTGTTATTGACGCGTGGAATCGGAGTGTAACACATATGCAATGACTTGTGTTAGGGTACCAGAAGTGTACGGCCTGCAGTGGGGCCATGTCCCATACTGAAGAGGTGATGACTAAGAACAATAACCATAACATTATAACTATCCCCCCCCACCCCCTCCCTGCTCCCCTGCACCACGGACGAAAACCCGCCCGCTTCCCCAACTTGGCAGACTGCTTAATCCCATCCCCGTCCACCTTACTTGCTCGTGGGGTTGGTGAGACCCCTACAGGCACCGGCCGATGCCCGCCCTACTCAGCTCCATTAGCATCAAGGTCCCAAGGGCTACAACATGCTGTCCCTCATGCAGCCCAGTCAAATCAGCCCCTAACAGGTTGTCCAGAGTCAAGTGGGTCTCTTTCAAGATCTGAATCCAGTGCCGCTGCGCCTTCCTCGTTCGCGGGGCTTCTTGACGGGTGATCCTCCGGTCCTCCGCTGCGTTGGCGCTGTCGGTCTCTGTGTGGGCGTTGAGGTTTGCCCACCTGTCTCCATCCATCAAGCCATTCTCTAGCCACCTCCGGCGAGTCGAAGAACCACGATTTTCCCTCGGCCACAATGCGCAATTTGGCGGGGAAAAGCATAGAGTACGCCAGGCCTCTGTCTCGCAGCGCTTTTTTCACTTCCGTGAAAGATTTCCTGCGCCTTGCCACCTCCGCTGTGTAATCCGGGAAGAACGCCAAAGTCGAGTTCTGAATTTTTACAGGTGGGGAGACTCTCGCCGTTTGTAGGATTGCGTCCCTGTCTCTAAAATTGAATAACCTGGCCAGCACAGGCCTTGGTGCGGCGCCTGGCTTGGCCGCTCCACCAGGAACTCGGTGCGCTCTTTCCACAGAAAAGAAGTGAGACAGACCTTTAGGTTTCAGCTGGGTTTTAATTAGGTCCTCGACGTATAAGTCCATTGCCGCTTTACCTTCTGATTCCGGCAGGCCTAGGATGCGGACGTTGTTTCTTCGGGAGTGCCCTTCCTGATCGTCGAGCTTTTCCTGTAACTGTTTCGTGACCCTTTCCATGCGCTCCATGACTACTTGCAGGTCTGAGGTGTCTTCAATGAGCGATTTTGTTACTACCTCCACTTGTGACACCCTCTCCGCCATCTTCTTGAAGTCCGCCCGAAGCAGAGTGACCTCGGAAGAGATGGAGCCCACTGTCGTTTTGACCTCGGTGAGGGTTTTCATAACGTCCTCCAAGGTCACCTTGGGAGCACCACCCGCTTCTGGAGTTGCTCCAACAGAGTGGCGGCCTCCATTCTGGGATTGTCCATGTTGGGTATATGCAAATTTGTCGAGCTTCGCCTGCGTCGACGTACTCCTTGTGCCCTTGCCGGCCATGTTCTGGTGGTGATGATGGAGGTATGCGTATCCGGCCGTTGGGTTAGGGCCTGGCCTACGAGCCGCGCAGTTCCCCGGGGCCTCTGGCGGTCCAATCGTGCGTTTCACCGGTTTCAAGGGGGCGCTGTGTATCCCCCACAGGGCCCAGACGTGCCGCAGCCGGCGGTCGTGACGACCAGCACGCCGCCCTCTGAGGATTGGTAGCGCGGTCCACTGCTCGGCCTCCCCTGCTCTCCGTGTGTACTGTAGCGCCACCGAACTCGGTGCTTCGGCGCTGCTTCTGCGTTGCTTCGGTGGGTTCCCGTTGGGGGGCCCCCTGCTGAGCGCGCCTGAGCACCTCCGCGCTCCACCACAGCCTCGCCAACGCGGGACTTTCTATTCAAACAAAGTGCCACTCGACGTCTCCTCTTCGCCAGGATAATGGGGTTCCGAGGTGGCCCTCCGCCAATGCGGGGTGAGTCTCGGATCTGTAGCAGCGCTGGAAGACGGCAGGGCCTCCCAATGCAGGTTGCCTTCCCCTGTTGCGAGAACGGCGCGTCTGGCCGCCCGTTTCGTCCAATATGGCGCCGTCCGGGACCCAGGGGGGCCCTCACCCCTGTCGATAGGTGCGCTGCTCCTTTATGGTGCCTTCGGCCAGTTCTTGGCCAGATAGCTCCCTCGGATCACACAGGGGGTATGCGCTGGATAGATGGTGCGTTCGCGCACCCCCCGCGGCAGAGTGCAGCAGCGGCCGGTCGGTGTCACAGCGCCCGGGCCGAGGAGGATGGACTTCCGCCCGGGTCCGCCAGCCACTTTAGGTCGGTGCGGCTAGGCAGGTGCAGGCCCCAGTTTGCCGCCTTAGATTGGAGCGGTTCCCGGTGTCCGTTCACCACCGGGGTCGGAGCAAGTAGCGCCGCTCGGGTCCCTGAGCCGCAGTCGCTCCTTCGAGCGGGCGAAAAGTCGGATTAAAGTGCGGATAGTTGATGCGGGCCGGTTTGCCTGGAGGAGCTCCCGCTTCAAGATGCCACCATGTTCGGCAGTTGGCCACGCCCCCTTAGTCAGTTATTTTGATTAAGAAGGATAGCGGAGGGATGGAAGAGGGAAAAAGGGTTGCATTTATATAGTGCTTGCTACCCCTGATGCGGTTTTGAATTGTTTTTTTCATCGAATAGCACGCTACTCCGAAACTCACAAAGGATTAGTGGTGAATTAGTAGAGTGAAATATGAAAGTAATTAGAGTGGTGGATATGTTAGTCATTTGGATTGAGAAGGGTAGCAGAGAGATAGAAGAGGGGAAAACTTTTGCATTTACCCCTGATGAGGTGTTGAAGCGCTTTTTCGGCAAGTAGCAAGCTACTCTGGAACCCATAAAGGATTAGTGGTGAATTAGTTTAGTTAAATATGGAATGAATTTTAGTGGACACGTTAGTCTGTTTTTTGGATAGAAAAGGATAATAGTGGGTCATAACTGTAGGAGGAGGCTTGGGCTGAGTAAAAGGGATGTGGAGGGTAAGAATCAAAGGGAAGGGTTTAGAAAGACTTGTTTTGGGGGATGTGTATAGCGAAAGAGGTATGAGATGAAGCAAAGAGGGGTAGAGTAGAGAAGAGTCTAGAAAGGTTTATTTTGTGTGGAGGTAGAGGATATATTGATAGTATGGGGTGAGAAATAGGGTAGTGCATTGGCAAGAGTAATAGAAAGAGGATTGAGATGAGTCAGAGTTGAGGTAGAGTATATATTGAAGGGAGGTATAGGTTGAGAAATAGGGTAGTGCATTGGATATGCTGAATTAGAAGAAAAGTTATAAATATTTAGATAAATAAGTACATGGAAGGTATAGAGATGCATAAAGGAAGTATGTATATGTAGATTAAAGATACATTTAATAAACTCTGACTTTCAAGTGTTGTACTTACAATTTATTTTATTTATTTGTTTTAAAACAATTATTCTACACGTTTATACAAAGCAATACACATATATAGGTACAAATCTATAGTACAAATAAATGCTTATATACAGAGGGATATGCTGTATATTTCTGTTTGCGTATGGTGCTTATGTGGGGAAGAGAAGCATAAGAGATTCCCCTATGGCTATATAATTTTACATTTGACATAGTTCAAAAAACATTTCTCAATAATCTCATTTAAACACCACAGATACCATAGTTTTTATATCATTTTCATTATTTTCTTTTTTCTTTTTTCTTTCTTTATATATGTGAATATATTCTTTTTTTCTTTTGTTTTAAATCAAGTGCTTTAACTGTATCAAAAAAGTCATTTCACCATTCATATAGATATTAAAAAAGTACAATGCATTATGCAAATATTTTAAGAACAATTAGAGCAATCAATTAAATAGACCCTGATAACCACACATATACCCACAATCACTCTCTATGCATACATCCTACAAATCATACTACATACAACCACTAATTTCTGCGATGGAGGTAGCCCAGATGAAATTTGTGACTAAAACGCCAGGTCCTGGCGTTTTAGTCACAAATTTCATCTGGACATCTGGACTCTGCTTGAACAGAGAAGGATGTGCCACCCATGTTTTTTTTCTTGTATCTTGGGATTTTGAGGCGATGTGCCACTCTAGAGCAGAGGTTCCTTTGTTGAATATGTTTGGTGATTTTATTCTTGATGAAGAGCGGTCCTGTTCCATATATCGCTTTGTGGGTGATACAAAGCAGCTTGACCGTGGATCTTTTGACAACCGGTAACCAATGCAGGGCTTTCAAGGCAGGGGAGATGTGGTCATGCGGTTTGATATGTAAGAGTACAACTGATTCAGAGCTCAGCTGCCAGACTAGTGTTTTCATGGTCGTTAAAGGTGATCTGTGGTAGAGGCTATTGGCATAATCAAGTTTGGACAGAACAAGGGAGATGGAAGCTTGGATTCTGTATGGAAATCCCAAATGGGGGAAGATTCGTTGCAGAGTTTTTATAGTAACAAAGATTGATCTTGCTAGTTTGTCCACTTGGGCATTCATCAATAACTTGGAGTCCATGATTCATTCGGAGGTTTCTTACTTCCTTTGATAATTTAGGTGGTGTTCCCCGATCATCAGAACAGGCGGCGAGCGGGTCATAACGTTTCCAGTTGCCACACATGAGTATTTCCGTCTTGGAAGCATTCAATTTGAGACGGCTCCACGTAATCCATTGATCCACAGCTCTGAGACAACTGAAAATTGGTGAGTTTCCAATGACTTTGGGGCATTCCAGTTGAAGGAGTATTTGCAGGTCATCTGCATAGTTATAGCACATCAGGTGAAATTGATTGATCAGTACCGGTAATTACTTCATGTAGATGTTGAAAAGCATGGGCGAGGTGATAGAGCCTTGAGGGACACCTGCTTTTGTGGAGTACGAATTGGACAAGAAAGGTGGGGTATGGATAACATTAGTTCTGTTGCAAAGGTAGGATGCGATCCAGTCAAGAGCAGTCCCCTCTATGGTGGATCGTAGAGTCTTTGTATCAGAGGCAGCCGAAAGGTCCAAGAGAAGTAGCACAGCAACCCTGTTGCGGTCAACTGTGTTCTTCAGGTCATACCAGATAGCAAGGAGGGCAGATTGCGTGCCTCGTCCCAGGTGGAATCCCATTTGGAAGTCTGAAAGTATGGCATTGTCTTCAATGAATTCTGACATCTTGGCGAACGCTGCTCTTTCTATCAGTTTGCCCAGGAAAGGTCCATTTGTAATCGGCCTATAGTTATCAGGGTTCAGCCGGTCCAAGTTTGTTTTCTTCAGTAATGGGCGTATGTATGACTTTTTAAGTTCTTCTGGAAATATTCTGGTAGTTAAGGAATCATTGAGGATTCTTCTTACTGGAGTGGCAGCAAAGGTTGTTAGAAGAATTGGCTTGAAGGTTTGCGGAGGATATTGGTCAGAAGGGCTGCCGGCAGGCCTGCTTCGTTTGACCAGGTCCATAAATTCATCATGTGAAATGTGTAGGAAGGATCGGAGAGGCTGGGTTAGAGTATTCTTGGATTGTTTTTTGTAAAAGGGTCAGCCCTGGTGCTTTGTCTTTGTTTTAAGTACGAGTTCAACGTGTCTGCTTTGTCTGTGTAATGATTTGCCAGATTGTGTATGAAATGTTGAGTAACGGGATGAGCTCCTTCTAGGCAATTTGTTTTACGAAATTCATTATTTTATAGAATTCTTTATTTGCACATTTGGCACTTTGAATTCTGTATGAATAATATCTTTTCTTAGCTTTTCTGATAGCGAACTTGTATAATCTGTTGAATTTCTGTAGGCGAAGTTTGTCTTGATTGACGTATGTTTTGAGCCAGGCAAGTTGCAGCTTTCTAATTTATTGTTTTATGTCTTATCTCTGCATTTCTCCAAGTTGCTTGCTTTCTTTTGTTGTGTTGTGTGGTGTGGTTTTTAGCAGTATCAGGATATCAAAAGCTTCCTGTAGCCAGTTTTTAAACAGAATTTATTGTTTATAGATCTGTACTGGATGTTAGTTGTGTTTCTAAGTGTTCCAAATTGAGTTTGTTCCGCGGTCGAGAGGTGGATGCACATAAAGTAGTTTTAGGTGCATTGCTTAGTGTTGTTTTATATTGGAAAGCAAGCAAATGGTGGTTTGACCATGTGACCGGAGTTATAGTTTGAAAGGTAACTAGTTCTGTATTAGCAAAAATGACACCTAGGATGTGTCCAGCGTTGTGTGTGGATTCTTAGACGATCTGATGCAGGGTCAGTGAGCCTAGGCCAGCAATGATTGTTTTCAGATGGGTCATACTTACTTTGTCAAACCAAATGTTGAGGTCACCCAGAATGCATAGGTTGCAGTGTAGCGTAATCAGGTTTGAAACTATGTCCAGGAGCGTGTCTGGGAATGTCGCATTGCTAGGTGGAGGTCTGTAAAGGAGTAGGAAGATACATTGTACACATGGTCTTACATTAGGAAGGTAGAAATGCATAGAAAGTCAATAGGTAATAACAGTTGCTCTACAATTCTGGGTTCCCCGAAGTTTCACGATAAAAATGGTACCATACTGAGAGGCATCGAGGCCTGTGACGGTTACTTGGCGGCCTTCTCATCCACCCCATACTTGTTCTCTACTGATGAGGGAAACTATCCCGAAACCCGAGCCATGTCTTGGGTCTAGAGATTTTGGGAACAACGAGTACCTACTCGCACCAACTTTGGTGAACCACTTATGAACTTGACTTTTATTCTTCGAACTACACGCACTTCAAATACCAGAGTGCTTAGGGGCGACCCGGAGGAGGGGCTAGCGGAGTGCGATCCATTGCAGAATTCTACTTATCGCTCCCTTGAGCGCCAAGCTGACGAGCTTCTGGAGACGCCCTGCGAGCCTGAGAGGCATCGAGGCCTGTGACGGTTACTTGGCGGCCTTCTCATCCACCCCATACTTGTTCTCTACTGATGAGGGAAACTATCCCGAAACCCGAGTCATGTCTTGGGTCTAGAGATTTTGGGAACAACGAGTACCTACTCGCACCAACTTTGGTGAACCACTTATGAACTTGACTTTTATTCTTCGAACTACACGCACTTCAAATACCAGAGTGCTTAGGGGCGACCCGGAGGAGGGGCTAGCGGAGTGCGATCCATTGCAGAATTCTACTTATCGCTCCCTTGAGCGCCAAGCTGACGAGCTTCTGGAGACGCCCTGCGAGCCTGAGAGGCATCGAGGCCTGTGACGGTTACTTGGCGGCCTTCTCATCCACCCCATACTTGTTCTCTACTGATGAGGGAAACTATCCCGAAACCCGAGCCATGTCTTGGGTCTAGAGATTTTGGGAACAACGAGTACCTACTCGCACCAACTTTGGTGAACCACTTATGAACTTGACTTTTATTCTTCGAACTACACGCACTTCAAATACCAGAGTGCTTAGGGGCGACCCGGAGGAGGGGCTAGCGGAGTGCGATCCATTGCAGAATTTTACTTGTGAGGGTAGGCCTAGTACCCGCAGCAGGAAATGGCCCAAAACGCAACATAGAGACACCACATTTTTACAGTGAAAACTGACCCTTATTTCGCAAAGTGCTTAGCTGTGTATTTTGAACCCTAGCTCTGATGGCACCCAGGGAAACCTAGCAAACATACACATTTTTGAAAACTAGACACCCAGAGGAATTCAGGAAGGGGTGACTTGTGTGGGTAGAGCTAGTGCCCATGACAGGAAACAGCCTAAGAAAAACAAGTTACTTACCTGTACACTGTGGTTCTCCAGTATGAGATCTTTTATAGATTCACATGCTTGAATCTTCCCGGTCGTCATGATGGGAGTCCCACGGTAACAGTAGTACTGAATACATTACATAGACCTCCATAGAGAAAATTCAATTGAGCACTCTATCAACCTCATTTTATAACATCCAAAGTTCAGCCAATCACAGCAGAGACTTCAGAGTAACCCTCTCCACAGAGCCGCCACACCTCAGATTTCGAGCACAAGTGTGCAAATATATGTAAATATTACTCTGAGGTGGAATGGTGAGCCTAATCGGGGAGGAGGGCGGGTCGCATGTGAATCTATAACAGATATCAATACTGGAGAACCACAGTGTACAAGTAAGTAACTTGTTTTTTCTCCAGTATTGTATCTTTTATAGATTCCATGCTTGAATCCGATTAAAGAGCAGTATATCAATATATGAATAGAAATAACAATAAAGGCGGGAAGATGAACAATCCTATCATGACAGTTTCAGAAAAGAATACATATATAACCAGAATTCTCTTAATGCAAGTAGAAATAATAATCAAGTAGATTATACAAGAATAAACACAATAAGTAGATAAAGAAATCAGGATGGCTACAAGCCTCCTACCTTCGGCAAAGAGATGACAAACAGCTGCTTGTCCCATGGCTATATCTGCCTTCCGCTAACCATCTAGGCAGTAAGGCTTTGTGAATGTGTGCGTTCCCACATTGTTGCCCTGCATGTGTCAGGGATAGAAGCCCCCGCAAACAGGGCTAAAGAAGTTGGGCCCTTTCTCGTTGAATGGGCCTGCACTCTTGCAGGCAATGGATGTCCAGCCTTCTCATGGCAGAAAACAATAGCTGAAGTGACTCAGCGAACAATACTGGCCCTAGTTAGGGCGAGTCCCATCCTGGGTGCAGAGTAAGAAACCAGCACCTGAAACGACTTAAGAAAGGTTTTTGCCCTTTGCAGGTAAAATTGCAAACAGCGTTTGATGTCCAGAGAATGGAGAGATTTTTCTGCCAAGGACAGATTAGTAAAAAATTTAGGCAGAATTATAGGTTTGTTGAGAGAAGATGATGGTACTTTAGGTATGAAAGAAGGATTTGTACACAGAATAACACTATCTGCTAAAAACAGAAGAAATGGTTCCTTTGTGGAGAATGCCTGGATCTCGCAGACATGTCTGGATGATATAATGGTCAAGAGAAAGGCCACCTCCCAGGAGAGAAATTTTAAGTCACATTTGGTATGGGTTCAAATGGAGAATGCATTCATTGTGACAAGACCGTATTTAGTTGCCATAGCACTGGCGGGGATTTCATATGCGGGTAGGTCCTGAATAGGCCTTTTAGAAATTCCTTAATAAGTCTATGAGACCACAATGGAGATTGATCCAGACATCGTCTGTATCTAGAAATTGCACCACGGTGGATGTTAATGGACAAATGTGAGAGTCCCGCCTTTGCTAGGTGTAAGAGATATGTTAATACTTGCTCCTGTTCGGGTGATAGAGGATGTAAAGAATGAACACTGCACCACACACAGAACGTTTTCCATTTACAGCATTTGAGCGTGAAAGGAGCTGGAGAATTTTGTAAAATTGCTTTGCAATCATTGGCTATATTCAAACTCTCAAATTCAATGACATGAAGAGCCACGCTGATATGTGAAGAGAGAGAATTTGCAGATGAATCACTTGCCTCTTGTTCATGTAAAGAAGATCCTCCTTTGGAGAAAAGAGAATCGGGGTCCACTCGGATAGGCGAAGAAGCTCTGTGTACCATAATTGCCTTGCCCTTCTGGGATCGATGAGAATTATGCGGCACGGCTCCCATTTTATTTTTTGAAGAACTCGAGGAATGAGAGCAAATGGGGGTGTGGAGGGGGAAGGCGTAGGCACATTTTCCTGTCCAGGAGAGCAGAAAAGCGTCTCCCCACGATCCCAGCTGAGGAGTTCTGCTTGCGTAAAAGGTACACTTTTTGTTTAGGTATGCAGCGAGCAGATCTAACGTTGGAAAGCCTCAAGACCGGAAGGTCATCTGCAACATCTGGTCTTTGAGCTCCCATTCGTGGCACTGTTTGGACACCCTGCTGAGAGAGTCAGCCCACTGATTGTGGACTCTGGCATGTGCTTCACTCAGAGTGAAATTTGGATGAGGGAAAGCCATTCCTAAATCTCTTGCGCTTGAAGAGAGAGAACCTGAGATTTCGTATGACCCTGTTTCTGGAGATATAACATGGTGGTGTTGTCCATCCGGACCAGAACTGGGGTTCCCCGAATCCGAGGCAAGAATGCTTTGAGGCCCTAGAATACCGTTCTTAACTCTAGAATGTGTATGTGGCATTTCGATTCCTGTTTGGACCATTTTCCGTGCACTTGCAGCTCTTGGAGGTCAGCTCCCCAGCCCTCCATGGACACATCCGACGTCATCACAAACTGAGGAGTTGAGTGAATGAAGGACAGGCCCTGAGTCATGTTTTCCTCAATCTGCCACCAAGACATTGCAGTTTTCTTAGCCGTCGAGATTTGAATCATGGCGTTGAATGACCCCTTGTATTGAACCCATTGAGTATCCAGTTGCTCCTGCAGTGGGCGCATACGAAGACGGCAACTTGGAATTAGTTGAATGCATGAGGACATTATCCCCAGCATACATTCGTACTTTCTGACAGAAACTGACCTTTTTGACGATAGAAGGCATGTCATTCCCTGGAGACACAAGACCCTTTTGAGAGTTGGAAAAGCTTTGCCGAGATATGTATCGATGCTAGCTCCTAGGAAAGTCAGAGAATTGGAAAGAATCAGAGAATACTTTTCTAGATTGAGGTGGAGACCCAGGGACTGGAAGACATTCCGGCAAGTTTGAGTAGAGCTCCAGGCTGCCTGACATGAAGGAGATTAAGTTAATCAATCGTCCAGGTAGCGGAATACCTGGAGACCTAAGCGTCTCAGAAAGGCAGCTATTGCTGCCATGCATTTGGTGAAGACTCTGGGGGCCAACTTCAAACCGAAGGGAAGGACTCTGAACTGATAATGGCAACCCGCCACGTCGAACCTGAGATATCTTCGATGCTTGGGGTGAATGGGGATGTGAAAATAAGCATCAAGATGATCGAGAGATGACAGATAATCCCCTTTTTCCATAAGAAGAAGGATGCCCTGCAGAGACAACATCTTGAAAGATTGTTTTTGATTAATTTGTTCAGTAACCGGAGGTCCAAGACTTGCCTCCATGTTCCTGTCTTCTTATGATTAAGAAGAAGTGGAACTAAAAACCCCAATTGCGCTTTAGTATGGCGTGTTTGGAAAGAAGAATTTTTATTTCCCTCGAGATTTGGTAGAAGACGATGTAGTACCTTCGGGGGAGGGGTAGTTGGAGGATACTGAACAAACTCTAGGGTTACGGAAAACATCCAAAACCCATCTGTCCGATGAGATGGACGTCCAATTTTTTTAGAATTTTGAGCAGGTCGATTAAAATTGTTGTGGGACTGTAGTGGCGGGGGCCTGCAGAAACTCATTGCCTCTTTTTAGAATCCGGTTGTCTTCCGGCAGATTGCTGCCTTTTATGACCAGTTAGTCGCGAATAGGACGATGCAGTGCCGGACCTGTAAGGTTGGTTGTACGCCTGATAGGTTGTTTGAGGGTAAAGTTGGAACCGCTGTTGGAACTGTGGTCTGGATGTGTACTACCCTCAAACTCTGCCCCGAAAGGACTGGAGACGACATTGTGGTAGCGTTGCCAGGGATTTAGCCGTGTCTGTGCCCTTTTTATAGACTGATGGGCTTCCAAATAGGCATTCACCATCAAAAGGCATATCTAGCACATTAGCTTCAACCTCAGGATGGAAGTTAGTTGCCTAAAGCCACCCCAGACGCTTCAGCACCGCTGCTCCTGCCAATTGCCAGAATGAAGTCTAAGAGATATCCGTTGAAACCTCTATCATCCCAGTGGAAGCTTGTTCCCCTTCTGATAAGATATCCCTTCTTCAGAAAGACAATCTAAGAGTGAAGAGATGTCCGACCACATCGGTCAGTTGTACCTACCCAGAATGGCCATAGTGTTGGAGGCTCTTAGAGAAGTGGCTGCCAGGGCGGCAAACTTCTTCCCTATGTTGTCCAGCCGACGTCCTTCTTTATCCGGAGGTGCAGAACATGGATATGCTGGGTTTTTAGCTCTTCTTTGAGCAGCTTGCATGATTACTGAATCTGGTCTAGGATGACAGATGAGGCATGTGGGGGAATTATCCAGGGCTTTGTACTTCTTATCTCGCTTCGGAATTTCCACTTGGATAGAATTGGTGTCTTCATCAGTTTTAGACCCTCCTAGCATACATAATCCACTATGGGAATTGCCCAAATGGATCGTTGAGTGCCTGGCTTAAAGTCATATAAGAAACACTCAGGTTGTTTAACTGGCATGGTAGATCAAAGTGCCTAGAGGCACGTTCTAAAACATCATGAAAGCTCCCGATGTTGGCAGGGGAGAGTCTGCAGGAGGAGGGATAGGAGATGATGGTGTGGGAACTAAGTAATCATCCCATTCGTTCTGGGTGTCAACATCAGTGTGCATCTCTCTTCCTCTAGCTGTTGTTGGTCCACATTTTGTGAATCATCAGGAATAATAATAGGAGGAGGCAAAACCTTTCCCTCGTGGGTCTAGGAGTTACTTGTCCTGCTTGATCCACCGGGGCCTGCTGAGGCGGTGGAGGATGTTGCGGAGCATTTGCCTCAGGAAAGCGTCTGTAGTAGTCATTTAGCATGTGACATAAGTCTTTTTACCAACGACACTGGAATGTTAATAGATGGTTCCCTAAAATGGCCAAGATACTCTTCCTCAGAGGGATAAAGCTCTTGAAAATATTCTGGCTGCTGAACAGTAGCAGAGTCAATGAAAGAATACTCTCTGCAAGGTATGAGGATGGATCAAGGTCCTAATCATCATCAAAGTCCCAACATTGACCTTTTAGCTGGGAAGGACTATATGCAGGGCCAAACGTGCTGAAAAATCCTGAACCTTAGGAATGGATTTTTTCTCCCGTTGACGGGCCTGACACCACCACCGGTAAGTGTGTTTTTTTCAGCTAAATTTGAGGTTTGCAGGGAATTCTGGGTAGGAAAACTTTGGGAGTCCACGCAAGCCATACCTCCTTTGACTCCCCTGGGTGTCTAGTTTCCAGAAATGTGTGGGTTTGGTAGGTGTCCCTAGATGGCCAAAAACCCAGGTGAACCCTCTTGCAAAAGGAGGTTGTTTTGTGATAGGTAATTTTGATGTATCCTCAATATGTTTTAGGCCCTTGCCTGTCGTGGGTACTAGACCCACGCACGCGAATGAGGTATCATTTTTATCGGGAGACCTGAGGGAACACTGGGTGGTAGGAAATGCGTGTCAGCCCGGTGATCCCACAACTTTCCCACACAGAAATTTCAGCACAATTTGAGGTTTGCAGGGGATTCTGGGTAGGAAAACGTTGGGGGATCCACGCAAGCCATACCTCCTTGGACTCCCCCGGGTGTCTAGTTTTCAGAAATGCGTGGGTTTGGTAGTTTCCAAAGACGGCTGCCGAGCCCGTGGCCAAAAACCCAAGCTACTGCCCCCCTGGGGTGGGGGGGGTGCAGAAAGACTGTAATTTTGTGGGCGGGAGGGCTGGGGCATTGGTATGCCCCACCCCTAATTTACCTTTTAAAATAAATCCCTGGTTTCTAGTTGGATTTCTTCCCCTCCCGTGGCAGATTGGAAGACTAATTTTGCAGCAGGGAGGAGGGGGCATTGGCATGCCCATATTGGGCAGCCCTCACGCCAAATTTTCAGAGAACAATCCCTGGTTTCTAGTGGCCTTTCTGCTGTGGACTTCAATTGTATGGTCGACATCACTAAGGACAGATCCCATCCCCCATTGCACTCTGTGCCTGCTCATAAATCGGCGAATGGCTTCTGCGCTTGGGTACAACACTGGGGTCTGGTGGATTGCTGGAGGATGCAGAACCCTAGGGTCCGAACTTACTCCTATCGCTCTGGTTTGTATGATCTAGAGGTATGATTGGATAAGGTGCTATGTTGTGATGCAGGAAGCAAAAAGGTGGTGGATGTGGAGTTTTTGGCGCAGACTTATTCCGACCATGGCCCCTACTATGCACTTTCAGGTGGTCTCCTTGTAGATCTTGTCGCTACATGGGGGCTGGATTTGGCTCTGCTTGAGGACTCAATGTTCCAGACCACGCTCGGTGAACGGATCACAATTTTTTGGCTTGGTGTCATCAGGGATTGAATGGGAAGCTTTCAAGGTGTTTGTGTGCAGTTACTGTATTACTACTAAAACAGGGGTTCACACCCTGCTGTATTCAGACATTAAAAAGTAGAAGTCATCCTTAATGAGCTCTCCCATTGAGTTGGGATAAACACCGGAGGGCAGAGCAGGAACTTGCTGAACAAGAGAAAATGTTTGAAATGGTAGAATACCTGCGGCAATACACGCTATAGGACATATATTGCAAGGGCTCATGTGCAGAGGGATAAATGGGGGAGCATGTTAGCCTTGCACTTTCGGGAAGAGATGAGGAGGCACACTATCCTTCAGGTTAAAGACACTGTAGGCCAAAACGTGTTCGCACAAGAGGATATTAATGGGGTATTCCTGCACTTCTATTACGCCCTATAAGCAGTAGGACTGGGGTTAATGAATCAGACGTGCTGCGTTACGTCTCTTATTCTTCCCCACCGGTCCTGGATGCGGCCATAGTAGAGTGACAGAGTTCTGATGTTACGGTGTAGGAGGTTATGGGGCTATCAAGGAGATGGCCGGGGGCAAGGTCCTTAGGTCAGAAGGGTTGCCATAGAATTCTACTCCACTTACTCTGCTGCCACTGCTCCCAAGCTAGTGGAAGTTTTTATTATTAGAGCGCTACAGCAGGGTCTGCTTCCACCGTCTTTCCACGTGGCCTCGATTGCGTCTCTACACAAGACAAGGATCCGTTGCTGGTGGACTCCTACCACCCACTCTCTATGCTCAACATGGATTTAAAACCCTGAGCAAGTTACAAGCAAACAGGATCTTGCCACATATGGGCAAATTAATCCGCATCAGACAAGTTTTATACATTGCTTAATATTCACCAGTTGATTTATATCCTGGACAGGCAGACTCTCCCACCGAAAGCCCTGGCTTTTGACATATGGAAAGTGTTTGATTCCCTGTGCTGGGAATTTCTATCTGCTACCCTACTCTGGACGGGTTGATTTAGTATTTGTTAAATGGACTAGGCTATTGTCCACCCAGTTTGCTGCCCCTTGTCCCCCTCTGTTATTTGCGCTAGCTCTAGAGCCATTCGCATTGATGGTTAGGCAAGATGGACAACATCTGGGACTATAGGTGTTGGGAGATCATGTGTATATCTCATTATATATAGACAACATGCTGCTGCACATGCTTGGTGGGCCTTCTGACTTTGAGGGTGCGGTGACGGCCTTCTCAGTCTTCAGGCGTCTGTCCAGCCTGGAGGTTAACTGCAAAAGTCCTGCGTCTACCTGCTGGGACCCAGTTTGGAGGAGAACTACCCCTCCAACGCCCTACTGGCACTGCAAGCAAGCCTCCATTCTTTACCTAGGAGTTGATATTTATAGTTCCCCAGGGTTGCTCTTCAAAGCTAACTTTGCCAAGGCTATGTCTCCCACGAAGTGGTCGGTTTTCCATTTGGAGCACACTGCCTATTTCGGTCAGTGGTTGAATAGCTATCTCTAAGATGGTACTCCTGCCATGACTTATTTATTTTGCAGCCCTGCTGGTCGAGCTCATTAGGGCCTATTTCCAGGAGTTGGATAGCATCTATGTCACACTATATGGAGGGTTGTCGAGATGCAGAGTGGCCCTGAAGAAATTGAGATTACCGGTAGATGTGGGTGGAATGGCTGCCCCAGAATTTGAGCCTTATTATTTGGCTGCTCAGTTACAATGGGTGGCTCAGTGTTGGTGGGTCCTTTGGGATTCAGTGGGCAGTCTGTGGGACACCTTCCAGAGCGCTTCTAAATCAAATACTGCTGTGACCTACTTCTGCCTTGATGGTGCGTGGTGAGAATGTCCTGGATCGGTGGTGTGTTGCACGTGGACTCTGAACACAATGCATACCAGGGCTCCCTACACTTACAAACTCCCCTTGATGGTTGCTCAGTGTTGAGCCCGGGGTGTGGCCAGTCTGGGCTGTGGCCGAGGCGGTACTCAACATATTGGGTGACTGTAGGAAGCTGACTCTGTATATACTATACCAAAGTAAGGTATAGTGTGCAGAGTCCAATGGAACCCCAAAGGTAGGCAGAGGTAAAAGTAGATAACACATTACTCTATATCTGTGGTAGTGTGGGCGAGCAGTAAGGCTTTATCTGAGGGTAGTGTTAAGCATTTATTGTCCACACTCAGTGTGTGTCAGACTAAAAGACTGAACTCAGACCAATTTGTTTGTATACAAATATTATTTCGTTGTATTTTTAGAACCAAGCCAGGCCTATTACAGGTAACTGATTAATACTTTGCAAGAATAATGCAGTTGAATACAATTGAAATGTAGTAGAATGCAATTGGTTGGTTTACAGGTAAGTCCACAGTCAAAAAGACTTTTCAGATTACTGTGTATGTTACTTTTCAGAAGTTACTTTTTCTACTCAGTATGATATACCCAGATATCACACTGGGACATTTCCTAGAGAAAAGGTAAGTAAATCAGTTTTTGTACATGTGCAGTTTCTTAGGGTTTCATACACCCCACTCCACACTTAGAAGTTTTTTCACAGAAAGGCAGTCTTGGGTCGCCAGGACACTGTCGGTAGGGCCACCCAAAGCCGTGGGACATCAGGTGCAGGGGTTTCTTTTGGCGTCTGTTTTCTCGTACCGGCTCCGGTCGCAGGGTTCCTCCAGAAAGGGGCTGCAGGTGTCAGTTTAAGACTTGAGGTAGGTCAGGGATCACCAGATCCCAGGTCAGGATCGCCAGGGAGACCTCCTCATGGTGTTGGGCCACTCGAACTCATGCAGTGGGTGTCAGGTGCAGACTCACAGGTGAGCAAATCCGGTGCTCACAGGAGACAGTCCGGTTCGGCAGGGCAGATCCTTCGGATTCTTGGGGTCTGCTGTCTGCAGGACACACCGGGATTTCGCTGTAGCTGGTAGAGGTCGGGACAGGCCGGCAGGGCTGAGGCCAAGTCAGTTGGTGTTGTCCTCTTCTTCAACATGACTTTTCGGTCCTTCTTCTCCTTTGTTCTTGTCTGAGGCAAGGTAAAGAGTTTCCCCTAAATACTAAATTTAGAGGCATTACAGGTAGGTACAGGTTGGGACCAATAGGTCCCTTCTTTGGGGTGGGTACAGCCCCTATTATGCCACCATCTAGTGGGAGCGGGGGCACAAGCCTCTCTCTCTGGTTGGCTGGGTCCCCCCGACCTTCAAGATGGTGGGAACTAAGAGTTGTGCTTCACCTCACCTCCCCCACCGGAGGGGTGGTGTTGGCAAAGTTGGGCACACCTCTCCAAACTTTGTTTTCCTGCCGATTCTCCCGCCCAAAGTGGGGGTTAGAACCGGTGGGGGCCAGTTTTGAAGCTTCCCCTTCGTGGACCCTGCATACCCTGGGGGAGGAGGCTTAACACCTTGTCCCAGAATGTGCTTTGTTTGAGGACCCGGGAGCATTAGTCTCCCGACCCACAGGTCCATAAACATGTTAGTGGTTGCAAGCAGCCACTCAGCCAGGGCACTCGAGTTAAGTCGGTTTTAAGGGGCATCTCTAAGATACCCTCCAAGAACATTTTTCATTAAAACCCCCACTGGCATCAGTGTGGGTTTATTTTGCTGAGAAATTTGATAACAAACTTCCAAGTTTTCAGTAAAGCCATTATGGAACTGTGGAGTTTGTAACGACAAACTCCCAGCACCATATACTCTTTACGGCATTACTGCACTTATAATGTCTAAGAATTGACTTAGACACTGTAGGGGTACAGGCCTCATGCACCTGTACCCTTACCACTGGTATAGTACACCCAGCTAGAGGGGTGGCTTACTTATGCCAGGGCACTGGTTTGTAGGTATGGCAGAGATGTGTGCCATGTCAACTCTTCATTTTGTTCAGCACCAAACATGCAATGGCAGCATGTGTGTGTAAAGGTACAGGGCCTCTAAGGGTGGCACAATAGGTGTTGCAGCACTTAAAGGCCTTCCATGGTCACAGTGCCCTTGGTACCTAGGGTCTCTTTGACAAGGGACTTATATGTGGCTAGACAGTTGCCAATTGGGTTTTGCAACAGTAGTTTAGGGAAAGAACATAGGCCCTGGGTACCTGGTTGGCAGGAACCCAGGGCACACTCATTGAAAGTACATCAACATTAGGCAAAAAGTGGGGGGCATCCATACAAAAAGGGGCACTTTCCTACAGTGACCTCTTTGTGGGATGAAACTAGCTCTTTCCTGGACCTGAATGAGATGTATGACAATCCAACAGGACATTTCCTGTTGCACAAAGACCCGATGGGCAAGATCCAGGCCTGATGGAGGGTGGGTTCGCTGAGCCTCTGGAATGTGCTCTGTCAAGCCCCATTAAAGGGGGCTTAGATGAACCTGTTGCAACTATGCTAACGCTGGGCACCCGATCTGGGACCCGTGCTCAGCGATTCTGCCTGGAAGGAAATCCTGGCATTCGCCCCCCATAAGTGTCCCAAAATGCAAGGTTTAAACGTATTCAGTTATCGCACACCTCTGCGTGTTCACATCATATTTCCGGGGGCTTCGTCGGTGCGTCCCCGCAGTGACATGACTGAAGCGGGGTTTTTCCATATGGGATTAACTTACCTGGTGCGGGGTTTTACTGGGCCACTGTACTGCAAGTTGACAGGCTCCCAACAGACACTTTGATTACTCCCCCCTGAAGTGTTTGCTGGGTCTTCTTGCTCAAGATGCGGCACAGAAGACGATCGATAGGTTTGCATACTTAGCGCCTTTATTTGTCTATTGGCAGTGGACAATGAGATGGAAAACTGCCAAATGTCCCCATCTGGGTAAATTGACGAAGTAGACACTGTGGTGCCCTCACCAGATGTGGGTGTAGTGCCATTGTCCCCCTGCCCCTAGTGCTGATGCCCAGGTACAAGGCCCCTCCTAAGTGAGCAGTAGTTGCTTATTTACATTGTGTCAGGGGACATAGTGTGGCGGAGGTCCTCTAAGGCTTTACCCAGGATCATGTCATTGATATCACGTTCCCGGACCAGGGTAACACCGAGAGGTGCTGCATCAGCTTTAAATTGATGCCTCACCTTTGTACTCTCTGTATCCTTTCATCATTGCTTCCTTATCCATGTCTGGTACGTAAGTCGGCAACTATTGCCGTGGCTGCACATACCTGCCTTTCTTTCTTTTTGTTTGGATGAGTGCAATGGTTACTTTGAAAACTGTAATAAAAATGTTGAAAGAAACTAAAAACCCAGTAGATTTCATAGGCGAAACATATTTGCTTTGCATATGCTTGTTAAGTTTAGTTTCTTGATGTGAATGATGAACAGAGATGGTAACAATGGTTGAGAAAATGGCCATCTTGTGTGGGCCATTTATTGTAGGGTGTTTGTATTTTAATAACGAATATTAGGGGCTCCTTTCAATGTTTTCATAGTAAATAATAAAGTTTGATCAATTCGAGCTGACCCTCAAAGATGTTTTTGCTAGCGTTAATGCAAAAGTTGATAATCTGAAGCACATGTACGTGCAGCGAGCTAATTGGTACCCTGCCTTCAAACAATTAGGGGAGAGCTAGGTAAACCATCCTCATATGTTCCACCAATACCATCTATAGATATAGGGCATATCTCCAAACATATTCATCCCTTCCTTCCCTACAGTGCGCCTTCCATGACCCTAGCAGTCATGACTTATTGATCGAAGCTGTAGATAATATTGATGATAACAGAAAGGCATCAAACTCTTCCTGAACATCAGGATGGAGAAAAGAGCCAATCAGATCCAACGGAGCCAGGCAACGAAGATCCACCGTGAATTTCAACTTCAACTTATAACCAGAGTTTAGAAACACTAAGCAGAAAATCACACATCAAAGAAGATAATTCCCAAACTAAAAAGTTCCTAAGTAACCGGTAAACTTAAAGACATTGCCCACAGATTCCCTTAGAATAACTAAATACACTACCTTTTTTATGTTTCCTGCCATGCAAGGCTCTCTCACTATACATTGACTACTTCTAGCAAGCAGTATGCTCAATAAACCTCCAGTAAAGCTTCACAGACCTGAGGAACAAGTTACTTACCTTCGGTAACAATATATCTGTAACAGACATAGATTAGTTATAGATTCCTTACCGTGTTACTTACCCCCAGGCGTCAGACATGAAACAGGAGAATTTTTCGTCAGCAGTAACCCTGCGCGTTGAAAGGTGGCATCGGTCAGCTCCACGTTAGTCGTCATGGTCGCCAGGATGATGTTGCTGCAGCTACTTAGACGCCGCCCTCGCGCACTGACATCAGTTCTGTACACGACTTTCCACTCCAGAAGCGCGAGCCATGCAAGACACTGACCAAAGGTGAGCAAAACTAGGGCCCTGAAATTAAATCCTTAACCCTAGAAGTCAGTTTGCAGAACGGGGAGGATGCATGGGGCAGTAAAGAATCTATAACCGTAAGTAAGTAACTTGTTCATCTGAAAGAGATAATTACTTATAGATTCCTTACCTTGTGAATAGATACCCCAGCAATACCATGCCCAGAGGTGGGTCTGCGAACCAAGTTCACAACAGAAAGTCCTGGAGAACAGAACGGCCAAAAAAGCCATCTCTACGGACTTAGCTGTCCAGGCAGTAGTGTTTCGTGAACATCTGCAGAGATGCCCATGTCACTGCCTGACAGATATCGATGAGAGTGAACTTTCCATCCCAAAGCAGTAGTAGCTGCCATCTCCCTGGTGGAATGGGGACATAGCCCCACAGGAAGCTCCTTCTTTGCCTAAGAATAGCAAACTTTAATACACAAAACGACCCATCTAGAGATGGTTTATTTGTGTATGGCCCAACCACTTTTTAGCACCCACATAGCTAACAAAGCTGGTAATCCACCCGGAAGGGTTTTGTGCGATCCAAGTAAAAGGAAAGCGCACGCTTTGGATCGAGAAGGTGGAGCCTCTCTTCCTCCTTAGAAGGAGGGGGAAAGAAGGTGGGCAAAGTGATGGTTTGACCAATGTGGAAAGAAGTAACCACTTTCGGAAGAAAGGATGGACGAGCTTGAAGGACAACCTTGTCTGAATGAACAGTCAGAAAAGGAGGCTTTGAAGAAAGAGCTTGTAGCTCACTCACCCTGCGCGCAGAGGTGATGGCAACCAGAAAAGCAGTCTTTAAGGTCAGAAGCCTAAGAGGACAGTTATATTGCGGCTCAAAGGGTGCGCCCATAAGATAAGTTAGAACTAAGTTAAAGTCCCACGGGGGCATTACGCAGGGAACAGGAGGAAAAAGATGAGTAATGCCCTTAAAGAAGCATTTCACAACAGGAGACTTAAAAAGAGAAGGCTGAAATGGCAGAGAGGTAGCCCTTTAGAGTGCCCAGAGCAGATCTCTGCTGGGCCAAACAAAGGAGGTGAAGAACCGGGTTTTCTTAGAACCCAGCGGTGCCAGGTACACACCCGAAGTCTTCGGATTCACCTGTCTTAGACTACAGAGACACGGAATACTTCTGGTTGGCGTCAGAGATCAATTTATTAGCTGCAGCTAGTAACAGTGAACCAATCAATACAACACGGTGTACAACTCGAGAAACTGATCAATTTTCATAGAGCGAGACATCACTTTTTATCCATATTTGACTCATTACAAATGCACACCCACTGCGGCAAATTCTGACCAATAGAATACGTTCTATATACATTATCACATTCCAAAAAGCTCACTTTACATCGTACCAACCCACAAGTTAATTATTAGGAATGTCCCAAATTCGATTACCACAAGCCGGACAAACCCATAATTGAAAGCAATACCCATGTAATGAAAAGTCGTAAAGGAAAGAAACAATTCAGATATTGAGTAGGATAAGATATGTGCAAGAACACTAAAAGCTAACGATATCCTGAACATTAATTGGAAACTCGGACAACGGTCAGCTAGAGAAAACTGGCTTCGTAAAGGGTCAGCTTCAGGTGACGGGGTCAGCATCTTTGCAGCTCACTCGCAAATCGAAAAGGGCCACGTTAATATGTACATGAACAACGAGGCCCATGCAACTTCGTTCGTTCGTTTACTTCCTAGGCCTACGTGAGGGCAACATAAAATGGCGTCTTGAGCAACGCAAACAAAATGGAGTCCGGTCTCGAAAACCACGGAACCTCAGACCCTCCTTTTGCCATTACGTAGGCAATGACCCAAACCCATGCCAATCTGAATCCAGGTCTATATCTATTCTCATCAGGTCATCAAGGTGTTGCTGTAACATCATCTTATTAGCCTTCACTTCTCTCGGGGCAGGTCTTCTCACACAGATCGAAGCACAAAGGCCACAAATGGCGGGACCACACTGGATGCATAAGCAACACGAGAAAAGGATCGCTAAAGCCATACCAAGGAACGTTAGAATCTTCCATCCCCATTTGGACAGCAGTTCCCCAAACCATCCTATCAATGACCAGTTCTCTTCGTCTACATGTATAGACTCAGCAGACTTATGTAACCTCAAGATGGCTTGATACACTGTCGGGGCATTATCTGGTATGAAAACGCAGCAACTAGACCCAATCAATTTACATACTCCACCTCTATCTGCGAGTATGATATCTAAAGCAAAGCGGTTCTGTAATGTCATAAGGCGATCCGCTTGAAGCTCAGCTGTAATATTGCTAAGAGCACCTGCAGTCTCATTGATAGTGGCCTCAACCACTCTCGTAAGCTGACGAATATTCCTACTATTAGTCATAGGACCCCAAAAGGGCAGGAAACCCTTAAAGAAGTCTCCAACTTCTTGTTCGACAGTGTCTTTCGCATCGATAATACCTCTACCAAATCTTGTCTTATGGTAGTCAAAAGCAGCTGTGTATGTAGGGCGAAGCAAAAACGCCACATAACATGTGCCTGAAAAATCAGAAGGCAACCATGTATATGTTCTGTCATAACAAACAAAATACGTGCCTTTGGCTGGCACGAACGGTGGAGATTTCTTGGACGTATAGACATAGGTGTGAACACAAAAACTCCTACCAAACTGAGCTCTCAGATTCTGACCATTGCCTTGCAGACAAAGATGACCTCGGTGGGGTACGATCCAAATAGGAGGAGACCTTCTCTGTCTCTCTTTCTCTGTCAAACTAACACTATATCTCGTCTTGTTCCAACCAACATATGCTCGTACCTCATCTTTAGGGTTATCATTATATGCATCAATATCTCTAACCATATCTACTATTCCCCGTATCAAGGCATTATTATTCGCATTATCTTTGACGGAACGTACAGGAGATGCTTCATTCGCGTAGATAAACATTGACTGGAGTGCCCATACTGATCCATTAGGCGAAAAAGGCAAAACCAAATATGGCATTCCCTTATCAGTCGTATGCGGCATAAGACCACACACCCAACAATTTGTGGTATTTAGAACTAGCTGATGCTGATGTAACATCTGTATAAACGAATTGTTCACAAATTCTGATCTTCGTGTCTGTTCATGTTCAGGCAACGTATAAAACTCATGTGGGGAAACAGTATTAAAAGAAAGAGTAGGTTGGGAGCTAGATGCAAGTGTCTGTTGTGTGGCATAGAAAACCCAACCCACACAAGCTATCGTAATGTTCAAAAGCATTAGAAAACACATCATCAAAAAACATTTCTTACGGATCAATGTACACATTTTCGCTCTGAGATCAAATCTTTTAACACCCTTGTTAAACTCAAAAGACTCCATCCTCTAACGTGCTGCTCACAGCAATTTTCCCTCTTCACTTAAGTGTGCGCCAAGATCGCACTAACGACCCTGAACCGCAGACCTTGTGTCAATACGCGGCTCACCCCTTAAGAACTTACACCGTGACCTTGCAGCTGAGTCCGGATGGTGACTCGAAAAAGGAAAAAAAGTTTTTAAAAAAGTCTCTTGATCCAACAAGGTGTAATTCACTACATAAAAAAATTCAACTTTATTAGTCCATTTCAAACGTCCTTTTTCGATCTCAATTTATAGCGTTCTTTGCCACGCACAGTCTGATCCTTGAAGAGGAGTTCCGGAATCGTTGAGTCGAGTCTCAAGGGCGGAGGCACAGCAGCTTGTAGAACATCATCATCCTCGCGCTCTGCCTGAGTCCATGTCAAATGTGCATCACTGAAAGGCACGAATCTGGGAACCCTTAAGTGTTCTGTGTCAGCTATTCCATCCCTCACCCACTTGTCATACGGTAAGGGCAACGGAACTTTTTTCGTATGTAATGTAATGTAATCACACTTATAGAGCGCAACTGTCACCCAAAGGGTATCCTGGCATGCACCCAATTCTTTTTACCAGCTACTCTAACAGCAGTTCTAGTGACCAAAAGAACTAAATAGGGACCAGTCCATCTCGGTTCCAAGTTCTTGGTGCACTGAAAATTCTTTACCAAGACCGTATCACAAGGCTGGAGCACGTGGCCTGGATCCTTAGTAGCTGTCGGCAGACTGTCATAGACGTGTTGGTGGAGAACACGTAGTTTAGCGCTCAAATCATGTAAGTAATCCACCAACATAGGGTACTCAAGATCGCTATATTTCTTGGAGCGAGGCACATTCCAAACATTCGCTGGACGACCAAACACTATTTCATATGGGCTAAGTCCAACACGAGAATGCACAGTCGTCCTTGTTGACAAAAGAGCCAATGGCAAAGCATCCGGCCATGTAAGACCAGTGCTCGCTTGAATCTTAGCAATTTTCAGTTTTAATGTGCCATTATAACATTCAACAAGTCCAGCTGACTGGGGGTGATTCGCAGCATGGAACTTCTGATATTATCCCTATTCCAGCACACACTTTCTTCATAACTTGACCCACAAATTCACTTCCATTGTCCGACCATACAATTCTCGGCAAACCATACCTAGGGAAATACTCCTTAAGCAAAACCTTGGCTGTAGACAAGGCAGTATTATCCTTTAGGGGGTAGGCCTCTATCCATCTGGAAAAGGCGCAAACAACCACAAGGACATACTTCAGATTGTTACATCTCTCCATGTGAATGTAATCTAGCTGTATCACTTCAAACGGATACGTCGGAGGAGCAAAATGACCAGCTGGAGTTGGAGTTCCCTTGCCAGGATTATACTTCAAACAAATCATGCAATGCTTCACAACATTCTCGGCACATTTCAGAATTCCAGCATTCTGCCATACTGGAGCCAACAACTTACATATCCCTTTTGCACTGATATGAGCCATTCCATGAGCCATAGTAACCACTGGGAGCACATACGCATCAGGCAACAACCATCGCTGGTGTTCTGACAACTCAACCCAACAACCTGTCAAATCCAACATACCCGTACTTTCTCTCCACGTACTCACTTCCTTCTCAGTAGCTTCAGCCTGAATCATCTTCACACTTTCTATTGTGTCTTCACACATTCCTCTTTCCACAACCCATCTTGCAGGACCAGCCACATACATACGGCTCATCATGTCTCGCGCCGTTTCCTTCGCAACTTCATCCGCAAACGCATTCCCTCGACCAACATCGTCCACAACTTTCTTATGCGCACTACACTTCACAATTGCAATCTGCTTTGGGAGAGTAAGAGATTCCAAAAGTTCATTCACTAACTGCCCATGCTGAATCTTTGTACCATGGGAAGTCAGGAATCCTCTCTCTCTCCACAAACGTCCAAAACTATGGGCAACACCTAACACATACTGGCTATCAGTATAAACATTCACTCGCTTTCCTCCTGACAACACACACGCTCGTGTCAATGCAATTAGCTCTGCTGCTTGAGCTGAATTCTGTGCTATGGGTGCTGTCTCAACAACTGTATGTAAAGTTGTGACGGCATATGCTGCAGTCATTTCACCATTCGGAAGCTTGAAACACGAACCATCTACCCATAAAGTACCATCAACATTCTCAAGAGGTGTATCTTTTAAATCGATCCTAGCCTTCGTTTCTTCCTCTGTTCGAAGGAAGCAATCATGCTGTTCTTGAGCATCCGTCTCTGTAGAGATCGGCAACAATGTAGCTGGATTCAACACATTACATCTTTTGATGTGCACATGGCTAGCCAACAGTGTCAAGTCATAACCTGAAAGACGTGCACTAGTAAGGTGCTGTGTCTTAGTTCTGTTCAATAAATGTGGGACCATCACAATCAACGTATTATCCAATACCAAACCAGCAGACTGTCGAATAGAAACAGCCGCTGCCGCTGTAGCTCTCAGACAACTCGGCAACGCTTTAGCAACTGGGTCTAACGTCGCTGAAAAATACGCACATGGACGTTGCTCGTCTCCAAAACACTGTGTCAAAACTGACAATGCACAACCTTCCTTCTTGTGTACGTACAGTGTAAAAGGCTTACTATAGTCTGGAGTACCCAATACAGGAGCCAAACACAATGCATCGCGTAATTCAGAAAAACTTTTCTGGCACTCCTCAGACCAAGGGAGAGGATGCGGAGTATCTTTAAGAGTCAGTGCCAACAAAGGTTTCGCTAACAGAGAAAAATTAGGGATCCATTGTCTACAATACGAGGTGATACCTAGAAAAGCACGCACTTCTCTCTGTGTAGATGGTACAGTCATTTGCGCAATCGCTTGAATTCGTTCTGGGGTCAATCTCCTTCACTCCTTCGACAAGAGATGACCTAAGTAGGTTACTTCTTGTCGGCAATACTGTTACTTCGAAGGTGACACTTTTTGATGAAGGTCAGACAAATGTTGCAACAAAGAAAGAGTAGCCTCTTTACAAATCTCTTCATCATCAGCACCAACCAACAGATCATCAACGTACTGGATAAGAGTAGCACCAACAGGCAACACAAAACTATCAAGCGGAGTTTTCAACGCCTGACTATAGATGGAGGGACTTTCACAATAACCTTGGGGAGCTCTCTTAAACCGGAAGCTTCGTCCTCCTAAAGAGAAGCCAAAAATATCTCTACTCTCTTCAGCAATCGGAATACTAAAGAAAGCATTCTTTAGGTCGATCACAGAAAACCAAGCTGCCGAAGCAGGAATCAGAGTCAACAAGGCAGTGATATCAGGGACAACAGGAAACTGTGGCACTACAATCTTGTTTACCTCTCGGAGATCGATCACAAACCGATACACAGGTGGCTTAGAAGCATCAGTACGCTTAAGAACAGGCAAAACAGGACTGTTACACACATTACCTCTTGTTTCTTCAACAACACCCTTCTCAACCAAATCATAGATAATCGCTAGAAGAGCTCTCTCGCCATCACTCGATATCTTATACTGTGGGATACGAGGTAGCCTAGCATTCGATTTGAGAGTGACAACATAGGGCGGAATCTGCAAAAGACCAACATCATTTGGACCCGTAGCCCAAAGCGTATCAGGAAGAGAACGCAATTCCAGTGGCAGACAATCTTTAGACAAATACATTGGAGAAATCACTCTCTTACCTAAGGTAAGTTGTACTCCCGAAGGAGAACAATGCAATGTCGCATACAATCTTTTCAGCAAGTCCAATCCCAACAGATTCTCATTACAACCAGTCATTAGAATAAGAGGAGTTTCCAATTTACAAGGGCCAATAGAAAGAGGCAACGGACTAGAAATCGGGTTACAAACTGGGGCGCCTGAAAATCCTACGGAAACATTGGTCAAGCCAGACAAAGGTGCTCCAGGGAGTTTAGAGTGCATAATAGAACTCTTCGTCGCACCAGTATCCAAAAGAAAAGGTTCTGTCACACCCGATGTAGTCACTTCAACATAAGGTCCACTCTGATCTACTGGAACTGACACTACTCCCTCTCTTTGCCCATGGCTGTCCTAGCTATCATTATAACTAGCACTCTCACTATCGACATAATAATCATCAACATAGTACTGTGCAGACTGACCAGTCGGAACGTTCTGTCTGTCAAAGTAGTTCGCAGAATTCTGAATGGAAGAGGAACGCTCATTCTGGGGTAACAAACCACGTCCCCTACCTCTAGGAGCTTGCTGGAAACCACCACAACCTCTCTGACTAGATACACCATTCGCACGCTGTAACAAAGCCGGGCAATTATTCTTGAAATGACCTTCCTCTCTACAATAAGCACACTGATTAGGTCCAGGAAAGAATCGCTGAGCATAAGGCTCAGGTTTCTGTAACAATCTCTGAAACTGTGGAGGTTGCTGGAACTGAGGCTGATTCTGACGAGGCGGATAAGCTTGCTGCAAAAGAACCTTCGTCTTTAAATCTTTAGTTTTCTTCTCTGCTTTATCCTTCTCATCTTTATCCCTGTTCTCATAATATTGGGCAGTAGCCAATATCTGGGCCAATGAAGAAACAGCCCATGAACTCTCAGAGTCCTTTAACTTATTAGAAAGCTCGGGAAGTACGTTAAAGACAAATTTGTCCACAAACAATCTTTGCCCACCTTCCGTACTCATGTCCTGACCACTATGATCGATAAACGTTTCTTCAAACCTCGTGAAGAAATCGGACACGCTCTCATCTTTCTTTTGCTTGCATGCTGCTAACTTATCTCAATTCACTCGTAAAGTAGGCATCATAGTTTTCATTAGGTTAATAATTCTACCAGGTAATTCTGCAACTAGAGGCTCAGGTTTAGCACCTCCTACCTGCCGACCATCTGCAGCGACAATATTAGCCCATGTATCTCCTAATTCTGCCGCATGATTCTCATGACAAATCTTCGCCCACAAAGGTTGAGGAACTATATTACCCATCAACATATTTATATCAGCTAAATTCATGATACACGCTTCAACTGTCTGAGACAACTCTTTGTAATAACCAGCAGGATTCTTACGGGGGTCAGGTAAGGTCTGCTTAAGAGCTAAGGCCTCTGCTCGCTTCCAAGGAACATGTACCCACACTCGCTGAAAATGGGCTTCTGCAGCCTGAATACCCCGATTAGCATCAGCCTGAACTGCCTCTCTCCATACAGGGGGAACTTCTCTCATAGGATACTGCTTCACTTTCCTCGTAACAGAAGGATCAGGTTCATACAATGGCTGAGGCGGTAACCTAGACCTGAAGGCAAGTATCGTCTCTAAAGCATCTGTAACATCAGATTCCACTATCCTCCCTTTAGCAAACTCTAACTGAACATCGAGCACTTCCTGCGGAATCGGACCCAACTCATTATCTTCCCATTCCTGCCTCAAAAAGGCACACATTACATTAAAAACATACCTCTGTTTAGGCGGCTCTCACTGAAAGAAAACATCCATAACTGATGGCAAATTATACCTGGGAGCATTCAAAATCCATCTTCGAGCCAATAAATCCAACACCGCTCGCTCTTCGGAGCTAGGTAACTGACTACGACTCTGCTTACGTTCCGAAACAGGGGTCATACTCAGTGGCCCAAACAATGGATACAACAAATTGACAACAGTTTCAGTCATTCGTTTTCGTACAGAAGGAGAAGAAGTAGGCGTAAAAACAGGAAAGTTAAAATCTTGAGACAAAGTAGGAACAGGAACAGTAGAAGTCTGAGAAGCAGAAGCAGAAGCAAAGGAGTTTAAGGCAAAGCTGGAAGCAAAGCTTGCGACCCTAGAGTGGGGTGCGCAGTAGGAGGCAAAACCATCTGTGGAGCACCGGGTGGCTGAACAACAGCAGGAGGTTGAACAACAAAGGGTAGAACAACCGGGGGTAATGGAGGCGCAGTAGCACCCTGCACATAAGGGGGCGGCAATCTCAGTAAATGAGACATCAAAGGATCTTTTTCAGGGTCTTCCATCACTTTCAGGGGAGAAGACAGCAAGGCCGGATAACATTTATCTATGGCCATGCAACGCTGTCTATCTGAAACTTCACTCACTCGATCTTCCTCGTCTGCTTTAAACTGCCTAGCAGCTTGTAGTATTGACATATTCTTATCTTTCCGATCTCTTTTTGCTTGCTTAATTTCTCGCTGTTTGGCTTCCTTTCGCCAGAGATGGAAAGAGTCAAACATTGCCGGACGGGCTTTCTTCTTAAATAGCGCAACTTCCAGATTATCTAAAATATTTAATTCAAAGCTACCATGTTGGGGCCATCGTAAGACACCATATTTCCTAGTATAGCGGACCCACACTTCATTATAAGTAATAGGACCCACTCCGAGTTCCAACCGGAGGTATCGGACACAAATCCTCCAATCGGGAATACCTGTTGCAACCACAACTAAACCATTTCCTAATTTTGCTAAGACCAGGCATCTTATAGCTCACTAATCTAGCTTCAAACTTCAAGGGGTTATCAACTATCGATACACTCGCAAATATACGAGCCCCTCGGCTTCGGTTGCTGCAGTACCCGAATCAAACCAAACCAAGAACCAAACAAAGTCGTGGGAGCGACCCACTTATACTTAACCAAAGTATCTGTCACGCCACCAGAAGACCGTCTATCGTCTCGCTTTACAAAGGATCAATCAAGGGTCCAAGACAGGGCGACAGTCAGGGCAGCAGTCCTTCGTAGCCGTCGGAAAGCAGGAGGCCTCGCAGCAAAGACTTTCGGTCCACGTCGACATGCAGGGGTCGATGAAGTGGCGGCCTTCCTCCAGAATTTCCTTACGTGGCTCCTCACGATCCTCAGGCGTGGACCGGTACCGCTTGATGTCGCCCCACGTTGGGCGCCAACTGAAGAACCGGGTTTTCCTAGAACCCAGCGGTGCCAGGGACACACCCGAAGTCTTCGGATTTACCTGTCTTAGACTACAGAGACACGGAATACTTCTGGTTGGCGTCAGAGATCAATTTATTAGCTGCAGCTAGTAACAGTGAACCAAGCAATACAACACGGTGTACAACTCGAGAAACTGTTAGATTTTCATAGAGCGAGACATCACTTTTTATCCATATTTTACTCATTACAAATGCACACCCACTGCGGCAAATTCTGACCAATAGAATACGCTCTATATACATTATCACATTCCAAAAAGCTCACTTTACATCGTACCAACCCACAAGTTAATTATTAGGAATGTCCCAAATTCAATTACCACAAGCGGGACAAACCCATAATTGAAAGCACTACCCATGTAATGAAAAGTCGTAAAGGAAAGAAACAATTCAGATATTGAGTAGGATAAGATATGTGCAAGAACACTATAAGCTAACGATATCCTGAACATTAATTGGAAACTCGGACATCGGTCAGGTAGAGAAAACTGGCTTCGTAAAGGGTCCGCTTCAGGTGACGGGGTCAGCATCTTCGCAGCTCACTCGCAAATCGAAAAGGGCCACGTTAATATGTACATGAACAACGAGGCCCATGCAACTTCGTTAGTTCGTTTACTACCTAGGCCTACGTGAGGGCAACATAAAATGGCGTCTTGAGCAACGCAAACAAAATGGAGTCCGGTCTCGAAAACCACGGAACCTCAGAGGAACAAGAGAACCTCAGAAAGAGGATCCACAGCCTTTGCTGTGCACCATGCCACAAATGTATTCAATCTGCAGGCGTATACCATCTTAGTGGAGGGACGCCTGGCTGCCAAGATAACATCACAGACTTCGGGAGGAAGATCAAACTGTCGCCCCTCAATCTCCACGCAAGGAGGTGGAGACTGGACAGGTTTGGGTGGAGGACCGTTCCCTGCTGCTGCGACAGAAGATCCTCCCAAAGAGGCAGTCATATTGGAGGATTGATGGCCATGTGTAACAGCTCGGGATACCAAACTCTTCGGGCCCAATCCGGAGCCACCAGGATGACTTGAAACAAATGTGGGATCACACTGCTTCACCTCCCAGCAGGTTCGCACCTAGGCATCATGGTAAATGCAGTTCGCCAAGTGTGTGTACTTGCACAGTCTCTCGTGTGTTTCACCAGGTAGGTGCAGATTAGTGCTGGCCATCTCTAGACACGTGTTTCTGGATTGTTATCAGTAGAGATTAGGCAATTCGAATGTATGGGGTTGCTGAGCAGGCTGCCAAAGTATTCTCAGGTCACAGTACCTCTCCAGGCGCGCAGGTGCCTCTCCACGAGCTCGTCAGCTCAAATGGCTCGAGGGAGCCTTTTAAACAGGAAACAAATGTGGAATCACACTGCTTCACCTCCCAGCAGGTTCGCCCCTAGGCATCATGGTAAATGCAGTTCGCCAAGTGTGTGTACTTGCAAAGTCTCTCAAGTGTTTCACCAGGTAGGTGCAGATTAGTGCTGGCCATCTTTAGACACGTGTTTCTGGATTGTTATCCGTCATCAGTAGAGATTAGACAATTCGAATGTATGGGGTTGCTGAGCAGGCTGCCAAAATATTCTCGGGTCACAGTACCTCTCCAGGCACGCAGGTGCCTCTCCACGAATCTGCAGGCCTATACCGTCTTAGTGGAGGGACGCCTGGCTGCCAAGATAACATCACAGACTTCGGGAGGAAGATCAAAGGCTCTCAACTGTCGCTGCTCAATTTCCACGCAGGGAGGTGGAGACTGGACAGGTTTGGGTGGAGGACCTTTCCCTGCTGCTGCGACAGAAGACCCTCCCAAAGAGGCAGTCGGATCGGAGGATTGATGGCCATGTGTTACAGCTCGAGATACCAAACTCTTCGTGCCCAAACCGGAGCCACCAGGATGACTTGGGTCCGGTCGCGCTTGATCTTCTTCAGCACTCTGCGCAGAAGTGGTATAGGCGGAAAGGCGCTTAGAAGACCGGAACTCCACTCGTGACGAAAAAAGCATTGCCTAGTAAATGCCGGTCTTGGAAATTCCAACACGCAGAATTGCTGACATTACGCGTTCTCTTCGGTGGCAAATAGATCTACTTGAAAAAGTTACAACAAGGTGTGCCTATCATTAAAACATCCTCGCCACTTCTCTGTGTGTCTGCATCTACATCTACAGTGTCTACTGTCAGTCAAAACCTCATGCAACCCCGTGCAATAAGTAAATACATCAGGTCACATAAGAGAACTAATCAGAAAAGATCAAAGAAAAATGTGTGGGTGGTGGGTAGTAACCTCACGGGAGCAACCACCTGGGAACTACTGACCGGTTCTCGTCAGTGTGTTCCTTTTCTCATCATCGGCTCCTTCCCACCAGAAAACAAAAAAACAAGAAGATGGGAAACAATATATATAAAATTAAATCCTAATCAACCTATAGGTGTGTATCCCTATAGCACATTTGTGCATCTACCCCCTATTTGTATCAACACTGCTACTCAGTGAGATCCACAACGTTAAAAATGAAGTTAGATAACCCTAGCTGATTGAACAACTTTATTCCATGCTGGGTATCTACTCCCATTAAAACCAAAACCTTGCCGTTGTGCTTCGTTTTGAATTATAAGAAGCCAACATGTTTCATTGCCTGTCAGAAATGGTCGGCAATTTCTTCAGGGCAGGGGGTAATTCAATCGCCACACTCAGCTGGACACTGCCAACCCGTTATATCTTCACTTCAGTGCCTACTGGCATACCTAGGGTTCTTCGTACCCTCTTCCACGTGTGTGGTCCACTTTATAATTGCCTATGATGGTCGCTTCACGTCGACCGCCTCTCTCCTCAGCGATGTTTTCAAAATAGGGGCTCCCTTTCCCGCTATGATAGCCCCTATTTTGAAAACATCGCTGAGGAGAGAGGCGGTCGACGTGAAGCGACCATCATAGGCAATATAAAGTGGACCACACACGTGGAAGAGGGTACGAAGAACCCTAGGTATGCCAGTAGGCACTGAAGTGAAGATATAACGGGTTGGCAGTGTCCAGCTGAGTGTGGCGATTGAATTACCCCCTGCCCTGAAGAAATTGCCGACCATTTCTGACAGGCAATGAAACATGTTGGCTTCTTATAATTCAAAACGAAGCAAAACGGCAAGGTTTTGGTTTTAATGGGAGTAGATACCCAGCATGGAATAAAGTTGTTCAATCAGCTAGGGTTATCTAACTTCATTTTTAACGTTGTGGATCTCACTGAGTAGCAGTGTTGATACAAATAGGGGGTAGATGCACAAGAGTGCTATAGGGATACACACCTCTAGGTTGATTAGGATTTAATTTTATATATATTGTTTCCCATCTTCTTGTTTTTTTGTTTTCTGGTGGGAAGGAGCCGATGATGAGAAAAGGAACACACTGACGAGAACCGGTCAGTAGTTCCCAGGTGGTTGCTCCCGTGAGGTTCCTACCCACCACCCACACATTTTTCTTTGATCTTTTCTGATTAGTTCTCTTATGTGACCTGATGTATTTACTTATTGCACGGGGTTGCATGAGGTTTTGACTGACAGTAGACACTGTAGATGTAGATGCAGACACACAGAGAAGTGGCGAGGATGTTTTAATGATAGGCACACCTTGTTGTAACTTTTTCAAGTGGGTGTAAGGTTATGTGTAACCACACCAACGAGTCAACAAAGGATGTTGTAGAAAGAACAGCCTATGGAGTGAAGAACCAGGTTGTTGTGATTATAATGTTATGAGTGGAGGGTACCTGTGTTCTAAGTTTCCCCTCTAAGCTCCTTTTGTGAGAGAGGCAAATAGATCTAACCAAGGCTCTTCCCCACTGCGGAAAGAGACCTTGCGCCACCTCTGAGTGAAGACTCCATTCGTGATCCATCATGCACCTGCAGCTGAGTTTCTCTGCCCTGGCATTTAGAGAACCTGCCAGGTTTGAATCACCAGGGATATGCCATGATGTTCCAGCCATGTCCAGAGACGGAGAGCCTCTTGACATAGGGTCAACGACCCCACCCCGCCCTGTTTGTTGCAGTACCACATAGCGGTGATGTTGTCCATGAACACATGCACTACTTTTCCCCGGACAGAGGGAAGGAATGCTTTGAGTGCAAGACGAATCACCTGAAGCTCCAGAAGGTTGATGTGGCGCTTGGACTCCACCAGAGGCCTCTAATCTCCACCTCCCCTATGTGGTCCACCCATCCCAGAGGTGACACATCGATCACCACCGTGAACTCTGGTTGTGGAAGGGAGAGAGATCTGCCATTGACCCACTCCCGGTACGTTAGCTACCACTGCAATTGGCGTGCAGTGCCCTCTGAGATCTGGATGCTATCGGGGAGTTCCCCTGATGTTGTGGCAACTGGAACTTCAGGTCCCACTGCAGAGCCTGCATATGGCATCTGGCGTGATCCACCAGCAGGAGGCAGAGGGCCATCAGGCCCAGTAGCCACAGGGTCACCTTGATCGAAACCCGGGATAGAGGCTGACGGATCGGAATCATAGTCCGAATATCCCGCACTCGCTGCTCGGAAGGATAGAACTGAAACTGCGTAGTGTCCAGAACCGCTCCGATGAAGAGGAGCTTCTGAGAGTGAATCAGGTGTGACTTTGGCACGTTGATAGAAAACCCCGGCAAATGCAGGAGGTCCGTCTTAGTCTGGAGGTGGGAGACGACAGCCTGGGGCGAGCCCACCTTCAACAGCTAGTCATCGAGATAGGGGGAAGACTGGCACCCCAGATCTGCACAGATGAGCTGCAACTACCGCCATCACCTTTGGCATTACCAGTCCCCCTCAGGTGTTCACAAAAGGGAGCACAGTAAACTGAAAGTGCTCGTGGCCTTCCATGAACAGCAAATAGTACCGGTGGGCCGGCAGGAAGGCGATGTGAAAATAGGCATCCTGCAAGTCCAATGCTACCATCCAGTCTACAGGGTCGAGGCAGAAAGGACCTGAGCTAGCGTCAACATTTTGAGCTTCTCCTTTCGGAGGAAGCGGTTGACGTTCCTGAGATCCAAGATAGGACGCAGGCCTTTGTTTTTCTTGGGCATCAGAAAGTAGTTGCAACCACGACCTACTTCTGGGGCAGGAACTTGCTCAATGGCTCCCTTGGCCAAGAGAGCCATAACTTTCTGTTGGAGAAGGGTCAGATGATCCTCCGACATGCGATGGTACTGAGGGGGCATGGCTGGGGGCTAGTCTTGAAGGGGAGGGAGTAGCCCTTCTGGACTATTTGCAAAACCCACCTGTCAGACATGATGGTGCACCAGTGGGGGAGGTGATGGTGAATCCTGCCGCCCACTGGTGATTGGTGTCCCTGAAAGGACGGACTAAGAGGGTTTGGAGGCTGCTGCAGAGGGGGCGGTAGTGGGCTGGCCCGCTTGCTGGCCCCAGACCCACGACGATGGGTCCCATGTCCCCGGCCGCGCAGGGCTGAACAGCGTGCGCCAGCCTGTGGCTCTGGGTGGAATGTGGCAGGGCACCCCTTCCGTAGCCACAAAAGGGGCGAAAAGCAGACTGCGCAGGGTGGGTGGTGGAGAGGTCTAAGGACTTGGCCGTAGCCCGAGAATCATTGAAGCGCTCTAGCGTGTTGGCTGCTCTTCGCTGAACAGGTGGCGGCCATCAAAGGGCATGTCCTTAAGGGTAGCTTGGACATCCCTGGAAAAACCAGTTGACCTCAGCCAGGCATAGTGTCGAAGGGCTACCGACGTGGAAATCGTCCTGCGGTGTCCAGCCCACATCAGATGGTAAATTTGGCTGCGTCTCTCCCCTCGGCCACTGCACAGGAGTACACAGCCCGGGCCATCTACGGGCACTGTGGCAGCACCTGCGCTACCATATCCCACACAGAGTGGGTATAACGGCCCAACAGACATGTGTTTACCGACCACAGTCCCAAGTTGGAGGAAGAAAACATCTTCCCAAAGTGGTCCAGCTTTTTGGATTCCCTATCAGGTGGTGCATTAGGGAATGCGCCTTTGGACGTTGAGGCTTGGACCACCAAGCTCTCAGGGGTGGGGTGTTGGGAGCGGAAAGTGGGGTCGCCGGGGCCGGGCGGTGGCGTTGGGAAATCATCCTATCCAAAGGAGCCCCTGTGTTGGGACTGAACCAGGTGCCCAAAAGGATGTTAGTTAGGGCTTCATTAAATGGCAGAAGGGGCTCCGAAGAGCTCGCTGCCGGTTGAAGCACCTCTTCAGGTTAGTCCCGATTGCCACTGTAGGTAGCTCGAGATTGAGAGCCTCGGCCACCCTATGCAACACCACTGCGTAAGACGCTCCCTCCTCTGTAGCCACGGTAGGAGGAGACATGCCAAGGTCTGGGGAGGTATCCAGACCACTGGCTTCCCCCAGCTCCTCTCTCCAATCCAGGTCATACTCCAACTGGTCAGTCAAAGGTTCTCCAGACCGCTCCCAGTCCTAGTCACCTTCCTCTGGTTGTGAATCTGGCCTAAATGGAACACCAGGGTAGAACAAGGGCACAAAAGTACCAGTCAGCGCAGGATCCGGTGTTGGTTGACGCCGGTCCAGCTTCGTGCCCACATCAGGATGGAGGCCGGGGGTCGACGCTGGCTGGGGAAACAACCATCAGCTGCGGATCCCGGTGGAATCGGTGCCGGGGGAGGTGTTACAATGTCGACCGGCGCCGAACCAGATCCAGGCTTGGATTCAAGGAGACCCTGCGGTGTCAGGGCGAAGCCGCTGGCATCAAAGGCACAGGGCTCCCAGCCGAGTCCGTGGGGCCCGAAGGCGCACAGGTGGAGTTGGGCAGCCCAAAGTTGGCATGCATCGCTTCGTAAAAGATGGGCAGGGGTGTGAGAAAGTGGCTCTATATATACTGGACCAAAGTAAGGTACAGTGTGTATAGAGTCCACAAACCCCAGAGGTATAACAGAGGTTAAGGTCAAGGCTGGCCTTACTCTCAAAAGTGGTAGCTTGGCCGAGCAGTAAGGCAGTACCAGAGGACAGTGCAAAGCATTTGTTGTACACACTCAGTCAGCAAAGGTTTTCACACACTCAAGGACTGAACTCCAGGCCAATTGTTTTTATATCAACAGATACAGTTGTTTTATTTTTAGAACCAACAGGTGTAAAAATATACTTTCTCAATATGAGTGATCTCAGATGAATACTTTGCAGAAAGGCAATAAACTGTGTAATCACAATAGGTACAGGGGCTGCAGTAGGCAACACAATTCTAAACACAATTTAGCATTGAGCTCAATGGATTTTTCTACATAAATGCAGGTAATTACTTAATAGATTACTTTTGTAATCCCAGGACTGGATCCTAGATTCAGTCTTGGGGTCTAAGCTGGAAACAGTTTAGTAAAAACGTTTTAGTTATTGGAGTGATTTTTAAGGAATAAAGAGCTATTTCAAAAGTTCACACTTAGACTTTTCAAGGGAAATCTGGCAATGTTATCCAAGGGGAGAAAATTTAGGTTGCAGGTAACGTATGATCTCGTTACTTTTGTAATCCAGTACTGGGCTCCTAGGTCCAGCACTGGGGTCTCAACTGAAAACAGGTAAGTAATTACTTTTCAGTATTTTGTATGATTTTTAATGAATATTTTTAGTTTTCAAAAGTAGACAGAAGAAATTTCATAGAAAAGCAGACAATGGATTCCTATGGAGAAAATACAGGTCACTAGTAAACTCGGTTAGGATTACTTTTACGGTTCAGTACTGGGCTACAAGGTACAGTACTAGCTTCTCTCCTGATCTCAGGTGAGTACTTCGGAATTCGGTTGATTTTATATGAATATTTTAAGTTTTTAAAACTTCACACTTAGAAGATTTTTCGAGTCAAACCAGTCAATGTTATCCAAAGGCAGGTAAGTGAGTTACCGGTTTCCAGGTGAGTACTCGACTGGTGAAGTTAAGGTTCTGGGCATAGACTCAGGGGTCCCCCAGGGTCAGGTAGGTACAGTTGTTTCACCCTCAGCGGCACAGGGGCGGCTTGGTGCAGAGGTAGTTAGGCCCAATATTATCCAATGGGGGCAGGGGGCCTCCGGTTGGTGGCTGCTGGCGAGCAGGCCACGCGGATGTGGGAGCTGGGATCCTGGTCACTTGCTCAGGGCAAATGGGAAAGTAGGATAGGATACAGGTTGCACTGCCAGGCGCACTCGGACGGCTGGGTGCAGGGTGCCTTTGAGCCATCGGGCGCTTATTCAATGAGGAACTTGAAAAGGGAACAAAGGCTTCAGGCTCTGGGACGGAGGATCTTCTGGAGTGACCAACACTTCGAGGGGTAAGGTGGGATCTTGGAGGGTAGGTAGGCACGCAGGAGTTGGGCACAGGGGGCCGTGGGGCGGTGGGTGCAGGGGTGTCTTTTTAGGTCCGGAAATCTTACCCCCTGCTGGTCGCGGACGGAGGGGTCCTTTGTCCTGAGGCTGCAGGCGTTGTTGAGGAGGGTCTTTAGGCACTAGACTTCGGGTCCCAGTCGCCGGGGGGGAGTCCTCGTGGTCCTGGATCACTCGGGCACGGGCCGGGCGCGTGCAGAGTGGGTTGGTCCGGAGCTTCCTGGCTGGCAGCAGGGGATTGTTGCAGAAGAGCCTCTGCTGATGGGAGTCCCAGGCTTTGAGAGGGTCAAGGCAGGCAGGTCCTCTGGGTGTCCCCAGGTTGCTGTCCGCAGGAGTCACCGGGATTAGGCAGGAGCAGGTTCCAGGATCGACAGCTATTCCAAAAAGGAGCCAGGAGGGAAAAAGGGAAATCAAGGTCGCCCTCCACTCAAATACCATTCAAATAAAAAAAAAACTGTCCCTAGGACGTTGCTACTATCGTATGTTATTTCAATAGAACGACCAAATGTCAGTTTCTACTGCTGCACCAACAGACCAAATTTTTAATCTTCAGGTGTGCTCACATATAACGTCCGAATTTGTTAAAAACTGGAGAAGTTCCTTGTGAAATTTCAAAAAGACAGTCAGGACAAACACATAAATGATGTCTGCACCCACTCTTTTCGCAGTACATCAACAGTAAATCGTGCAAAAAAATGTGCGAAGAACAAAATGACCCCTCACGGGCGCACCACCAACGGGGCTACTGGCTGGTACTCACCAGATAAAGCCCCTTTTATCATCATCGGTAGTCATTTGTTAAAAAATAAATGTGTCCAACAAAAAACAAAACAAATGAACAAGTGCAAGGAGTAACCAACATTCACTCCTGTGTGACAACAAGTGGCTAAAATCAACAGCCACACCTTACACACAACTTTATTCTACATTTTTAGGCGTGATTTGTTGAATTAAAAAGGCTGGTAGCTAGCTTTGCATACCATTGCCTAATGTTTTTTTCAATTCCAGGATCGACAGGCCGGTAGGGCTGGGGACAAGTCAGTTGTTGTCGTCCTGTTAATAGCTGCACAGCGGGTCTTTTTCTTGATCTTCTTTTCTTATTGGGATCTCAGGAAGGAAGGTTCAGGGAGCCCCTAAATACTGAATTTAGGAGCATTACAGGTAGGGCAAGGGCAGGGACCAATAGGTCCCTGTCCTGGGGTACACCCCCTAGCCTGCTCCTCTCCTGTGGGAGGGGGGCCGGAGCCTAGCTGTTATTGGGCAGGGCTCCCCATCTTCAAGATGGCCGGAGCCCGGGGTCGTGCATCACCTCGCCTTTCCCACCTGAGGGGTGGAGTTGGCACAGGCTGGCACACCCCCTTCCTGACGTAGTTTTTCCCACCAGTCTTCCCGCCAGAGTGGGGGTAGGACTGGTGGGGGCCAGTTGCTGGGAACAGCAAATGGTCTGGAGAAGCTCACAGAGGCAGCAGGCATTTGAAGCTTCCCCCTGCCCATCCTGGGGGAGGAGACCTAGCACCTCGCCCAGGATGTGAATTGTTGCAGGCCCAGGAGAGCGGGGGGCTCTCCACCCAGGGGTCCAGCAATATGTATGCTGTGTGGCAGCCTCTCAGTCCAGAAGTGGATTGGGGTTAGGTTTCAGGGGGCATCTCTAAGATGCCCTATTTATTTATTTATTTAATGACACTTGTAGAGCGCGTACAATTACCCGTAGGCGTCTCGGCATGTGGTGCATTTTTCATTAAATCCCACACTGGCATCAGTGTGGGTTTAATGTGCTGATAAGTTTGATACCAAACTTTTCAGTCTTCACTGTAGCCATTATGGTGTTGTGGAGTTCGTAATGTCGACCTCCCAGCACCATATACTCTTAATGGCATCACTGCACTTACAGTGCCCAGGAATGGCCCTGGGCACTGTAGGGGCACAGGGCTCATGCACCTGTGCCCACACCACTGGCATGGGGCACCCAGCTAGAGGGGTGACTGATGTATGCCAGGGCAATGGGTTTGTTGGCATGGTACACAGGGATGTGTGCCATGTTGACTCTTTGTTTAGTTCTGTACTTAGGCACTCTGCCTGCAAAGGCAGTGTGTGGGTGCCAGGGTGCAGGGCCCCTAAGGGTGGCACAATAAGTGCTGCAGCCCTTAGGGGTCTTCTCTGGTCACCATGCCCTGGGTACCATTTAATAGGGGCTGACAGGTGGCCAGAGATGCCAATTGGGTTCTAGTTTCAACACAGTTTTAGGGAAGGAACATAGGCCCTGGGTACCTGGTTGGCAGGAGCCCAGGGCACACTCAGTCAAAGCACATCAGCAGTCAGAAAGAAGTGGGGGCATACCAATGCAAGAAAGATGGCACTTTCTCAAAGCCCCCCCCCCCCCCAAATGAAAACTGATGAGACAAACCTTGCCCTAGGGAGTCTTCGTTGTCTAAGAGGAAGAACCTGGAAAGTCCATCTGCATTGTCATGGGCAGTCCCTGGTCGGTGTTTCACTTCAAAGTCCATTCCCTGTAGGGAGATGGATGATCTCAATAGTTTGGGATTTTCCCCTTTCATCTGCATTAGCCATCTGAGAAGTCTGTGGTCAGTTTGAACCAGGAAGTGAGTTCCAAACAAGTAGGGCCTCAACTTCTTCAGGGACCAAACCACAGCAAAGGCCTCCCTCTCAATGGCACTCCAACGCTGCTCTCTGGGGAGTAGCCTCCTGCTTATAAAAGCACAGGTTTGTCTTGGCCTTCCTCATTGACCTGGGAGAGGACAGCTCCTATCCCCAGCTCTGAGGCATCAGTCTGCACTATGAACTGATTGGAGTAGTATGGTGCTTTTAGAATGGGTGCTGAGTACGTTGCTTCTTTCAGGGTGTCAAAAGCCTTCTGGCAGCTAACAGTCCAGTTTACTTTCTTGGGCATTTTATTGGATGCGAGTTCTGTGAGGGGAGTCACAATGGACCCATATCCCTTCACAAAGTTCCTGTAGTATCCAGTCAAGCCAAGGAATGCCGTGACCTGGGTCTGGGTGGTTGGAGCTGGCCAGTCCAGGATACTCTGGTATCTTAGGCTGTAAGGGTTGGACCTGGCCTCCACAAACAAGGTGGCCCAAGTACACCACATTGCCCTGACTATCAAGGCATTTGGATGCCTTATAGTCAGTCCTGTAGATTGCAGGGCTTGTAGAACCTTCCCCAGGTGGATCAGGTGTTCCTGCCAGGTGGCGCTAAAGACAGCAATATCATCAAGATAAGCTGCCCTAAAGGACTCCAATCCAGTCAGGACTTGGTTCACCAACCTCTCGAAGGTGGCAGGGGCATTCTTGAACCCAAAAGGCATTACAATAAACTGTTAGTGCCCATCAGGGGTGGAGAATGCTGTTTTCTCTTTGGCTCCTGGGGCCATGCCAATCTGCCAGTACCCTGCAGTCAAGTCAAAGGTACTGAGGAATTTGGCTGACCCTAGCTTGTCTATCAACTCATCTGCTCTTGGAATGGAGTGAGCATCTGTCTTGGTGACAGAGTTGAGTCCTCTATAGTCCACACAGAACCTCATCTCTCTTTTGTCACCCGGTTGATGAGGTTTGGGGACCAGAACCACTGGGCTAACCCAGGGGCTCTCAGAGGGTTCAATCACCCCTAGCTCCAGCATCTTGCTGACTTCAGCTGTGTTGCTTTCCTTGACTTGGTCTGATTGTCGATAGATTTTGTTTTTGACAGGGTTACTGTCCACCAGTGTCCACATCAGGGGTACGCAGGAAAAACAAAGGAGGTCCCCTTATTATCCAATACGGGACAGGGGGAGAGTACAAAAAAGAAGCAATGTCCCTATAACAAAGTGAATACACAGGACCTTACGATAAGGTAATGTTAAGGTTGTCAGAGCTCAAACATGAAGAACAATGCCACAATGTCAAAAAAATTCTAAAAATCAGAATCAGTTATAAAAATACACCATTTATTACATACATTACACAATTGTCTACACAAATCAATATCATAAAAACACATCCATGTTAAAAATAATTTCCAGAAAATAATGGTTCAAAGAGAACAGTTGTCACACAGTTGGCTACACAAATCAATATCATAAAAACACATCAGTGTTAAAATAATTTCGAGAAAGTAATGGTTCAAAGAGAACAGTTGTCGACGCAGCGTCTTGTTTTTTTGGGCTTTAAAACACCTTTATCAGGACAGTTTTTCTCAATGTCACATTTAGAATATTTGACCGAAGTATTTTATTTTTCATTAATACTTCTAGGCTCATTCATTCAGTACAGGATAATGGGATTATCAAGCTTCGGGATAACCACCTTCAGGCAGTTTAAATCCCCACGTAGAAAAATCTAAGCTGGAGCCACCGCTATCCTCTAGTTATAACAAGCATTGGAAATGCAATAGGTCTCTGATTTATTTGAGTTAGAGAGAATGGCATTGTAAATGGCAATGTCTTTTCGCCATGTGTTATGGAGTGCATGCAAGTGGTGTGTAGTGGAATTATGTAGGTTGGATTGGAATTGTAGCAATGGTGGCATGCTGCGCTTTAGATGAATATGTTTAAAAGTAAAGTGCACCATACTGCGATTGCTACAATAGTTAATTGTGGATGCGTTAACAATTGATGTGTGCACTGATGGCTGGTGGTGTGTGTGCCTGTAGAAATTGTGCACTGCCAACTGGAGGTGTGTGTGCCTGGTGGAAGCGTGTACTGACGGCTGGTGGTGTGTGTGCCTGGTAAAAGCGTGCACTGACGTCTGGTGGTGTGTGCCTGGTGAAAGCCTGCACTGACGGCTGGTGGTGTTTGTGTGTGTGTGTGTGGTTGCGTGTGTGTGGTGGTGAGAGTGTGGTGTGAGAGTGTGTGTGTGGTGGTGTGTGTGTGTGTGGTCTTATGTGTGTGTGTGGTGGACTTAGTTCGAGTTTTCGTACCCTGCACACTTTCACACTGCCCCTACACACTCACACACTGCTCACCCTACACACTCACAGAATGTTCACCCTGCACACTCACACACTGCTCACCCTGTACACTCACACACTGCTCACCCTGCACACTCACACACTGCTTACCCTGCACACTCACACACTGCTCACCCTGCACACTCACACTGCTCTCCCTGCACACACACACACTGCTCACCCTACACACACTCACACTGCTCACCCTGCACACTCTCACACTGCTCACCCTGCACACTCACACAATGCTCACCCTACACACTCACACAATGTTCACCCTGCACACTCACATACTGCTCACCCTACACACACACAATGTTCACCCTGGACGCTCACAGTTAACCCTGCATACTCACACATTGCTCACCCTGCACACTCACACAATGCTCACCCTACACACTCACACAATGTTCACCCTGCACACTCACATACTGCTCACCCTACACACACACAATGTTCACCCTGGACGCTCACAGTTAACCCTGCACACTCACACACTGCTCACCCTGCACACTCACCCACTGCTCACCCTGCACACTCACACACTGCTCACCCTGCACACTCACACACTGCTCACCCTGCACACTCACACTGCTCTCCCTGCACACACACACACACTGCTCACCCTACACACACTCACACTGCTCACCCTGCACACTCTCACACTGCACACTCACACAATGCTCACCCTACACACTCACACAATGTTCACCCTGCACACTCACATACTGCTCACCCTACACTCACACAATGTTCACCCTGGACGCTCACAGTTAACCCTGCATACTCACACATTGCTCACCCTGCACACTCCAACAATGCTCACCCTACACACTCACACAATGTTCACCCTGCACACTCACACACTGCTCACCCTGTACACTCACACACTGCTCACCCTGCACACTCACACACTGCTTACCCTGCACACTCACACACTGCTCACCCTGCACACTCACACTGCTCTCCCTGCACACACACACACTGCTCACCCTACACACACTCACACTGCTCACCCTGCACACTCTCACACTGCTCACCCTGCACACTCACACAATGCTCACCCTACACACTCACACAATGTTCACCCTGCACACTCACATACTGCTCACCCTACACACACACAATGTTCACCCTGGACGCTCACAGTTAACCCTGCATACTCACACATTGCTCACCCTGCACACTCACACAATGCTCACCCTACACACTCACACAATGTTCACCCTGCACACTCACATACTGCTCACCCTACACACACACAATGTTCACCCTGGACGCTCACAGTTAACCCTGCACACTCACACACTGCTCACCCTGCACACTCACCCACTGCTCACCCTGCACACTCACACACTGCTCACCCTGCACACTCACACACTGCTCACCCTGCACACTCACACTGCTCTCCCTGCACACACACACACACTGCTCACCCTACACACACTCACACTGCTCACCCTGCACACTCTCACACTGCACACTCACACAATGCTCACCCTACACACTCACACAATGTTCACCCTGCACACTCACATACTGCTCACCCTACACTCACACAATGTTCACCCTGGACGCTCACAGTTAACCCTGCATACTCACACATTGCTCACCCTGCACACTCCAACAATGCTCACCCTACACACTCACACAATGTTCACCCTGCACACTCAACATACTGCTCACCCTACACACACACAATGTTCACCCTGGACGCTCACAGTTAACCCTGCACACTCACACACTGCTCACCCTGCACACTCACCCACTGCTCACCCTGCACACTCACACACTGCTCACCCTGCACACTCACACACTGCTCTCCCTGCACACTCACACACTGCTCACCCTACACACACACTGCTCACCCTGCACGCTCACACACTGCTCACCCTGCACACTCACACACTGCTCACCCTACACACTCACACACTGCTCACCCTACGTAATGCGAAAAGACCTAGCTCTGCCCTTTGGCCTGTGTTGTAATCGTACAGTAGGTTGTGAGTAGTTGCGCTTGATTGGTTGGGGCATCCCCTCCTTGCTGCTCCCCTCACAGAGAGCCGGCTGCCTCCATGAAGCTCCCAAGACACGTGTTCAGCTGTTCTTTGTTTTAGCTCCTGTGTGTCAGTGCACCCTGTAATGAAAGGATGTGTTGCTTTTCCACCAGAGACGGTATACCTTCAATGTGGACCCAGGTGTCAGCATTAGTCAGTCAGCATTCATGCAACCATACCAGAGCAGCAGTCAAACAATTTAACACACTCCCTCTGTCGTCTCAGTAAAGAAAGACAAACCACGCACTTAGAACATTAGAGACTTGGTGCTGTAACTCTTGGAAGTCCTGCTGCTCACGGGTATCAAAGCAGTCCTCCCAGTGCACTCCAAAGGGGTGTGTGTCACTCTCACTCTGCTGTCACTCATGCTGTCACTTTCACTCTGCTGTCACTCTCACTGCTGTCACTCACTCTGCTGGCACTCACTCTGCTGGCACTCTCACTCATGCTGTCACTCTCACTCATGCTGTCACTCTCACTCTGCTGTCACTCATGCTGTCACTCACTCTGCTGTCATTCATGCTGTCACTCACTCATGCTGTCTGTCACTCTGTTGTCTCTCTCACTCTGCTGTCTCACTCGCTCTGCTGTCTCACTCGCTCTGCTGTCTGACTCACTCAGCTGTCTCTCACTCTGCTGTCTCTCTCACTCTGCTGTCTCTCTCACTCTCCTGTCTCTCACTCTGCTGCCACTCTCACTCTGCTGCCACTCACACTCAGGCTGTCACTCACACTCAGGCTGTCACTCACACTCAGGCTGTCACACACTCGGCTGTCACTCACACTCGGCTGTCACTCACACTCGGCTGTCACTCACACTCTTGTCTGTCACTCGGCTGTCACTCACACTCTGCTGTCACTCACACTCTGCTGTCACTCACTCTACTGTCACTCTCACTCTGCTGCCACTCACTCTGCGCTGTGACCTCTACACTGGGAGTGCTGGGTGTTATCTCCTGACGAGAGAAAGGAGAAACAACCGAGCAAAACCAAATTTACAGCAGAAAAGACATTGTAAGCCGGGGGGTGTCGGCTTTCTGACACGTCCGTTTTAATTAAACCAAAAGTCAGGTAAAGGGCACAGATCTGCCATGCTCTCTACTGTATGCAGACATTTGTATCGGTCACTACCGCGTAAATCTTTCTTTTAGGTAACAGAAATATTGTAGTTTCTTCTTTTAAATAAACTAAACCCCTCCAGGTTATTCTGCCAGCTTGTCTATGTAGCGGTTCCTGCGACAGTCTGGCGGCTTCCAGGCGCTGAAACTTAAGGTGTGCTACTATTGCAACCGGACGGTACACATGTTATAGACTTTTAAAGCATGAAAGCCTGTCAGTCCCAAAGAATTTGATTCCACAGGGCCTAGTAGTTGATCTTTGAAAGTTCATACACTATTTCACTTTATTGCCCGTTTCTTTGTTTTTTCCGGTGGAAGGTAAATATGACGTGCCATTTTATATTGCGAGGTTATTCTAGTATGGCGGCCTGAATCTGCAGCAGATGCATTCATCCGCTGAGCGCTCTTGGCAAACCTCTTGAATGGCGTCTTGTCATCTCACCAGGCTTGGAATATTAAGGATCCCTAACCTCCCTCGTGGATTGTTACAAATACTTCCTGGTCGTAAACTCCACAAACATTAAAGAACTACATCAGGTTTTACTGTAGTTACCATCCTGGGTGTAGTGCCAGGGCCTGTGAGCGGAAGAGCGGAGCCCTCCGGAGCCGCCCAGGTGACTGCATTGTTCAGGTGAGCGGGGCAGCTTGGGTTTCAGCAGGAGTCTGTCTGCGGCTGTCCCCTCCCAGGATTGTCTCATACCGGAAGCATTGCCGCAGACCCACGGTATCAGTCTCTGCCTCGGGGCCTGCATGGACGCCGGCCAGTACACACTGAGTGTGAGATGAGGTTGTTTTTCTGTATTGTCTGTGATTATTTTGCAGAGTTCACTGCGTAACGAACACATTACAACAATCTCACAGTGCATTACTGGGGTGAGGTCGTTTTGTTTCTCTTTTTGTACGATTTTATAAAGCATTCTGATCTTTCTTTGCTGTCGCTTCAGGGAGCTAATTAATCGTTGTTTTGTAACAATCTATGTTTTTTATTTATTTATTTATGCAACGCTTTCACTTACTACAGTGAAACTTTGGACCGACTAGAGCAGCAAATCCTTAAAGTAAGGACCAGAAACTTGAGGCGATCTAACAGAACCAAGGCCTTTGTGCCGTCAGCACATCATGCACGTACAGGAAAAAACACTTAAATCACTCCAGGGCCTCGGTGGTCCATGAGGACAAGTCCAGTCCAAGCTGAAGCATGCCATCACAGGTCAATTTAAATGTAAAACAATGTGCACGCAAGGCCGACTAATATTAACGAATTTCCTTTTGTTTTCATTTCACTACAGCCAAATAAATAATTATGCTAGCAATATCCACAGAAAACACCTCACACCTCATTGAAACCGTCAAATAAATTGCTCTGACCTTTGTCCTCCGCAAACACCAACCTGACTGCGGTCTGGGATGGAAATGATTAGAAAGATATCTCATTTCTGGAGCACCGCACAGCACCACGAGGGTATGCACAGGGCAGAGTGTGCGCTATGGAAATAGTAAATGCACGTAGAAGTGGATTTCTAAGGTTTTCATTGGTTCTCAATTGTCTCTGGAGTGACGTGAACCCTGAGAAGGGTTTTAACAGACCCGGACACAGCGCCCGTTGAAAGCGATCGCGAACTACCAAAAAAAAAAAAAAAGCCCACGAGTGGCGCGCGCGCACGCCACTGCGAGCATATGTTTTGAATTATCGCAGCTGTCAAACCACGATAATTCAAAACATATGGCCTCTGGTGCGCATAACTGACACCAATAGGCCATAGGCGGAGCTACGCGACTGCCTAAGGCCAAAATGGTTCTCCTCATTTCTATATAACCGCTCTCAACTCATAAAAATCAAAAACTCAATGTCCGACACCTCTCCCTCAACTCGAGGTGTTCCTCAAGGCTCAGTCATCTCCCCCACACTCTTCAACATTTACATGAAACTACTCACCGCCATTCTAAAACAAGCAAACATCGACTATCATCTCTATGCTGACGACACCCAGTTGTACCTCGAAGTCTCTTCCATCAATGACATCCTCCGCCTAAACTCCACTCTCTCTAAAATAGAACATTGGCTAACCCTCAACAACCTCAAACTCAACCAAGAAAAAAACGAAATCCTTGTCTTCTCAAATCACGAGCAACCCGCTCTGATCCAAGATGGCTAAACCACCTTACCGCTCTAAACTGCAAACTCACTCCAGCAAACTCAGTTAAATCACTAGGGATCTCTCTAGACCCAAGCCTCAACATGAGTTCCCACATCAAATCCACGGTTAAAGGCGCCCTCTACAACCTAAAACTCCTCAACAAAATCAAACCCTTCATTCTCCCCCCCCCCCCCCCCCCCCCAGGACCTAAAAACTGCAACACAATCTCTAGTTCTTTCCAGACTTGACTATGGCAATGCCACTCTAACCGGGTCAGCTAGAACACATACCGCCCCCTTGAGAGCCACCCTAAACGCTGCAGCAAGAATGGTCTCTGGGACCAGGAAATTTGACCACATCACCCCTACTCTACAGGCCCTAAAATGGCTACCCATCGAAGAACGCTGCGCCTACAAAACGGCCTGCCTCACACATAAAGCCTTGCACACAGGCAAACCGGATTACCTTCCAGCCAAACTCACAAAAGCTGGACAAACAAGAAACCTCAGAAGTTCCAACTCACTCCTCTTAATCCCCCCCAAAAAGACAAACAAAAAGCCCTCTCCTGCTCTTTCTCTGGGAATGCCCCAAAAGTCTGGAACTCTCTCCCTACTCACATCAGGACGAATCCCTCTTTCACGGACTTCAAGAGGCAACTAAAAGAATTTCTCCTCAACTGCCACCTCCATGCCTCCGGACAATGACTTTGTTACTCTTGGTTATCCAATATCCTTGTTGATTCCAACTGTACTTTATTGCTTATGTTTTCACTGTTATGTTTGCTGTAAAGCGCTCTGATACCCCCGGGTCTTGCAAGCGCTATATAAAACTCCAAAAATAAAATAAAATATTGCGTGTTCTGTTTAAAAACAGCATGCAAGGCAAGGCCAATGGAAATGGACTTTGGAAATCCACACGCACGAGCGTGTGGAATCCCAAGGTACATTTTCAAATCGCCCGGAATAGGACTCGGAGCTGCGCGACACTGCTGCGCATTTGAGATAGGTGGCAAAACGCTGCCTCTCAATCCAGTCGTTGCAGGCTTTTCAAAAGTGCGCTATATTCAGGGGATGTCCTCATGAAGGGGTCTTTTATTATGACCATCGGTAAAATTAAATGCGGCCTCCCTGCTCCAGCTCTACAGGTTTCTGCTCCCAATCATGGATACACCAGCTGGTCAGACCAGGGGTCAAGGAAAAGAGACGAGCAAACTGTTGCAAGACTTGCTTGCAGTCAGTCTGCTGTTGGGGAGAGACTGACCCATCTTTTGGGCTGGAAGAGAGGAGATCAGGGAGAGGTTCACTCTCTGCTTCCTGTTCCTCGTCAGTCACCATCAGCATGGTGAGGTCAGCCTGGTCATTGTACAGTTTAAGGCAGTTCACATGGATAACCCTTTTGGGTGTCCTGCTGGTGCCCAGGTCCACTAAGTAAGTGACCTCAGTCTTTTTCTCCAGGATAGGGTAAGGGCCACTCCATCTGTCTTGGAGAGCCCTTGGTGCCACTGGCTCTAAATCCCACACCTGTTGTCCAGGTTGAAATTCAACTATGGCAGCTTTTTGGTCATACCAGTGCTTCTGCAGCTCCTGGCTGGCCTCAAGATTCTTGGATGCCTTGTCCATGTACTCAGCCATTCTGGATCTTAGAACAAGCACATAGTCCACAATGTCTTGTTTGGGTTCTTGGAGAGGCCCCTCCCAACCTTGTTTAACAAGACAAAGTGGTCCCCTTACAGGATGACCAAACAGAAGCTCAAAGGGTGAAAACCCCACTCCTTTCTGAGGCACTTCCCTATAAGCGAAAAGCAGGCATGGCAACAGGACATCTCGCCTCCTTTTGAGTTTTTCAGGGAGTCCCATGATCATACCTTTCAATGTCTTGTTGAATCTTTCAACAAGACCATTGGTTTGTGGGTGGTATGGGGGTAGTAAACCTGTACTGCACCTCACACTCCTTCCACATGTGTTTCAGGTAAGCAGACATGAAGTTGGAACCTCTGTCTGAAACCTCCTCCTTACGAAACCCTACCCTGGTGAAGACACCCAGGAGGGCCTTGGCTACTGCAGGAGCTGTAGTAACCCTAAGGGGAATTGCTTCAGGGTACCTAGTAGTATGATCCACTACTACAAGAATGAATTTGTTCCTTGAGGCTGTGGGAGGTTCAAGTGGACCCACAATGTCCACACCTACCCTTTCAAAGGGTACCCCCACCACTGGCAGTGGTATCAGGGGGCCCTTTGGTTTGCCACCTGTCTTGCCACTAGCCTGACAGGTAACACAGGAGCTCACAAACTCCTTCACCTTTTGGTTCATCTAGGGCCAGTAGAAGTGGCTAACTAACCTTTCCCAAGTTTTGTTCTGCCCCAGATGTCCAGCTAGGGGGATGGCATGAGCTAAAGTTAGGAGGAAATCCCTGTACTTCTGTGGCACTACCACCCTCCTGGTGGCTCCAGGAGTGGGGCTTCTTGCCTCAGCATACAGTAATCCCTCTTCCCAAACAGCTCTGTGGGTACCACGGACATCTCTCTGGGCTTCTGAAACAGTTTGCTGCCTCAGGCTTTCAAAAGTGGGGCAGTCTTACTGGCCCTGGTAAACCTCTTCCCTAGTGGGTCCCCCTGGGCCCAGGAGTCCAGCCTGGTAAGGCTCAAGCTCCATGGGCTCAGTTCCCTCTAGGGTTTTCAAGTCCTCTCCCTGAGGAGAGGGGTCTTGAGAGGCTTGCTGTGTAGAAGCTGGTCCCCCAGTCTTCTTGCTTTTTTTTCTTGGTCGGAAGGGCCATACTTTCAGGCTCCAAACCTACTTGTTCACCCTTCTTTTTGCTGCTCTGTGCTCTGGTTTGCACACACACACCAGTCTAGGGATATCCAGCATTGCTGCATGGGTTATTTGCTCAACCTCAGCCCAGGCTGAGGTTTCCAGGTCATTTCCAAGCAGACAGTCAGCTGGCAAAAGTGGAGAGAGCACTACCCGTTTCAGGCCAGTAACCTCCCCTCAACCTAATGTCACCATATCCATAGGGCGTTGGGTGGTAATGCTGTCAGCATTGGTGACTGGGTAAGTTTTCCCAACCAAGTATTTCTCTGGGGAAACCAGCATTTCCTTCACCATAGTGATGCTGGCACCTGTATCCCTCAGGGCTTCTACTCTAGTTCCATTAATGGAGGGGTATTGCAAATACTTTTTATCAGTTGGGTGGCCAACCAGCTACAGTGGCAACCTCCATTTCCCCCAAGGAGACTAGACTAGCTTGAGTGTATTCCAAGATTTGCTCTGGGCACTTCTCTGATCCCATCTGTAGACTCACTGTCCCTGGAGTAGCTGTACTGGGTGCCTTAGGGACTTTGTTGTAGGGGCCATTTTTGTCTACAGTTAAATGTCCCAACTTCTTACAGTTGTTACAATAGGCCTTGTTAGGATCAAAGTTCATCACCCTATAGGGCTGAGGCACATAGGGAGTAGTTTGGGACCCACCCACCTGTACAGGTTTTTGGGGCCCTTTGGAAGACAGACTTTTTATCTTGGGGATTCTCACCACCTTTCCCCTGGGGAGGTTTTGTAACCACCTTCTTTTGGTCACCCCCAGTGGCTGTCCTGGTCACCCTAGTCTTGACCCAATGGTCTGCCTTCTTTCCAAATTCTTGGAGAGAAATTAGACCTAGGTCTATCAAATGCTGATGCAACTTTTCATTTGTGCTATTACTCAAAATGTGTTCCTTCATAAACAAATTATAAAGTCCAGTAAAATCATGCACATTGTGTCCAATTAATCAACCATCCAGTGTCTTTACTGAGTAGTCGACAAAATCTATCCAGGATTGGGTCTGGGTTTTGCGAGCTCCCCTGAACCTAATTCTGTACTCCTCAGTAGTGAGCCCAAATCCCTCAATCAGAGTTTTCTTCATGAGGTCATAGGACCCTGCATCTGGCCCAGAGAGGGTCAAAAATCTGTCTCTGCAGTTACCAGATAACAGTTCCCAGAGGAGTGCCCCCCATAGAGGTTTCTTCACTCTTCTCATATCACAAGCCCTTTCAAAGGCTGTGAACCACTTGGTGATAGCATCACCTTCCTCAAATTTAGGGACAATCCCTTTGGGGATTTTAGGATCATAAGATTCCTCTCTATCCGTGTTATTGGTATTGGTATTGCTGCCAGCAGAGATGGGGCTAAGCCCATCTCTTTCCTTTCTTTTTCCAGAGCCAGGAGTCTGGATCTAATCTCTTGGCCAACTTGGCTAACAAGCTGTCCTCTTCACTGGGACTAGTCCCAATGTTTTCTCTGGGCACTGGCCCACCTGTGTAGGTCCTAGGGTCCCAGAGTGTGATTCTTGGAGTTAAGGGTACAGGGTCCCTCCTCTCCCTAGAGATGATGGGGCGGGGGGTGGGGTATTCTCCTCCTCTAGCACCTCTTCTTCCTCTGACTGGTCATCACCCTGTTCAGAGGGGTGGCCTTTAGCATAATCAGCCACGAGCTCCTGCAGCCCTACTTTGGTTGGATGCAGGACCACTGGTATATTTTTCAATTTGCATAAGGACCTTACTTCTCTGAAATTTAAGTGTAAGTAAGGTGTGAGGTCGAGCTCCTCCACCAGGTCCTGTGCAATATTATCCTCACTAATAGTTGGGGGTGGTTGAGACATTCTAACCTGATAGTTCTAACCCTCTACCCTGACTATAGTGACTTATTTTTCTAAAATTTTAAAGGGACTTAAGCAAGGCCCTGACAAGACTTTTAGTATTTTGGAAACCCCAATTTCAGAATTCTAAAGGCAATTTAGGAGTTCTGTTGTGTGATCAGATGGTAACCAAGTAGTCCAACAAATGCAAGTTTGTATCCCACCGCTGTCACCAATGTGAGAAAGTGGCTCTATATATACTGGACCAAATTAAGGTGCGGTGTGTTGAGTCCACATTCCCCAGAGGATTAACAGAGGTTAAAATCAGGGCTGACCTTGCTCTCAAAAGTGGTAGCTTGGTCGAGCAGTAATGCAGTACCAGAGGACAGTGTAAAGCATTTGTTGTACACACTCAGTCAGCAAAGGTTTTCACACACTCAAGGACTGAACTCTAGGCCATTTGTTTTTATATCAACAGATACAGTTGTTTTATTTTTAGAATCAACAGGTGTAAAAATATACTTTTCTCAATATGAGTGATCTCAGATGAGTCCTTTGCAGAAAGGCAACAAACTGTGTAATCACAATCGGTACAGGGGTTGCAGTAGGCAACACAATTCTAAACACATTTTAGCATTGAGCTCAATGGGTTTTTCTACATTAATGCAGGTAATTACTTAATAGATTACTTTTGTAATCCCAGGACTGGATTCTAGATTCAGTCTTGGGGTCTAAGCTGGAAACAGTTTAGTAAAAACGTTTTAGTTATTGCAGTGATTTTTAAGGAATAAAAAGCTATTTAAAAAGTTCACACTTAATCAATCAATCAATCATGCCATTTGTATAGCGCACTACTCACCCGGGAGGGTCTCAAGGCGCTTGGGGGGAGGGGTATGCTACTGCTCGAACAGCCAGGTCTTGAGTTGTTTCCTGAAGGCGAGATGGTCCTGGGTCAGCCGAAGGTGGATGGGGAGGGAGTTCCAAGTCTTGGCAGCCAGGTAAGAGAAGGATCTTCCTCCGGCGGTGGCTCTTTGGATGCGTGGCACGGCTGCGAGGGCGAGGCTGGTGGACCGTAGCTGGCGGGTGGGCGTGTAGAAGGTCAGGCGGTCGTTGAGGTACTTGGGGCCCAGGTCGTGGAGAGACTTGTGTGTGTGTGGGTGAGGAGCCAGAACGTGATCCTCTTGTCGACGGGGAGCCAGTGCAGGTTCCTCAGGTGGCTGGAGATGTGGCTGCGTCGGGGGACATCCAGGATGAGTTGGGCGGAGGTGTTCTGGATGCGCTGGAGTCTTTTCTGTAGCTTGGCTGTGGTTCCGGCGTAGAGGGCGTTTCCGTAGTCCAGTCGGCTGGTGACGAGTGCCTGGGTGACAGTCTTCCTGGTCTCGGTCGGGATCCAGCGGAAGATCTTGCGAAGCATACGCAGGGTGTTGAAGCACGATGAGGAGACGGCGTTGACTTGTCTGGTCATCGAGAGGAAGGGGTCCAGGATGAAGCCCAGGTTGCGTGCGTGGTCGGTTGGCTTGGGTGCGGTGCCCAGGGCTGGGGGCCACCAGGAGTCGTCCCAGGCGGAGGGCGAAGATCCCAGGATGAGGACTTCCGTCTTGTCTGAGTTCAGTTTCAGGCGGCTGTCCTTCATCCACTCGGCGACGTCTTTCATCCCTTCGTGTAGGCAGGTTCTGGCGGTGTCGGGGTCTCTGGTGAGGGAGAGGATCAGCTGGGTGTCGTCGGCATAAGAGATGATGTTGAGGTTGTGCTGGCGTGCGATGGCTGCAAGAGGTTTCATGTAGATGTTGAAGAGGGTGGGGCTGAGTGAAGATCCTTGCGGGACGCCGCAGATGACTTCGGTGGCCTCGGAGCGAAACGGGGGGAGGTGGACTCTTTGTGTTCTTCCGGCAAGGAACGAGATGATCCACTCCAGTGCCTTCTCTTGGATACCGATGTTGCTGAGGCGCTGGACTAGGGTGCGGTGGCAGACCGTGTCGAACGCAGCGGAGAGGTCCAGGAGGATGAGGGCCACTGTTTCCCCCTTGTCAAGCAGGGTCCGGATGTCGTCGGTGGCTGCGATGAGGGCGGTCTCGGTGCTGTGGTTGGCTCTGAAGCCGGACTGCGAGGGGTCGAGGGATCCGTTCGTCTCGAGGAAGGCGGTCAGCTGTCTGTTGACGATCTTCTCGATGACTTTAGCAGGAAAAGGGAGGAGCGAGATGGGGCGGAAGTTTTTGAGATCGGTGGGGTCTGCTGTAGGTTTCTTCAGGAGGGCGCTGATCTCGGCGTGCTTCCAGCTCTCCGGGAAGGTGGCGGTGTTGAAGGAGGCGTTGATGATGTTCCAGAGTTGGGGTGCGATGGTGGAGTCGGCCTTGTTGAAGACGTGGTGTGGGCAGGGGTCGGTCGGTGATCCGGATTGGATGGTGTTCATCGTGCGGGCTGTGTCTTCGGTGGTCACCGTGGTCCAGGTGCGAAGGGTGGCGGTGAGGGGCATTGTTCGACGGTTGGGTGCGTGGTTGGGGCGCCGAAGCTGTTGTGGATGTCGGCGATCTTGCGGTGGAAGAACGAGGCGAGGGAGTCGCAGAGGTCTTGTGACGGAGTGATGTCGTTGGTGCCGGTGCTGGGGTTGGAGAACTCCTTGACGATAGTGAAGAGCTCTTTGCTGTCATGGGCGTTGTTGTCCAGTCGTTCCTTCAGGGATTTCTTCTTGGTGGTGCGGATGAGCTGGTGGTGCTTGCGGGTAGCGTGTTTGAGGGCGGTCATGTTGTCGGTGGTCCGGTCGAGGAGCCAGGCTTTCTCGAGGGTGCGGCAGGTCTTCTTGGAGTCCTTGAGGTCGTCGGTGAACCAGGATGCCTTCTTGCTTCTGGGTCTGCTGGGAGGGTTCTTTAGTGGCGCGAGGTCGTCGGTGCAGGCGGTCAGCCACTGTGTGAAGTTGCGGGCTGCTTCGTTGGGGTCCGTTGTGTTGGCGGGTGGGCTCTGGCTGAGAGAGGTGGTGAGCTGGTCTGCGGTGATCTTGCTCCAATTCCTGTGAGGTACCTGTTGCGGGTGGTGGTGGGTCGTGGATCTTTTGAAGCTGAAGTGGACGCAGCTGTGGTCGGTCCAGTGGAGTCCGGTGGCGTGGCTGAAGGTGATGTACTTGCTGGAAGAGAAGGCGGGATCAAGCGTGTGGCCGGCGTAGTGGGTGGGGGTGTTGACCAGTTGCTTGAGTCAGAGGTTGGCGAGGTTTTCCAGCAGGGCGGTGGTGTTGCGGTCCTTGTTGTTCTCCAGGTGGAAGTTGAGGTCCCCGAGGAGGATGTAGTCAGTGGAGGGGAGGGCGTGCGGGCTAATGAAGTCTGTGATGTCTTCGCTGAATTGTGTGCGTGGTCCCGGGGGTCTGTAGACGAGGGTGCCTCTGAGGGTCGTCTTAGGGTCGGTGTGAATCTGGAAGTGGAGATGTTCGGCTGCGGCGAAGGAGTCGTTGGCGCCAGTTGTGATGCGGATGGTGTTCCTGTGGACGATGGCGATGCCACCTCCGGTCTGGTTGATGCGGTCCCTCCTGATGATCTTGTACCCGTCCGGGATGGCGATGGCGATGTCGGGTGCAGAGGAGGCGTTCATCCAGGTTTCCGTGAGGAAGGCGACGTCCGGTGATGTAGCGTCGAGGAGGTTCCAGAGTTCCACGGCGTGTCTGTGGACGGAGCGGGTGTTGATCAGGATGCACTTGAGGTGGTTGCTGCTGGTGTTTGTCTTGGCGGGTGCGGGGCAGGTTCGGAGGCAGGTGAACTTGCAGGTGCAGCAGGTGAAGGGTCCGTGGGTGCGTCTCGGGGTGGCTCGGCAGCAGGCGTGGGTCCGGCCGGCATTGAGTGCGTTGAGAGTGGCGGCGTCGTAAGTCAGTCTGGTCGTCGTGCCTCGGCGTGGAGGGCCAGGGGTCCTGGCGCTGGGCGCGGGCCAGGCGGGCTTACCTTTGGCGCACCTTCGGCGCTCAATCGGCGCGCGTCCGCTGCGCGGTCGCTCTGGGGGCGTCATAAGTAAGGAGCCGGGAGGGAGGAGCAGCTGGGTGGCGGGAGCGGGGCGGCGAATGGAATCACAGGGGGGCGGGGCCGCAGGGAGGCAGCGGCGGGAAATTCCAAGAAGCAGCGGGCAGCGGGAAATTCCCAGGAGCAGCGGGAAATTCCCAGGAGCAGCGGGCAGCGAGCGAAGGAATCTGCAGGCAGGAGGCGGCAAAGGCAGGCAGGAGCGGCAGCAGTGAGTGGGGCGACCACCTCACTTTGGCAATGTTATCCAAGGGGAGAAAATTCAGGTTGCAGATAAAGTATGATCTCGTTACTTTTGTAATCCAGTACTGGGCTCCTAGGTCCAGCACTGGGGTCTCAACTGAAAACAGGTAAGTAATTACGTTTCAGTATTTTGTATGATTTTTAAAGAATATTTTTAGTTTTCAAAAGTAGACACTCAGAAGAAATTTCATAGAAAAGCAGACAATGGATTCCTTTGAAGAAAATACAGGTTATTAGTAAACTCTGTTAGGATTATTTTTGCGGTTCCGAACTGGGCTACAAGGTACAGTACTAGCTTCTCTCCGGATCCCAGGTGAGTACTTCGGAATTCAGTTGATTTTATATGAATATTTTAAGTTTTCAAAACTTCACACTTAGAAGATTTTTCGAGTCAAACCAGTCAATGTTATCCAATGGCAGGTAAGTGAGTTACCGGTTTCCGGGTGAGTACTCGACTGGTGAAGTTAAGGTTCTGGGCATAGACTGAGGGGTCCCCCAGGGTCAGGTAGGTACAGTTGGTTCACCCTCAGCGGCGCAGGGGCGGCCGGGTGCTGAGGTAGTTAGGCCCAATGTTATCCAATGGGGGGCGGGGTGGTGGGGGGGGGGCCTCCGGTTAGTGGCTGCTGGCGAGCAGGCCACGCGGCTGTGGGAGTGGGATCCTGGTCACTTGCTCAGGGCAAATGGGGAAGCAGGATAGGGTACAGGTTGCACTGCCAGGCGCACTCGGGCGGCTGAGTGCAGGGTGGCTTTGAGCCGTCGGGCGCTCAATGTTATTCAATGAGGAACTTGAAAAGGGAACAAAGGCTGCAGGCTCTGGGACGGAGGATCTTCTGGAGTGACCAACACTTCGAGGGGTAAGTTGGGATCTTGGAGGGCAGGTAGGCACCCAGGAGTTGGGCACAGGGGGCCGTGGGGCGCCGGGTGCAGGGTAGTCTTTTGAGGTCGGGAAATCTTACCCCCTGCTGGTCACGGTAGGAGGGATCCTTTGTCCTGAGGCTGCAGGCGTAGTCCGGGTCGTTGAGGAGGGTCTTTAGGCACTGAACTTCGGGTCCCAGTCGCCAGGGGGACGTCCTCGTGGTCCTGGATCACTCGGGCACGGCCGGGCACGTGCAGAGTGGGTGGGTCCGGAGCTTCCTGGCTGGCACCAGGGGGGTTGTTGCAGCAGAGCCTCTGCTGATGGGAGTCCCAGGCTTTGAGAGGGTCAAGGCAGGCAGGTCCTCTGGGTGTCCCCAGGTTGCTGTCCGCAGGAGTCGCTGGGATTAGGCAGGAGCAGGTTCCAGGATCGACAAGCCGGTAGGGCTGGGGCCAAGTCAGTTGTTGTCGTCCTGTTAATAGCTGTACGGCGGGTCTTCTTTTTGATCTTTTCTTATCGGGATCTCAGGAAGGAAGGTTCAGGGAGCCCCTAAATACAGAATTATGGGGCATTACAGGTAGGGCAAGGGTAGGGACCAATAGTTCCCTGTACTGGGGTGGGTACACCCCCTAGCCTGTCCTCTCCTGTGGGAGGGGGGCAGGAGCCTAGCTGTGATTGGGCAGGGCTCCCCATCTTCAAGATGGCCGGAGCCCGGGGTCGTGCATCACCTCGCCTCTCCCACCTGAGCGGTGGAGTTGGCACACCTCCCTTCCTGACGTAGTTTTTCCCGCCAGAGTGGGGGTCAGGACTGGTGGGGGCCAGTTGCTGGGAACAGCAAATGGTCTGGAGAAGCTCACAGAGGCAGCAGGCATTTGAAGCTTCCCCCTGTCCGTCCTGGGGGAGGAGACATAGCACCTCACCCAGGATGTGCATTGTTGCAGGCCCAGGAGAGCGGGGGGCTCTCCACCCAGGGGTCCAGCAACATGTCTGCTGTGTGGCAGCCTACAAAAGGGGGTGGTGATGGACGGAGCATCTGAACCAATCAAACACTCACACCCAGTCAAAAGATCTGGGTTTAATCCTTCACCGTTCTTTAGCCCACTCTGCCACCCCAGTTCAGACATGGCTATATGCAAATCAGTCTGACGCTGTGCCTCATGGGAACAGTCCAGCCCGAACTGCCAAGCCATGCCTTCCCTGGACCGGAAACAAGCTTCCGAGGACTGGTTTCTGGCATTGAAGCCGTCTTCAGCCCGGCTTGCTTCAATCCAGTGGCAAAGTGAGCAAGGGACTCACGTCTGAGCATACCCTGCCACACTTATGGCGGCCAAAAGCGGTACAAAAGGGGGTGGTGATGGACGGAGCATCTGAACCAATCAAACACTCACACCCAGTCAAGAGATCTGGGTTTAATCCTTCACCGTTCTTTAGCCCACTCTGCTACCCCAGTTCAGACATGGCTATATGCAAATCAGTCTGACCCTGTGCCTCATGGGAACAGTCCAGCCCGAACTGCCAAGCCATGCCTTCCCTGGACCGGAAACAAGCTTCCGAGGACCGGTTTCTGGCATTGCAGCCGTCTTCAGCCCGGCTTGCTTGAATCCAGTGGCAAAGTGAGCAAGGGACTCACGTCTGAGCATACCCTGCCACACTTATGGCGGCCAAAAGCGGTACAAAAGGGGGTGGTGATGGACGGAGCATCTGAACCAATCAAACACTCACACCCAGTCAAAAGATCTGGGTTTAATCCATCACCGTTCTTTAGCCCACTCTGCCACCCCAGTTCAGACATGGCTATATGCAAATCAGTCTGACCCATCTCTCCCAATAGACCTATGGTCCCACAGAACTGCCCATGTATCTCCTCGCCACCCGTCACCGAATCCATTACCACGAAGAGTATCTTCGCTGATGTAGGGGTGCCAAATGTTCACCCTCTATATGAGGAGAAATCTAGTACTAACCCAGTTTACACTAAGCATATACAACAACAAATGCTTTGAGGAACTGAAGGATTTTTATTTTACAAAACCTGCAAAAAAGGACTGTAGAGACGCCAAAATTCTCAATCAATGCAATTAAAAATCGGACTTTACAGGAAATACAACCTGCTAGAGCAACCTACAAGGAATCCCCAAAGAGGCAAAAATATCCTGGGGTAGAGCTTGGACTAGGAATCAGGCAGCTTTTTGGCATATGATAAGCTATGGTCTTGAATCTAAAACAAGGAGACCTGGTTTGCCCATTTTCAATCAATAGCAAAGGAAATGTTGTCCACTCAGCCTCCAAGCAACAGATACAGAGGCCCAGGGTCCTCCTTGGAGGAAGTACAAGAACAGATGTTCTTTTCCTTAGATGAAACACATAGAGCTATCTGTGCTCAGAAGGTGGGCAAGGCAACAGGTCTGCCGTGTGAGAACAATTGAGGTTCCATACGGGGGCCTTAATAATTAATCCTGAACAGTGATGTGTGTTAGCTGTTCTGCGGGTAGGTTGCGGCTAACTGTAGTCAGGTAGACATGTAGAAAACGCCAGATATTTGCAAATGAAGCAAGTGACATACTATGAATTGGACTGCAAGCTTGAGATGGTTGATGTGTGTATGAAGACAATAATGGACAAATCTTTTCCATTTAGCTGCACAACAGGCCCATGTTGTGGGTCTGCAAGCCTCCTTGAGGATGGTCATACACAAATGAGGGACACGGAGGTAGATAATCTCTAGGACGTCAGGAAACAAATTGCAAGACTGATCTTCCAGGAGTTTGGGTGCCTACGTGAGCCCTAGTTCTGTTTGAGATTTGATAGTTGGACAGCTTTATGTGGGGCACTAGGGAGAGGTTGAAAAAGGTGGTAAACCACTGTTGCCTGTCTGACGGAAGCAGTCAGGATCAGACTGAGGAATATTTGCCGAAAGCTTCCGAACCATGAATGGATGAAGTGGCGGAGGTAGAAAATCATAGGTAAATATTCCTGACAAGTTCATCCATAATGCACCCAACTGGAGGCTAAGCTTTGGCCTTTTCGGCAGTGATGAAGAGGCCTACATTGGGAAACCCCATCTACTGGAGTAGGATGGACAGTGGAGTTCCCACTCGTGGACTTGTTGCTGCATCCTTCTCTACAGCCCAGCTGCAGGATCGCCCAGGTCAGGGTAAGTGTCAGCAGTCCCTCGTCCCTCCTTGCAAGTCACCTCCGATATTATTTTGGTTCCTTTGGAGGCACATATAGGTAATTTGGATTGTGGCAGCAGCCCTGGAACACCCGCACCTTGTGATAACAATTGGTCAGTTTCTACGCTTTGCCTTGGGGGAGTAACTGCAAAGTTTATAGCACCTAAAGAAGAGCGTTTTTTATACATTAACTCTAGGGAGATGCGTTTTTCCGTCAGGGCAATTTCCTTTTCAAGTACGGAAACCGCCCTGGTGATAAAACCATCTAACGGCCCCCTAACCGAACCCCCCCACCAAGGATGGTCGTCCTGTACTGCTACGCTGACTCATATTTCCTACTCAACTTGTGTTAAATAGACCATGAACAACTAAATGAGCTCGGGAAAAGTACAAGAAACTAGAAAAGACGCAAACTTAGTAATATAAAGCGAACAATCACCCTTGACACAGTTCTCGAAAACTTATAGCGTACAAGTGAAAAGTGAAGGAGTACCAGTGAAAATGGTCTGATAACAATGTACCTTACGTCACAAAATGTCCAGTAGCAGCTATCAATGGGGTAGCCCAGCCCAGCCTAGTCCAGCCCCGGCTTAGCCCGGCTGGTCCCGCGCATGTCCCGCGATGCGCGGAAGTCGATGTAGGTATATACAGGGAGGAAGGGGGCGGGAAGAGGCCCCAGCTGCAGCGGTGATGCTCGCGCTGTGCAGGCTGGTCCTCGCAGTCTCACTCGCGATATGCAGCCACTTCTCTGCTTGCCCCAAATCAGCGTTTTAATGAAGGAGTCTTCACCAGTCTTTCAGACCCAGTTTGTAGTTATTTCAAAAGATAGCACCGTGGATTCACCAAATGCGAAAAAGGTCTGTCCTCACGAACGGCTGCGAGCGGCACATCATTGATCGTGAATTGTAGCTAAACTGAAACTTGAATTAGATGAGACGAAAAGTGGAGCTCTTGAAATGGCCCAAATAGCCACGTACTAACAAAATAAGCTTCTGTTTATGAGCAAGGATGTTACTAGGAGATGGACACAAGATCACAATAAAATACACTACAGGTCTGTAAGATCGTTGTCCACTCCCAGCAGATACTCCGCTAGGAGGTTGACATTGTGGTGCAGTGCCCACTGCCAAATGCCTGATTTAGCAATGACAATAGTGGTGAGCGAGTGTTGCCCTGTTTCTGGAGGTAGTACATGGCAGCCATGTTGTCTGTGTGGATAAGGACCACCTTGTGCTGAATGTGGCAGAAAAAAAAAAAAGAAGAGTTTGAGCGCTAACTAGATGGCCAGTAGCTCTAGAGGTCGATGTGAAGACCCAGTTGGTGCAGTGCTCACATGCCCTGATGGGTCAAGTCCTGCAAATGAACTCCTACCCGCTATGGGAAGCATCCTGAGTGATGGTCACTCGAGGCACTGGGTAGAGAAATAGCCGGCCCTGCAACATTGTTACTGTTCCATCACAGCAGAGAGTGATGGGTGCTGCCCCAAATAAACACTAGATTTTCCCAGTGATCGTTTGCTTGTGACCATCATGACAGTAAGCACTCCTGCAACAGATAAAGGTTTACTATGGCATGGGGCACTATGGCAATTGGGGTTTGATATATTCTTCATACACCTGATATATCAAGTATTACAACATAGCAGTATACATACAGTATTGCACATCATTAATGTTCAATGCAAACATAACCCTGCACACCAAGATGGAATAATAACTTTGAAACATGAAATCAAGAACATCAATCTTGAGCCTAGTCCCTACACACACAGGGGAGTAGTGCGGGCTCAGCCTGGGCTCACCCCTTAGCCTTGCAGGGCCAGGAAAGTGCTGCTCCGCCATTCAGCAGGAATCTAGCCACTGTGGGTCGAGTAGGATGGGAGGGTGTGCCCAGGGCGAAGTGCCTGGGGCACAAGGGGAGCAAACTTAAAGGGACATGGAGTGGGGGCACCACTATGCAGAGCTATAAAATCCCCATAATCTATATGAGAAGCCTGTCCCAGGCTGACGCAATTGGGTGATTTATGTAGTCCTTATAACTCTTCCGGGCAAAGCACCACCACTTTCACCCCCACTTCAGTGGTCCATCAGCCCCCACCACTGCGCCATGTTCGAAAGCGCAAGGGCCTTCCAATTGTCCCAGACGAGCATCAGTGCTTAATCTAAGAATCAATTCAAGGTGCCACCTGCTTTCCTATGCCTGTGGAGGCCCAAAAGACAGCAGGTCGCATTATCGAGGTCGGAACGGCCCGTAACAAGGCGGAGACCCACAAAGACTTCTATCCACAACCCGTGAACACCTGGGCACCTCCAAAACATGTGTACTATATCCGCCACACAGGCGTACAAATGGCGGCGAAACTTCAGGAAACACTATGTTATCTGCCCATTAAGAAGGCCCGAGTAAAATGTGATGGTGATGTAACGAAACCTGGGAGTTGGGGGGAGATCTTACATTAAGATACCAAGAATTTGTTCAATTCCTTTGCAGTAGAGCAGGGCCAACATCCTGCTCCCAGGTACGAAGCAGCATCGCCAATGACTTTTGCTAACCAGAAAATCAGGTGGCACCCATTCCCCACCGTGTACAAGGCCGGCATCAGGGGGTGTGAGATTGGCTCTGTGTCCATGACGCCCCAATGATGGTGCAGCTCTGCCACAAGATGCTGATGTGCTAGGAACTGGCCCATCTGGAATAACTGTTTGTTCCATCAGTAAATCGAATGGGGTGAGCACTCCTCCTAGGAACAAATGGCCCTGTGCGCTCACACCCGCAGCCTTACAAAGACCTGCCTCTCCTCAGCCCACTACGGCCTGCAAGACACGTGACGATGCAAGGGGTGTCTCTTGGGCATACCCAGGAATCTCAGGCGACATCCGCAGCACTCTCCCGAGGCTCTCAAGCACCACCCGAAGTAGGTAGTTCGAGGACACCCAGCAACGCAGTGCTATGAAAAAATAGCTCATTTATCTGGGTCTGTAACTCAGCCTCGGTCTCTGCACCCATCTCTGCCTAGTTACGTCCAGCAAGCCATCGGGCTGACCACTGAATTTGGGCCACTAGATAGTGCTCAAGCTCTGGGGCCTCCAACCTTCCACCCTTTGGTGGCTGATGCAGCTTGGAGAGGGCCACCTTGCAACTCCCCTTTTTCTCCATTAAAATGCCCAGCATCGTGTTTACTACTCTAAAGGTGCCGCGGGAGACATGGATCAGCATGTTTGAAAAGTAATAAAGGAGTCCGGGCATCATAGCCATTTTTGAAAGTGCCACCCAGTCTTGGACTGACAGGGGAAGTGAGCACCAGAAAGCAATTTGGGGGTGCAAGGAGGAAATCACCATCATGAGATTACCAACAAATATGTCCCGCGCGGAATGAAAGATATTAATGCCCAAGAACCTGAAGGTTCGTGTTTCCCACCTGGTCCCTGATCCAAACAGCTTGTGCAGGGCAACCAGAAGGCAGGGGGAAGAAGCAAGTCTGGACCAGATAAACACCCGGCCTTGAGGCAGCTTTGAAACAGTCTAGAATCTGCATCACATCTGCCAATGCAGTGCACACAACCCTGATGTAAATAGACATCCTCGGTGGAAAGAGAAACAGAATGGAACTGGCCCCAAACCAGTATGCCCCAGGCATGTCCACACTACCGCAACCGCAGTGCCAAGGGTTTCATCAGTGGGGAAAATAATAAGGGTGAGAGGGAGCATCCCTGACGTGTGCCTCCCCTTCTCTGGAACAATGTATGCTGGAGGCCATCAGGACTGGCCTGACCGTTATTTGGCAATCTAGCTGAAAAAGAGGCAGTAACGATTGGAAAGCTTAGATCAGTGTTTGGCTGGGCTACGCTCTTCCGGTGACTGATTTCAGACTGAAGGTGGGATTTTAAAACCCTGAGGGCCTTGGTGACCCTGAAGGGCAGCACTTTCAACTGAAAATACTGGCCTCTTACCCTGAATCGGAGGTACCAGAGATGTGCAAGGTGGATCAGGATGTTGAAGTAGGCGTCCTTCAGGTTGAGTGTGGCCCTGGGAGTTGTTCTCCCCCACACCCGTAGCCTTCCCATGAACAGCTCCGTGAAGGTGACAGGCGGTAGTGGCATCAGGGGAGATGTTCTAGCCTTTCTATCTGCACTGGGACTCGTGAAAGCAAACTTGGGAGAAGGCACATGAAGTCCCCCCATAGCCTTAGTGATATCCATGTCCTTTCTCATTTATTTTTAGCATCTGGTCAACCTGTGGTCTGAAGAGGTGCTCTCCATCGATGGACACGTTGAGCAGATGCTGCTGTATCTCTTGCTTCAAGCCAGAGACACAAAGCCAGGTATGGCACCGAATAAGGATGCTGGAGTTGATACAGCGTGCCACAGAGTCAGCAGTGACCACATCACACCAAATGTTGGTGTTGGAAATGAGCTTACCCTCAGAAAAGAGCTCATGGCCCACTTTCTTGTACTGTTCTAGGAGATGAGCCCCATTTCATTCAATTTTTACCGATCATACATGGCGAGCAGACCCACTGAGGTTGCGATGGACTAATAGGTCTATGGCCGAGTTGCGACCCACTGAATCCCTCTTCCTGCTCTCCTTGTCTGGAGGAGGAGTCTCATGGTGCCTTGGGTGTTGTGTTGGCATGACAAAGGAGCCTGGAGTGGGAGTGCTTCCTGAAATCCCCATCCTCCTGGACCTTAAGTATCTCTACCTTATGAAAGGTTGCTGTTACAGAACCTCATGGTTTAGGAAATAGGTATGGTTTCACATGGTAAAGGGCCGGGCCATTGTTCCAAGGTGGGTTGACATCACAGTCGTCCCACAGGTTAGCATGTGGCGGAGGGTAAAAGGGGGCATCATAGGGATCCAGTGGGTAACATGGACTGCCGCCAATGGAAGTGAGGGGTGATTCAGGCTGAGGGGTGCCCAGTGGTTGAGGGGATGCAAGGAGTGGACGAAGGAGAGGATAGAGAAGGAGGAGGCAAAGGAAGACCGCGTTTAGGAGGCTCAGAGCTAAAACCATGATCCTGCTGCTTCTTAGTTTTGGCCATTGGTTCAGCCTCAAAGGCAATAGCCTCTTCGTAACGGAATTTCCTCTTGAGCAGAATAGGGACCTGAGTCTTTGCCAGAGGGTGGGTGAGGATCTTGCATATTTGTAAATGGATGAGGATAATCTTCTGTCTGGCGTCACGCTCATCTTGTAGGCACTGCAGAAGGGTCTGCTCCTGGCCCTTGGATGCCTTGGAGGATTAAGTTTTGGGCACCAAAGCTGGTTTATGACTTACTGGTATCGAGGTAGGTTTGGGCACCAACCGAATCTTCAGAGCCGAAGATGGCCTAGAGGGTGTCTTCGATACCAGCGCTAAAGGGCATATTGGTGTCAAAGGTGTTATCGGCGTTCGAGAAAGGCTGTTTCGGTGCAAACCTGGTGGAGGTCTGTCCGCGGATACTTAGCTTGACACTTCTGGAATGGAGTCCTTTGTATCACAGACCAGTGCTTAATTTGATCCAGTGTTTTCTGGTGCTAGGGTACTGTCACTTAATTGTCAACAATGGTACCTGTGACAGTATACCACATCGTGGGGCTGTTTGTCTAATTTAAGGATAAGAACATCAGTTGTTTATTAATTCAATATAAATTGAAATGGACTAATACCTGCCACCCAAGTCATTCTTATTGCTTGGGGTCCTGGAGTAGTCTGACTTGTCACACTTGTAGGCGTGTGATAGTTAGTAGTTCTGTTGGTAATGTCATTGGCAATGCTGGCAGGGGCTCTGCTCTACCTGGGGACTCTTGAGAAGAACTTAAACCGCCTGCAGGTCTTACAAAACGCCGCAGCCCGGCTGGTTCTCAGACTGCCCAGAAGATCTGCATCAAAAACCGCACTCCGAACACTACACTGGCTCCCGGTGAGAAGCAGGGTGGAATTTAAAGCACTCTGCACGTGTCACCGGATTGTCAACGGCAGGGGACCTCTCCCCCTACAGGATCTCTTGACACAATACGAGCCTCTGCGTTCCCTTAGATCTTCTGGCACGGTACGCCTGTCCATTCCTAAGGTTTCCAAAGCAAGGATGGGTGGCAGGTCCTTCAGGTACCTGGCCGCATCCAGCTGGAACAAACTCCCTGTAGCGTTACGCCTGGAACCCTCAGAGTCCATTTTCAGAGCTAAACTAAAAACATTTCTCTTCGCCCAGTAGTGGTTCTCCTCAGCACTCCGCTGCTAGCGCCAGTATCACAGCGCGGGGACACGCCGTCTGGCGTCACCATGCGCTCTACAAAACTCCCTATTATTATTATTATGGGTGGTGCAGGGCCCTGGAACTTATTTTATTACAAATTATGCACGGTCACAGACTGAACATTTCCAGAGAAGACTATGATGGAGTAGGCCCCGAAGAATACAGCAGCCCCAAGCGGGGCATCAAGTGGATCCTGGTCACTGAGCCCGATGAAGTTGGCGATGATGCCAAAAGAGTACTGGATGTACCAATTGTTTTACCAACAAGTCAGGAGAACCCGAATGGGCCCGAAGACTAATCACTGTGGTGTTGAGCAAGAATTTCGTAGAGACATCGCCTACAGACATGCTTTTTATACGATCAATAAAGTAATTATTAAAAAATCAACTCTATGAAAATTCTGAGCCTTCTATAAATAATATAAAATGCGCGCATACGGGAAACAATATTCACTACTTTATAAACTAAAATAAGAAAACCATGATGCAATAAACCAATAGCCATCAAGTATTTTATCAATACTTGCTTTCACTCAGATTCTAGGTACATATTTATTGAAATAGTCAGAAAAATAGGAGAACATTTAATTAAAGTGATTCACTAATAACCACCAAGTGTGTTTAGAGCACTTTCAGTCTTGGTTATAAATTTGAGCGCCAAATGTCAAGAAAACAATTCAGATGTGTAACAGAAAACAGAACACAAATGTATTTTTGTTCTCGTTTATTATGAAAACAAAACAATAGCCCCCGGAGTAGGGCCCATGATTACCAGGAACAACAAAGATTACTTTCTACCCTTATTTATACTTTGAAAATTCTGTTGTGTTGAGGCCAGCATTGCAATTAACAAGCTAAAACTACCTAACACGGACTCATTCTCAAATAACTGACATTTACAGGATTATACTATAAACAGCACTAAAAAGTTAAGAAAGTTACGGTAAACTTGCATGCACATCATAAGGAAAATCTTCTGTTTAAATATAAAAGAAAAAATAGCTTTTGATAGAAGTGTTATGTCAATATCAGAAAGAAAGAAAAAAAAAAAGAGTATTGAATCCTGAATGAATAGCTACCATATTTCAGGTGATTTTATTCATTTAATGATTTTAGGATATGTAAATGTAGACGAGCAGCAATGAATATTACACTACAAGCAGGATTAATGCTCCCAATGTAATGACTTCACAATTCTCAATCAAAACAAATACACCCTGCCTTGCCACCTTTTGAGTGGTCATAAAGAACTACTTTCTTTTTTTATTACATTTAAAAATATGTTTCCTACCCATTGCTGGTGTCCACCATTTTAGTGCCTGCACCAAGCTCCATTTCAGCTTTTAACATTGCTGTGCCTTTTAAATAAAAGGATAAATTAGGAATTTAGTTCAGAATTGCACCAAAATTGTAAGGCACACCTTTTCTGGTATTTTAAGGAAGAGAAGGGATGACAACCAGCTAGTGCTATTCCAGCTTCTACTTGAAATATTTCTAGCATTCAATTATAGTGTTCATGACAAAACGAGAAAAGGGCCCAAAAGTCTTGTTCTTCCACTTAACAGCCAATTTAAGCAAATAAGACGATGTGGCTCTTGCATGAATGCATTGATATTGATACATGGGCAGGGCCCTCTATCCCAGAGATAATGAGCATGAACATACAGAACACAAACACCAAATGTTTAAAGGAGGAGTTAATTTTGCATGATTAAAGTAACATTAAAAAATGATCAAGGACAAAAAACACGAAGACTCCATGATGTTTCTTGTTCAAAGAGTTTATTGTGGTGCTCGGTAACTGCAAGTACTGTTGACATCTTGTATGGCACCAAGATCATTTGAGTTTGACAACCAGAGGTGTTCCACTTCCTTTATGTTGCAGAGTCCAGGGGCTTCTTCAATGCTTATAAGGCAAATGTCCTAGTGTGAAAGGGAGGTGCTCTGTGCATATGTCAGTGTCATTAATACAGAATCGTCCTGAAACAGAGGTAGTCGGTAATGAACAGTGTTATATGTTAATGGTGGAGTTAGGGCCCTCTCAGTAAGATAGAAGAGCAGGACAGTGTGTAGTCAGGCAGTTCTAATAACACAAGCAATGCAATTCACATATGAAAGTCCAATTGCCGTCTGGATGCCAGCACTTGATGCTGTTTCATACGGACTACATCTGTATTATCAGGACAATTCTGCATCAGTGTCGCCGACACAACCAAGACCTCTCACTTTGCACACTAGTATGTTCCATTTATAAACCTTAATAAAAAATCCCCAGGACCTCCATTCCATGAAGGGGGTGAAGCAAGTGTTGGATGTCAAGCTTGAATGATCTCTGTCATGCAAGATGTGAATGATAAGTGCAATTCTCGAACACCACAAGCACTTTGAACAAGAATTCTTCATATTTTGTATTCCTTTATTATCTTGGACTATTTATACCATTTTACAGGTTTAAATAAAAAAATGTTTCAAAGCTTCTTCCCTCTTAAATTACTGGTGCCAAACACAGAGCGAACTTTCTCTGGCAAGCAAACAGCGTATTTGTATTTCAGCAAAAAATACAGATAGCAGATTACCTTGTTATCTTTGCCAATCTATTGGAACTATTTGATGCCTACTTTTCTTTCCAGTTGAGCTGAACAATGGGACATTAGAATGAAAAAAAGCGCAAAGTCTCACATCCGTCCATGCATTCAAACAAAGGCTTATAGTAAAATATAACTGTGTAAAAAAATAAACAATAGAACACTCAAATTCTGCACATTCACACGTCAAAGGTTTGGCATAGACTGGTACCAAGCTTTTGTCTGTTCAAGATAAGTAAAGGTTCAAAAGTTCATTTCTAGATTCTGGCGAGGAGCATAGGTGTGCAGTCATTGCCCACCTGTTATGCTATATTTGAAGCATGATGGTGCTGAGATTGGTGTGATTGCTTGAAAGGCTAATTTGATGCAATTACAAGGAACTTTGAGGACCTTGACTCAACGCTCTGAGACCTTGCTGGCCATTTTTTTGGGGGGGGGAGGGGGTTGCTTTTGCTGAACTTTTTTTTTGGGGGGGGGGGAGCTTTTTCTTCTATCTGCTATTCCTGGACATTGGGGAGGGCGGAGGAAGGGGGTGGGAGGGGTCAATTCAGTCACAAACTGCATCCAAACATGAATTAAAACACAGTCACCATTTTAAATGAGTGTCCATGCAGGCAATCACTGGATATATGTACTTTTTAGTAAGATACTATTTCTTACTTACGTAGAATCCTGGAAACAGAGAAGCAAAGGGTGACTAAAAAGGTCAATACTGTTGGCCCAATTAATCAATTGATTTTATCTAACCCCAATGAGAATCTAAAACAGGAAGGTTTCTCGTTCCCAAATTATTTCCTCATACTTTGAAATTTCTAAACACAGTTTCTATTAGGAACCTTAAGCACTTTGAAAAACCATTACATATGTTAATATTGCCCAACCAATGCTGTACAATGGAATACTAAAAGGTTTAGTGGTTGGTTTTGAAATGTTCATACTATTACATAGCAATTTCCTAAGTAAGGACTAAAATTTGTCGGGAAATAAAATGGCAGTACAGCTTCATGTTAAAGAACTTCTTTTTACCAGGTCATTTCCAAATGAAATCTGAGAACTATCATACCTTATGATGTCAAACTAATGTCTAACGCATAAATATTCTGCTTTATCCAGACTTCTGCAGCCACTGTCTTCTAGTTTGGTGGGTCTGCAGAAGCTCATCAACGTCAGCACTCCGTGGGAATATATCAGTGGGGAAAACACTAGAGAACAAAGCAATTGGTCTTAATAGATTTGCAGAGACACTTGCCAGTTTGCATCTGGTTCACAAAACCGCTAAGGAAGACCATATTTAATGTCACTTACTGAAAATGGATAGCTGCAGTCTAAAAGTAAATATAAAAATGTATGAATGGGATAAAGAAGGAGTTATACAATGTGGAAGATCTACCAAGATATGAACCTGTGCAGCTGACTCTGATGCCATGGTAGAGGTACACATACAAGTAGCAAGAGGGTATGGCACAACCCTCTAGATGGGTGGCATGCTGGAAGATTGGTTTGTCAGTGACACAGGTGTGACTCAATGTAGTCAAGCTCCACTTTCTTTTTCACACTGTTGTGAGTCAAACTGTTTAGGGAGAATGTCAGAGAGTTGCATAAACACTTGCTTTTAAAATTGCCTATAATCTAATCTGCTCATCATTAGGTTTTAACAGGAGTCTCTTAGTTATTTACAGATACAACACTGAAACTCGCAGTACAGAAAGTCTTGAAATCCATAAGATGGAGTAGTCGTAAACATTCAACTTTTTGCAAAACGTAAAGCATAAGACAACAGCACCATTTCAGGAAAACTGATCGTGATAATAAATTAAAGCACAGGCTAGGGTGATGGGGGACATACATTTTGGCACTGTTATGTACCCTAAGCAAGCCTGGTTGGATGCACAACAAAAAGGAGCTTCCGTACCAGAGAGCAGTGTGTGTCAGAGTCAGCATGACTGAATTACACAGCAATTATGGGTTATCAATTGATGTACAGAGAAAGAACCCACTTTCATGCTCGGTAATCAACAATTGGAAAAAAAAGCTTCGAGAGTTGGAATTGCTTTTTATCTATGCTGGCGACTACGCATATTTAGTGACTCCTCTTTTCCCTCCTGAGAATATTACAAATACATAGATAAATCCATACACACTATTGCAACACCTATTGCTCCACAGCTGGGGGATGCAACTAAAAACCTGCATACATCATCTGAATGGTACACTGTACTTAATCAGGACATGTGACAGCCATAAACATGAACCATGTCTTGACCAAATTTGATTGATTCTAGTTACTAGGTATGGGAAGGGGGCATGAAACTGTATAATAGTGCATTGCCAAATTTTTGTTATTGAATTTGGTGGGTATGTGGTTCCAGCTTGGTATCTTCTGAGTGAGCTGCAAAGAAACTTCACACAAGTATCAGGTTAGGAATTCCAAAACTGAGGATTCAAGGTTGGCGATTTTAATGCCAAGTTTTAACAGAAAACTGTTCTCAGTCTATCAATCCAATAGGTGAGATGACTACATTTTAGGGACTTCTTACAGAGAGCATCTTGGTTCAAGTGGTTCTCTTGTAAGTTGCAAGCTGATGAGACTAAGAAGAGCAGAGACAATATAATAAACAAATGGATACATCATGTAATTGCAGTATTAAAACAGTACAGCGTTTACATTTGGGATATATGGAAAGTTTAAAATACGTCTGTTAGCTTCCTGCACATCAGACACTGCAAAGGAAATGTTGGCCAAATAGAGGACAGTTGTCCTAATGCTCCACAAGAATCAAATAGTTAATAATACCGCCCTCTAAATTACCTGGAGAAGCCAGGCAAATCCAGAGAATTCAAGGATAACTATGCCCATTTTCTTCTTTAATGAACACATTTCTGCATTTATAAATGCTGATTACCAGAATTGAATATTAGGCGGTAACCCAAAAATGTTCAGCAAGGTTTCAGTTCTTCAAGAAGCGCCATTCCTCTTCTTAGCTACCATTCGAATTAAACTAAACTAGCTACATATGGTAACTGCCAATCCAACAAGTTTGCACATCCTATGTAAAATGACAACGGCTCATCAGCCTTTAAAAAAAATCTAGGTGGTTTAAAAACTTTGTATATTACTTTTTCCTTTACAATAAAAAGTAAAAAAAAGGTTAAAATTTACTATACATTTTTCACATAACAGTTTTCAAAGTGTGGATTTTGTTTTTAAAGACTTGGTGGACACAAACTGTAGCTACAAAAATTTCCTAAAGAGACCAGTTGAAAATATTTAAAAAGAAAAGAAAACTATTTATATATTTATATATGTTGCGTTGCAGCTGTAAGGAATCTTCATCTAAGGAGTCTCCAAACAGCTCTGTACAAAAATGAATTTAAAAAAAATTGAGAAAGAATACAACGTTCAAAGCACCGAAACAGGCGATAAGAGCAGTAAGCACCACTGCACCCTTTACTGAAACCGTAGCATTACACTAGGGAGAGTTCTGAGATCTCCTTTTAATTAACTTTGCTCTTTCTTTTTAAAGTTTGAATGCACTTAAAATAACCAATTATGTTAATAAATAAAATGCGTATATACATGAAAGTGGGAACAACTCTCGGAATGTGTTGCAGTGGTGCAGGATAAAATGCTAGTCTGCACTTGTGAATAAAAAAAAGTGCTGAACCATTGAAATCTGTCCTCTTGCAGTCCTTTCTTTTGAGGTAAAAAGTTTCAGCGCTAGGAAAACCTGCATGTCATGCGACAGACAACCCACTGGTTCCCTACCACTGGGATGGGCCACCATGTCACGAAAAGCACAATATTAAACATACCCATACAATCATCCTATTTTTTTCTGTTTCGGTGGTGTATTTGGGGGAGGGGGCTTTTTTGCTGAAATGCCCTTTTCTTGGTTAAAAGTCACCCCAATAATAAGCCTTTAACTTAAAGATACACTTGAGCAATCTACAGCACACGTGTTTTCAAGTTTAGACTAAAAAATAAAAGATGGTAGCATCTGATGTTTTCATCACACTGTACACTTGAGATTAAGAATACTAGTGCCAAGAACAAAATACAGACATCTATTCAAAGGCTAACATCTTTCACACAGACGGTAGGTACCATTTTTACAGTTAGATTATTATTTTTCTTTTTTCTCTTTTCGTAAAAAAACTTTCCAGAGATGCCTAGTCTAAACAGGGGGAAAGTGTCTTTTGCACGCATGTTTTGCAAGCTAACTTTTACAAACTTTTTTTTTTTTTTTAAAACCAGTGGATGTTCGAACATGTCATTAACATGTTTTCAACCAACAACTTTTTTCTTTTGTTAAAAATGAACGCATTAAAAACCTTTGTAGAAGTTATTTTTCCTGTTAGATCTAATTACATCTACATGGTCCTCTGCATATGCAGGGACCTCCAACAGTGAGATCTTTCTTTTTTATGTATAATGGGGCATAAAAAGTAAGCACACCAAGGAACATAAGTTTAACATTAGCCTTTGAAGGGAACACTGCTGGATCTCAGGTCTGTCTTTTGTATATTGAAATGTCCGGATTTATTCAGAATCACTGGTGTCGGTGCTGGAACCACTTGAACTGCTGCTTCCAGATTCAGAGGAACTGCTGCTGCTAAGATGAGATGGACCTCCTGCTGAATGAGACCCAGACTTTTCTGTAGATGAAAAAATTACGTGTTATACCATGAAATTCATTTTAATAGCACAGTTATTATTCTGCAACTAGATAAACCACTTTTGAAGTTAAGCCTGCATCTGATCATTGCAAAATAATTTAGGTCCACAGCGGCATCATAAAAAAAAAAAAGACTCTCGCTGCGCGACACTGCAAGCGCAGTGTACGGCAGGCCCGAGCCCTAAAAAAAAAAGTAGCAATTTAGACACTGCAAGCCAAAATTATTTTGTTGCAGGCCAGCAGAATAAATAAACGATCATAACAATTTCACAAAAAGATCAATATGCATATTTGATGATTAACAGTTTAGGTCAAAGTTCAGTTATCAGTGCTCACACAATGAAAGATACAGTGGAAACAGTGCAGGTACAAAAAAGTAGAGGTATTGGATCATAGAATGTGTGTTTCTGAAGTAACACATTTAATCTAGGCCAATCGAACAGTGTAAACAGAACCATCCAAAAAAACTTGCCAAAGACAACATACGGGTTAGCACCGTTAGTTCCAAAACACAATCAAAACATTTACAGACCAAAATATACATAAACATAAAAAATTGAAAAAAGCGTTTATTTCCTAAAGAATGAGCACATTGTTTTGCAAGCAGCATAGCCAAAAATAAAAGGGTCCCCTCTAAATAATAAAGCACCATACAGTTAACAGGACGATAACTTCTAGGTGACTGTTACTCTTAATACGTCGCCAACACCTTTTATGTGGGACAGGAATAAGCTTCTTTGAAGTTCAGAGATGTGCTGCTGTACTGTGCACATGCATGGCATGAATAGCCTGATCTTACTAGTTCCCTTCATGGAGAAAAAAGGAGCCCCTGAACGTGTTTAAATGATGTCTGGGAGAGACCAATTGCCCAAAGTGACAATCTTTTCTACTTTGACTCCGCTTTCCCGTTATTATCCTTGTGGGTAGATTCCACAGTAACTAAGGACAAGAAATAGAGAAGGTGAAGGCAGAATCATGTAGCTTAAACTCAGATTTGAGAAGTTCCTAGGCAAATTGTACATCTAACAGGAAAAATCCTTAAGAACGTGTTGAGGAACCCAGGTAGCTGATGGGATCAGTCTGTCAGGTACTGATACCGCTTTAGTGCTAATAGAATGTGCTCAGACAATGGAAGGTTAGTTACAGGACATTATCCATCTGGTAAAGGTGGGCTCATCAGTCCCTCAGCTGGCATCATTGCATACCAAAAGGAGACTTCTATTCTCATAACAAAGACCCTTTGGTTCAGCGCACATAGTAGCTAGCATCAAGAATGCCAGAAGAGCAATCTCTTATTCAAGAATGAAAGTCAAGAGAATTTCTTGTATGAAGGAACCCCTTCTTTTCCTAGTAGATGTGATCAACGAGGAAACAAATCTCAGGCACTTGAAGCAATTTGTTAAAAGGGTTTCTCAAAAACCTAGCTAGAGTAGGATTAGTGTCCAAAAAGGCAGTGTGATGTCTAAATGGAGAAAACAGACACACGGATGTTTCGCAGATGTCCACCTGTACCTCATTTGGCCAGGTGAGCCAACGTAGATACAATGGCATTCATTGCACATGTGAACAAGTTGATGTTCTTTTTGAGTGCCCAGTGATAGTACAACTTTTTTTTCTTACACTTTAGTTTGCTAGGGGATTTCTGAGCAGTCTCCAGAGCACTTACATTTCTGGGGAAATCTAAGCATGAAAAAGTGAACTCCTAAGGAACCATGCCATCCAGCTGACTGATGGTATAAATGGATGTACAAATACTAAACCTACATTGGCACAAAGGGGTGGCAAATGTGGTGTTCTGAAGTATATGGAGGACAGAGAACCATACTTGGTAAGGTCAAGCCAGAGCATTTATAGCTGCCACTCCCTGATCTTCTGAAGGTCTGTTGGGATCAGAGGGGTTGCACGAAAGGCACATGGAAATGTCTATATAATTCAACATCATGACCCCTAAAAACACAGGAAACCCCAGGCCTTGAAGATATGGTTGAGGATTTTCTTGAGAATTTCCCACTTGTTTAACTAGTTGAAAAGACTGCTCAGGCTTTTATTCTATCACATTCAATCCCCACAATATAAGAAACTAAAAGGAAAATACTGGTTTGCATGTACTACGCCCACAGAGCCACTGCCAGCCGACGCGTAGTAGGTGTTGGTGCCCCCATATGTAATCACATAGAAGAGAGCTGTGGTGTTCAGTGAGAATGATTCTCATTCCACATCGAACCACTGGCAGGAATGGCTTTTAGCACTAGGAGGATTGCATTTGAGCCAATATACTGAGAGAAATAATTTTTACTAGTCTCATAAGGTCTAGATGGCAGCATGAAGGGTGACTGGTCACCAAGGAAGTCCAGGTGAGGCTTGTCCTTCAGCTGAAGCAATTCATCTTCAATTGCTTCCACAGAAAGAAGAGTTTCTGAAGTCATTCCATAGCTGCCAAAGAGGAGTTAGTTTCGGCACAAATTCTTGAATGGGAATTATGAATTTTGGCATGACAGTGGCCACCCTACAATGTGTCAGGACCTCATAAATATCCAACTACCAAGCTCTTTTCCATGAGGAAGAAGTTTGTTACACCTTCCTTAGATTTTAGCTACATGTCCGAGGGCCGAACCCAGATGTGTGTAGCCAGCTAAAAACCTTAAAGTTCATGGTCCTGGTGCCAGTGTCAATAAGGACCTGTGCATCAACTATTTTTTACCATATATTTTTTGTCCAGGTTGACATAATTGCTTTCACATTTACCTGCCACGGATAGACAGCTGGGGTGATAGAGTTTCTTAACTTCAGTCTCCAGATTCTTGCCTCTTTTTCCATTTGGGAGGCCAAAGAGTTTTAACTTCAGAGAAGCTGCCATCACCACAACAAGAGCTGGAAACTTCCGAAACAAGACAACTGGACTGTTCTGGAGTTTCCAGCTCTTGCTGGTCAAAGTCTTTGTGATGGCACTTTATGAGAAATGCTTCCACCAAATCTGATGAGCCTCCTTCACAGCCTGTAACTCAATAGCAAGTCCTTGCTTCTGGGGGTGAGCAGTTATGACTGCCAGATTCTCAATTGCCTGGGTATGGACTTTGTGGTAGTAAGTTGTAGTTTAGAGGTTTGTTGTCACAGGTACTGATAACGGGATTGGTGTCTTGTCAGAAGGTACCTAGAAATGAATCAATGGGGAAATGTTCCACCCTTCTAGACCACGCTCAAGTACCTGGGGCAGTAAGCTACACCACAAGCTGAAACTGAAGTACTAGCAAAGTCAAGGTTTAGACGAGTTGTGGAACTGTGCTAGCATCAGGAACTGTAGCTGTGTCTGTGGGAGCTGCATCAGAAGTGACAGAAGCAGCACCAGGAATTGAGAAAAAGAGGCCGGCTAGTTCCCCAAGACTTCAAATTCACACTCCGAGGAAACAGGCAGGAGTACGAGCTGTGGACAGAAGACCGCAAAGGCAGAACATGTAGCTGGTTACTAAGTGAAGTGGTTTGGTTTTGGCATGTTCAGCTCTAATTGCTCATGGCATAATTGACTGGCAGAATCCAACCTAGCGACATGCAGCCTACATCCTTTGAGGTACGACAATCAATGGAGCATACACAGCGGACTAAGACCGAAGATGATGGACTAAGACCTAAGGTTATGGACTACCAGTAACCAAATTGCAATACGAATGCAACAAGAGCAATACGGTTAAGCTCCTTCTCATCAAGAAACTTGACCAGGAGAGAAGGTGGTATGGGCAAGTACTCCTCAATAGAGAAGGCCTTCGGTCTCAGGTCATCCTCCTAAAAGGTGTGTTTTGACTGTTACCAAAGTGGTGAGAATGCCACAGGAAAGTGCATGTCCGTGCTTCTGCTTTTCTTGAGTCACCAGTGCTTTAAGGAAAGATAGGGCCTGAGAGAGTCTCCTGTATTACTTCTTGCACTGAAATTCTTTTGTTAAAACATCTCTCAACTGTCATCTGCACATTACGTGCACTAGGTTCAACTACAAATCAGAGGAGGAGTCAGAATAAGGACTTACCTGACCACACTGGGACTGTGGCAGAACACTCACAGGGAGGAGCTATGCCTGGACACAAAGTGGCATGGGCTCAAAGCACATCATCAACGAGAGAAAGGCTCACCTCTTTGGTGTAGCAGCAGTTTCAGAACAATAACCTCAGAGGAGGAGCTGGCCTCTGTATAAGGTTTCTGAGCAGATAACAGTTTAACCCCAAAAGAACTTATGCTCTTGTCCATTTGTTTCCTCAGCAGGGAGTCAGTTTTCATCCACACCAGTGTTACCTCTGCAAGGCCAATTAAGGGGACACTGTTCTTTAGTTTTCCGCTTTAATGATAAAATCCAGAGTCTAAGGACAGATTGTGCATGAAAGCTAGGCAATGCTGGATGGAACTTGCATGCCCATTCCTTGTTAGCCGAAAAAATGCTCCCAAAGGGAGAAAGGAAGTTTTTTTTGTTCAACTGCACACAATGAAGAAGAGCGCCACAACCAAATACCAATCAACCAGATAGCAGCTATCAAAGTAAATTATGCTATTTAGACAGAAAATAGTTAATGGATACACAAAGATATGGGTTTATGAGTAATCCCTGATCTTATAGGGTTAAATCAATGTGACAATAGCTCTATGGGAAGATGCAGCACACAGCTGATAGTTGTGACCTATGGCATAGGAGGGAGCACTTGAATTGGCTCATTGAGCATATTATGCCACAGATAAGTGGAAAAAAATAATCAAATGAACAAATTGAAGGAAAGGGACTGTCGAGCAGCAGAGGGTACTGGATGCCAATTCAATCCAACAACACTTGAAGTTGAATCGGCGGCTGGGGTTTACTGTGTACTTGCATAGAGGACACCATCAAAATGCCATACAGCTTTTGTTTGAAAATCGATGTATTGCACATGGTCATAAGTGGCCAATTTATAATAGGCCAAGAAAACATCAAGGAGGAATAGAACGTTAGCCATCATTTGTCTTAAAATTTGAAAAGTGTGAGAACGGAAGAGTCTAGCCTTCACTATAAGGTTTCTCACTAAAGCCTACACTGAGGCAGCTTTTCTTTGGCTAACATTCAGAAAAGGTATGCTGCAGAGGCAAAAACCATGGATCCATGAGAATCCATCTCTGCAACTAGGTTAAAAAAAAATGCACTCTGGACCCGCTGACACCATTTTTACCTAATCTTCTGCAGTTCAAAAGAAAAGAGTAGCGAAATCTATAGCAAATAACAAAAAACAAAATGTCCGTTCAATTATCGTTACACTCTAAGGAACAGGAAAGCTGAGCTGGATTCATGGAATCTGCATGAAGATCTATATCCCTCAGCAAGAAGATTGTAGAGCCAAACTAAATTGTTCTTCTAATGGATACTCCTTCCCACATATTACTCATCTTGAACCTCTTGCAAAGCAGCATCCTAAAAAGAGGCTGGTTAAATGTGTGTTATGAGGGTTTGATATATGGGTAGATTTTGTATCACTGAATTGGTTGTGAAGGAGCTTTTCGTCCAATCAAACACATTTTTCTGTACTGAAAAAGGAAAAGGGACCATTTGTCAAGAATCCTTATTTTTGACAAATGATATTTCTCGTGTTATTGCATCCTCCGAGAATCATACTGATATTAAGAAGAGGAGTAATGCTATCTCAACTGGAACATTGGAGAAGAACTTCTGAAGGGCTCTCTCGCTTCACAACCTTATAGACTCATATGTAAAGGGTAAGAACCTCAGAAGAAGTTGGCTCCTCAAACATTGACAAAGCAAGTATTGAATTAACTGCCATATTTATATGTACCCAAAACACCCATATGAAAACAAACAGACATGACCACATGCCATAAATGTCACAGGATTTTTCCTAGGCATGCTTGTACAAGATCGGCGCAAATACTGGGAAGTGTTTCTGGAACTTGAGGGCACAACATCCTCATATCAAAGGGGTGGTAAAAAGGGTCTGTCATTAGGTGAACTGAGTAAAAAGTAACCTACATGATCTAGTCTAGAAGAGCTTGGTCCAGAATCCAAGCAGAGTACATGGGAACTAGTTAGAAAGTTATAAACCGTGTCAAGCAGGGATGAAGTAAAACTAAAAAGGTAGTCTGCTCTTCTATGGTAGTATTTGAGCCTTGACATATCAAGATAGGCTATCAAAATCTAACAGACCCAGAATAGAATAGAAGATTGAAACGCTTCCCTGTGAAAAAGCAGATTTTGAATGAGTTGCAGAAACCATGCAGTCATAACTGAAGATGTTTGATTTACCGTTGTCTCACCAAAAATGACCAATTAGATCACGTTAATTAAAAAAGGGTTTCTCAACTTGGTCTAATAATTTTTGCACATAGGAGAAAGAGGGTTTGAGGAATTTTCAAGAAGTCTGATACACTGTACGTACTACAGGATACTTCTTAGTTGTTACAGTAATTGGCCTTCAACGGATAGCCCTTGGAAGCAAATGGACCCAGAAATACTGCAGAGGCATTCAGCTTGGCTTATCAAAAGGAATCGGGAATAATGATATTGACCAAGATTTGGAATTTGGTGAACGTGCTCCGTCATTGTAAAGTATTTGGTTTGATCAAGGACTTGGTGACAAGTTCACTCTTCCAATTGCCCTTCGTTGGTGCCAAACAGATCAGAACAGGAAAAATATAAAAATCAATGTAGCAAGTTGGGCTTTTGGTAGAAATATTTAGCCAAGATAGGTTTAATTAAACAGCAGATGATTGGGGATCCTCCTGAGACAGAAGGAGAACCTTCTTACCATACAACTGGCCTTTGCTCCAAAATACTTTAACTGTTTCCTGTAATTAAAAAATGTTGTGGTCCTATTTTAGCTCATGCCGATAGCAATTTCTCACAAATTGTCCATATACTCCAGCAGCATAATGAGCAGGTGTGGAGTTAGTTTAAGTTCTAGAAATAGCTAGAATAGGATGCCTCCCGCATTCTGTAAATCCTTTGAAGACAGGCAGACATTGTAGAGGCAGGAAAATCTCAATTATGAATGAATAAGTCTGAAGCAAAATATCAAAAAAGGGTTTCTGTTTTATAGAAAACAGAAACTGAACACCAGACCTCACCAGGAGACAAAAGACAGTGCATGGCAAAATAAATAAAGTAAATAGGAATGAAACGCGCAAGGGATGTAGCAGGGGCATGGCCAAGAGCTCACGCGTATGCACGGTCCCCGAATTTGGTACACTTAAATTATATCAAACTTTAAAGAGCAGTTTTCCATTCTCGCCACTTGGTTGCCCTGTTTATTCTACATAGGAATAGGGGAGGACAAACACAGATTTTAACCTAGTAGCCAAAACTAAATAAAAATATAGATCCCGATAACCTCTTATGGCAGACAACATGCAGGTCCAACTCTAACTAAAGGGACTATAGACTAGTTCAATATCAAAACTAAAAGTAATTTACATATCATGTGTAGTAGCTTAGATCAATAAGTAATTAGTCTCATGCATATTTACGTTGGATACAATGAATACCTGAAGGATGTGTTTTTGAGGGAGTTTGGACCAGACTTTTAAAGACTGATAATTAGGACCATCTCCCTCCTTTCGTCTGTTTGACTGGCACTTACCTTTTTTAGGAGTTTTTTTATTGTTATTTAACTGCCCACTGACATCTTGTAGCCGCTTTTCCAATTCTTTTTTTTTTTCCTGCGCTATTTCCTCTTTAGATTTTGAAGCTTGCTTTTTTCCACTTCCAGCTGCGGGGGAATGAATGAATTAAATAAGTACTTGCATTACGAACAATGCAGATTCAACTGCTTCCCATTGTAAAGATACATAAAATCATGCAATGCTACTCTAGATGAAATTTCGATTATTCTCGAAGGTCCCAGGCAAGCACTTAAAACCTGGCTCGCCCCTTTAAGGCACTTCCCATCCGAGAAAATGGGGAACGCACCTGCAATGGATAACCATTACATGTTCAGAATGACATCCGCTCATTGGCATCACATACGAAAAATGCACTTAGCGGTACAAAACCTTTTTCTGAACTTGCAGATTTTATAGAACTACAAATACATGTTGGTTTTCCACTGTTTGAAAGAACGGGAAACCAACATCTGTTGCATGATAGTTAAATTCTTAACAGTTTTACAGTGGGGTTTGGACTCAGAAATAAGCCTTTTCATAAAAGTGGTGGCCATCTTGGAAAACCAAGACTAAAATAGGTTTTGATGTTATAATAAACAGTCAAGAGAACGCATCTAATTCTTGTCTCTTTTGTCCCTCTAAGCTTTTGAGTATAAAGATGCATTTTTTTTTTACAAATCTGATAGTTCAACATTTGTATGATTTGGAAATAAAGGTAGACTTCATTTACCAGACAGCTGGAACATTTAAAATGTTCCCAGCAGAGATATTCTTCAGGTGCTTATCATACGTTTAGATTTCTGACAATTCAGGCTGAATCAGGTACCGGGCAGTTCAATTTAGTAAGCCAAATCTGTAGTTATTACTCAATGAATGTATACAGTTTAATTACAATGTATCCCAAGCACGCACGGATACATTTTTTTGTCAACTTTTTGAGTGGGTTCCATCATTAATAATGCTATATATAAGATTTAATATATTTCAGTGATACCCCTTCAAAATGGGAATAAACCTACATTTTACATCAGAGACGGTCACCCAGCGTATAAGAATTAAAATGTATGTTCTTTTTAGTTAATGAAAAATCAGGGTTGTATTGTGACGCTGTATATATGGTTCTACAGCAACGAATACAACATCTGTGTTCCAAGATAGCCACAAAATTTATGAACAGACTATTTTAATAGGATTAGAGTGCATAGGTCATTTGGCACCCTCAAGCTATACCCTCAAAATCCATTACATTACGGCAACTCAATTAACAAAACAAGAAAGATTTCTCGGATGGGAGTCCACTGGAGTAGTTTTACCAGTCAATCATTACCTGAAAATGTTTTTAAGATATTCAGTCCACTCCTTTTTCCCCCAGTGGTGAAGCTATTGACCGCTTTAAAAGGATTTACACAGCAGATGCAAGAGACTTTGGCACCTTGCATGAAGTGACATTGTATCAACCTCACCCATTAAACTGGGGACAATATTGGAGGCTTCTAGTCAACATTTGGTAGTCTCTCACCGGTGGTATCCTACATGATTGCCTGGCATTGTCTAGCTATAAAGGTTACCCTAACAGTCAGCAATTTCCTGTACTAGGTTACGTTATTTTTGTCGGGACATGGAAATGGTTATTCTCTCAACCCATGACTGACTGCTTCAGATGGGATACAGAAAAGAGAATGATGGCGCCAAGACTACTACTTATCGAAAATCAAAACAAAACTAGTCTATCTTTTCCAAAATAGATATAGCAAAATAAGTGACCTGCTACAAAGTCAGAAGAGAGACATCGGGCGCATGCATTAAAATAACGGATGGTGGTTTTAGAAATGGACACACTGACCTTAGCTCCTCAGAGCTATAGAAAATATTACTCACTGTAGTAACTGAAGTAAGGATATTACTGGGCTCTTTCACATTACCAACGTATGAGAACCTGCAACCATGGCGAGGATGAGACTGTGCACAATATTTAATCTAAGGATCCAGGGGACCGGCGCATGCGCAGCCCTCTAACAAGGCCCTTACCTTGCCGCCCCCTGCATGTCTTCCCTTAAAAGTTGCAGCTGGCCAGATAGAAGATCCAGACCCGAATCAAAAAAGAATAGCAGGAGGGTGTTGGTAATGTGAAAGATCCTATGCACAAGGGGTATCCTCGTTACTGCCATGAGTAACTTTTCCTTACTCTTATGCCCGTCTCCTTCAAATTACCAACTTATGGGAACATATTACAAAGCAAAGGAGGAGTAGGGAAATGGTAACATGAACTCAGATGCAAAGCTTCAAGCCTACAAGCTGGAAATAGCTTGGCCAAAATTAAACACTGGAACTTGCGTCAGTGGGCACCATGAGTGAATAATTATGATCTCTCCAATAGAAAGATGTGTTTTTAAAACAGGAGACCCTAACTTAGAATTCTGGATTTTGATATGCCCCTTTAGAACGATATTGCCACTGTTGCATGCCATAGCACTGAAAGAAGCAAGAAGAAATTCAATGGCTTCAGAATTACAGGAGCTTGTTTGTCTGTAACAGAATCACTGCAGGTGATCGCTTCTGAAATTGCCTGAGCTTTATTTTGTAAACAGTTGTAGACACTCCAAACTCCACTTCATTTGCAGACTTTTGGTGACATCTACTGCTGGGCTTGTGTGAGGAACAGCAAGGAACACAAAAACACTTAACTGGTGTGCAATGTTTATAGACGTTTGGCAGTAAAAACCTGGACCCTTCTCCCCCCAAAAATAAACAAATAATATCCTGAACGAAGAAAGAGAAAAGACTTACAGTCTTCTGGCTAGATACCAGTAGTCATTTAAGATACCAATGGTGTGTTTGTGCAGAATACAAGAAAGTGAAATAGCGGAGTGTGTAATCTGAGGCTCAGGGTACATAGACTGTATCTCCAACAAGGAAAATTGTAAAGATATAAAATTGAAGAATAAGGCGGTACAAATGATTTGGGAAAAGGAGGAAGAATTTTAGCTACGACGAAGCAGAGATAAAGCAGCCAAGAGAAAAAGGTCATAACAGTCATCAATTAAAGCACAATTAGAAATGCGTTTGTGGAATGCAAATCTCCAAAAATGGACAACCATTATATTCACATTTAAAACAGATTAAACATAAAAAGTTCCAACTTACAACATGTAGGCCACTGATAAATATAGGCATGATGGTAAGAAGAAAGTATTCTGCTTCAGACAAATATGTTGTGTAAATATTAAGTAGATATGTGTATACAAAGAAAGTGAAGGGTACTCCAAACATCTAACCAAAGTATTATATGCAACATGTCTATTTAAATAACAAAACGTTACCAGACATCTCTATGATAAAATTTAAATGCTTCAAACAATTAGAGAGAGATCCATAAGCACTGCACATAATTATACCAAAAAATCGGGAGGCAATAAACTGGAGTGATCTCCATTCCTACACTTTAAAGTATACATTTTCTGGCACACTGTCATCCAATGGAAGCCTTCCTTTGGCAGTAATGAGTTTTTGTTAAAGACACATGTTTCCTATTAATAGATTATAGTTCTTCATGTAATAGGTTCAACAATATAAGTGTATGTTGAATGGTTGTCTTAGTTCCTGATACAGCAGATGAGAGGAATGACTAAGTTTAAATGATTCACCCCTGGCTAAGAGTAGGAGATGAATAATAACTGCATACGTGGACTCGGCTGAATGAGATGAGACACCAGTTAAAACAGACAGCATATCATCCCTGAAATTAGGTAAATGCTCGTAGGGTCTTCCAATTTTGGATAAAAGTGCGCTTGTAGAAACTTAGAATGATTGACGAATCAGAGGCATGAAAAGACACCATAAGTGTGCATTGTCGAAGTATTGAATAAAAGGGAGAAAAAGTTACCAGACTACTCGGCATCAAGAGCCCAGACTTTAATACAGCTTAATGTAATTAAATGGTATGCGAAATGGGAAAAGTAGCCTGAACTTCTAGTCGAAAATACCAATGTGCAGGTCACATATCGGGCGAATGAATGTCACTTGCTTGCTGACATTTAGGTGAGGTTACAGAAGCGTTACTTAGAGGCCAACCCATTTAAGAGCAAGAAGCATAGAAGATGGAACTTTAAAAAACACATTTTAAAAAACACATTTTAAAGCCATATACTAATAAGCAATACCGTTGCAAAATACAGGAAGAAAAACTTGGACGTCGAACACATTTGGCATGCAAGTTCATTTCAAATGCATGGAGAATTTAAGACAAGCAGTTTTCTCACAATGATACATATGGTCTTGATTATCACAGAAAATTCTGTGGTGATTTAAATCAAATTAGAAATGGGCAAAAACATCCCGGGATCCCTTAAAGTGGATTAATCTATTATGGCTTAGTTACAAGACTTTTATAATTAATGTGACTTGCACCACTATTACGATTTATATACTAACTTAATTTAATTGTATACATAAAATGTTCTTCAAATAAAGGATTTAAATACAAATTTGGGTGTGGACTCAGCTCCTTATTTGTTGCCTACGTATTTAACGACAACTTCTTACGTAAAACGGTGTTTTAAAAACATGTGACTGCATATGTGGTTTCATCTTCACAACACTAAAGTTCAAAGGTAAGCTCCCCTGAGACTAAAAGCCAGAGACCAAGGATATGGGCCAACTCTGCATTTCCTTCCAACTCTTCCTGGGTTAGACATTAGCTCTAGTGTTTATTTGAGATCATCCAGCAGATATTTGGTTTCATCTGAAAATGAGGCTGGCACTTTCACCAACAAAATCCTTATAGGGGTCAAAGGAGAGTTTCAGTCAAAGTTAGTGTCTTTGTTTGCTCCGACAGAGTACATTATTGCAAATTACTAGGCCATTTAAGATTAATTCAATGTTTTTTGTAGTAGTAATCATTAACTTCAGTAATCACTGAAGAACAGTTACTGGAACTAACAGTTTAAGAGTTCTTCCAGTGTCGCATGTAGTGAACTATTCACCCATCCAACTGAACTAGAATTACATACTGGGTGTTTACCACAGGTGTGGTAATATGACCCATGATGAGGTCAAATAGACAACAAGTGTCACTTGACACTTCAGAAAGGATTTCTCCGACTCTACTTACTATATTAGGCAACCACTGTTATGGAAGCAAAACCAGAACATACTTTAAATCTAGTGAGCTATCACTGGTCTTCATTCACGAGATGGAAGGATTTCATTTGAATCTTGAAAAGGTTCAAATATCAAAACTATTGTAGTGATAATCAGCAGAGACATGGGTTAAGTTCTTTCAGACTGTTTCTTGCCTAGCATGAATAGTCACAACATTTAGTAACTCTTGATTGAGGGCCGTGAGGCGCCCTGCATACGATCTTCCATGAAACACTGCCAACCTATCCAAGTTAGTAGGTTTTATTCCCCCAGCGCAGAGGGGGATGGATGAATGGGCATGCTGTCTGTGGTGTGGGATAGCCCGCCTATAAACGTGTATGCACTGAACAATCCTGCATCAAATGCTTACTCATGTAACTGTCCATGATTTCTCCTGCAAGAGATACACAAAGCAGATTCATCCTTCACCCCGTGGTAATGTCAATTTAAAACGAGAAACTTCTTGAAATAGCCTGTGCACACTCTTGGGACATCTGGCGACATGTGAAGTTTATACCATGGTCTGGATGACATGAAAAGCTGATATTACTTTGAACCAAATCGATTATGTGCTACCTGCGATTACAGCTTGATGCTGTGAACTCTACTCAATAAAATAGGTGACCAATTTTGGAAAGATCACCACGTTTAGAATTTCAGTAAGGACTCGTGCAATACGTCAAACAAAGGTCACATCGATATATATGTAAGATACTTTGAGGGAAAAAAAATCACATCATTCAAGTTAAAACAAGCCTTGCCAAAGCCCACAAGTCTGGCCATTGAGACCTATGGACTCTGCCAATGCCTTTTGTTTTTGGTGTACAAAGCATCAGCAAAACCGACGTTGAACAGCATGATTACAAAAAATAGTGGCTGCTTCATTCTGTATGGCTGCATGCATTATGATACAGGTCTTTATTTACGGATCCGCGAAAAGAATGGATAAAAAAAATATGCAAACTATATGTGACTTTGCACACTTTACCCACACCACCTCAACGATCCCTATTTCTCTACTACTGTCGCACCTGTGGGACTATACATCCTGCACTCAACCACCTCAACTATGCCCACCTCTAAGCTCAAAATTTTTTAAACACGCTTAAGCAAGTATATGATCCTTATTTTTGAACTTTATATTATTGACGCAACTGTTTGTCTTTGCACCGTGTACCGACACTACCTCACCTGTGACCTACCTCATGTTTTTTGACCTACCTATGTAACTAAGCACCTTGTACCTAACTACCTCAAATATTACTTTGTATTATTCCTTCACCCCCGTGTCCTTGTAAAGCGCTCTGATATCTGCAAAGATCTTGTTCGCGCTATATAAAACTTTCAAAATAAATAAATAAAATAAATAGTACAAAAGTGTTTGTTTATAAAGCAGAAAACGCAGCAGTAATTTGCAGACAGAAGGCAACGGAGGAGCAGGTCGGTGTTCAAGTGCAGGGATGAAGGCAAAGTAAGCTGATGGAGGGAGCAACATGGATGGTAGGCAGAGACGCACACAAGGGAGAACTAACCATGAAGTTAAGGAAGAAGCATGCAGCAAAATAGAGCAACATTGAGCAGAGAGAAGCACACAAGCGAGACTACTGGAAAGCACATGCAATCCTCATGGAATGGTTGAGCAAAATTAAAAAAGTAGTTCCCTAAAAGTGAACAGTGGATGGAGACAAGTGAAGAGGATAAAACTCCAGGTGAGGGCTAAATACAATGTGGACAAGCAACCCATCAAATAAAAGGCAAATTGGAGAGACAATAAAGCTGACCAATGGGTGGGCTGTAAGCCCACTAAATTCTTGGTAATCTGATGATGCGTTGTTTGTAACCAGACCGTTTGAGCGGGATATCTTTTTTTCGTAAAAAAAAATCTGTTGGAGAAGCAAAATCAACTTCATTGAAGGAGTGACTTAAGACTTACGAGTGAATACTAACCCTGAAGTATACCTTATATGGAGACACTGAATAGTGTTGTGTGTTCTGCGCACACTGACAAACCAGAAGACAGATGGGAACTTCCAATCACAAAATATGTTGTGAAGATTGGTGATAATTGTTATATTGAATGTCACCACGACTGCCAAGCGCGTAAATGTTTTTCCTCGCACAAGTAGTGGAATTGTGTTGTTTGTTAATAGTACCCTAAGTGGGATAGAGAACCTACATACCTATGTTGAGATAAAATGCCCCTGACTCGCTGTCATTAAGACTAGCACAATTCTATGGATGTTATTTTAATTGTCCACTAACCGCAACAGAGCAGCTCCATGTACAGGATGCATCTGCTTGCCTACTAACAACTGTATATGTGCACAGCAGTGTAAACTGAGCTTGTAAGGTCAAGATCTAGGTCAGGTAGGGGTCCAATGCTGAACTGATTTTTTTCCCCACAGTGCTAAACTCCCACTCTCGTTACTGCCTATGGAGAGAATCAGGTCAAAGAAATCTGGTGAGTCCATATATATTAATGAAAGTGACCAGTATATCAAGAAGCGTTCATATGTTTAGCAGGTATCTGCCTTCCAGGTCAACAACAGTTACACCACCCAGGAGAATCAGCTGTAGGAAGAGTAACGTATGAGGCGTAAAATCTATGTGATGCCCATTTCATAGCAAAGCGCATCTGCACTTTTGGGCTATTGTGCATTTCCTACGGCATGACCAGAACTTTGCCATGACAAAAGAAATGTTTATTTTAAGGCTTATTAAGCTGTAGTCTGTTCCATGACGTGAGGGACAATGTTCTACCAATGTTTAGTGAACACCCAGTTTTTTTGAGTAGTCCATACTGCAAGTCGATGTGTTTCGTTACCCAATGTGTGCACATGTGGTGCATCTGTATCATTGAACTAACTTTTACAGCACACAAACTCCCCATTCCCTCACATAATGATCTCCCCAACTTATCAGTGTGCTAAATGCAGTACATTCATGTGGGCATACAGTTATTACCCAGTCCATCTTCAACTCACTAGACCGTACTCACACTATCCAAGTGTTTCAGATAACACTTTCAAGTTTAGTATCCAATGTGCCATATCACAGTTTCTCCAACATAATATATTAAGTGAAGGTTGATTTACTGCTGCAGGTCACTGGGGTATGCATTAGCTATGTATATATGCGACTAAACGAAGCATTTTTCCAAGTGAGTCCTGCAGGTGACAATTTACCATCAATGCTTCATAGTGGAAATACGACAGAATTAACGCATTTGATTACGACGAAATGGTAGGTATAAATCAGGTAAGAGAAAACCTATATATAGTCAAGGCATATGCGGAGCATTCTCCTGCCATCTGCAAGTTGTTTTACTTCGAAGAAGTCATTTAAGTCATGAGGTGCTGTAACTCCTCCTCTCAGCAATAATGCACATGGTCATTAACTGAATTGTTAGATTCCACCCTCCTCCCCCCGCCTTTTCCCGGCACTGCTGGGGAGGATGGAATATGGAATGTGAAGTGAATATATCGAATAGTTTTCTTACCTGTCAGTGTAGTTTTGCAGCTTGAAGATCTTTCTGGATTCACTATGCTGTGCATTATTCCGCGGTCTTGTGGTTGGGTCCGGATTCTTAGTCTTTTCTTTTTTTTTTTTTTTCGTAGCCCAGGTGGGCGTCGGCGTTACACCTCGTTGGGTGTATTTCCGGTGACGTCGGCATGCTTCCTGCGGAAGCTCCCACTCTTGGGCGCCATCTTCGGGTTCTTTTTTTCCGTGTTTCTTTCGTTTCCGAAGTAATGGCAATGTTCTATTTAGGTGATATTTTACCGCTATGTACTCTTAAAGTCCTTTCTTTTTTAACCACTTCTTCTCTCTCCAGCCTCATCTTTCTGGCGGAGGTGGGTGGGTTCGCTAGTGAATCCAGAAAGATCTTCAAGCTGCAAAACTACACCGACAGGTAAGAAAACTATTCGTTTTGCAGCGTGAATCTTTCTGGATTCACTATGCTGTGCATAGATTTTGTAGCGGTTTGTTATGTTTTTACCGGCTGGGTGGAAGATGAGCATTGGTTGCAGAATATATGTTGAAGCACCTTCTGTCCTACTTGTGCTTCCTTGTTCATTTGTATATCCACACAGTAGTGCTTAGTGAACGTGTGCACCGAAGCCCATGTTGCCGCCAGGCATATGTCTTGAATGGGTGTGTTAGCCAGGAAGGCTATCGTTGCTCCTTTTGTCCTGGTAGAGTGGGCCCATGCCCCTTCTGCTAGTTCTTGGCCTGCTTGTCTGTGGCAGAATTGTATAGTTTGTGCGATCCATCTTGCGATGGTTCCCTTTGTTACTGGTCTACCCAGGAAACCCAGGAAACTGCTTGCGAAGGACACAAAGAACTTTTGTCTTCCTGTCTCCCTTGGTTCCTTCTATGTAGTGCATTACTGCCCTTCTAGCGTCCAGAGTGTGCAGTGCCCTCTCTTTGCTTGTGGTCGGTTTCTGAAAGAAGCTTGGTATTTGTACTGTCTGCTTGATGTGGAACCTTGACACTACCTTTGGCATAAAGTGTGGGTCAGTTCTCATTACCACCCTATCATTGTGTATTTGGATGTAGGGTTCTTGTAGCGTTAGCGCCTGTAGTTCGCTCACCCTGCGCAGCGAGGTGCCACCAAGAAGGCTGTTTTCATTGTTAGCATTTGTAGGGTGGCCTTATGAATGGGTTCAAAGGGCGCTTTCATGAGCTCTGTTAGGACTAAATTGAGGTTCCATGCCGGTGGTGGCATCCTCTTTGGAGGTGCAATCCTCTTTGCCCCTTCCAGGAATCTTTTTACTATCTGTGAAGTAAAGAAGCTCTTCCCTGTTTCTCCTCTTGTGTATGCTACTATCGTAGCTAAGTGTACTCTTAGCGAGGATGAACTTAGTTTTGCCTTCAGTAGGTGCAGGAAATATCTTAGCACCGTTGATTCCCTTGTCATCTTCTTGTGTAGCTTTTTCTTTCTGCACCATTGTGTAAACCTTTTCCATTTTGCCACATAGCACCTTCGTGTGCTAGGTCTCCTTGCCTCTCGCAGTACCCGCAGGGTGCTTTCAGGTAACTTCAGGTGTGCAAACTCTGTCTTCAGGAGCCATGCTGCTAGGCTGAGGCTCTCTGGCTCTGGGTGTAGAACTTCTACGTTTTGCATGGAGAGTAAGTCTTTCCTTTTCCCAAACTTGTGGGGTGCACCCTGTGCCATTTCCATTATTTGTGAGTACCAGGTCTGCCTGGCCCACTGCGGTGCCACCAGGATCAGAGTCATGTTGCTTATCTATAGGGCATTCCCCAGGGACCCTTCCCCTGGTTGCCTGGATGCGAAGTCATGGCATTTTGCATTCTGGCGTGTTGCAAATAGGTCTATTGTCGGTGTTCCCCACCTTCTGAATAGCCTTTGCGTTTCCTGTGTATTGAGCTCTCACTGTCTGCTGAGCCAGTCTGCTTCCACATTGTCCTTCCCTGGTAGGTGTACGGCTAGCAGGTCAATTTTTAGTGGGATGGCCCGTCTCCCTATCTCCTGTGCTAGGTTTGATAGCGGGGCTAATTGTGTTCCTCCCTGTTTGTTGATGTAGAACATCGTTGTTGTGTTGTCTGTCTGGATCAACACTCTCTGGTTGTAGTTTTGTCTGGAAGGCCTTCTGGGCGAGGAATACTGTCTTTAGTTCCAGGTAGTTGATGTGTTTGACCGCATCCGCTGGAGTCCACAGACCCCCTCACCCTGAGCTTGCTCATGTGAGCTCCCCATCCCTTCTGGGATGCGTCTGTGGTGATTGTCACCGTTTCGGTTGGTAGTGTCAAAGGCTTCCCTTCCATATTGTTCTCCTTGTTCCACCACGACATCTCCTCCTGCACTGTGTGCGTCACAACCACTAGATCTTCCTAACTTCCTGTAGCTTGTGACCATTTTTCTTGCAGCCATTCCTGGATTGGTCTCATTTGGAGCCGTACATTTGGGACCAGATGTATGCAGAAGGCCATCATGCCCATGATCTTGCTCGCTGTCCTCACTGTCAGAGCTCACCCCTTCTGGTAGAGACGCGTCTCCTTCAGCAGGGCCATTGTTCTCTTGTTGCTGGGGAACACCCTGCTCTGTATGGTGTTGATCTCTGCTCCTAGGAAGATTTTTACTTGCTCTGGTTCGATTGAGGATTTCCCCCAATGAATGGAGAATCCCAGGTCCGCCAGTGTACTTGTCACGCACTGTGCGTGTTCTTTGCATGTCCTGTATGAACTTGCCTTTATTAGCCAGTCGTCCAGGTAAGGGTATACATGTATCCCTTCCCTCCTTACGTGCGTTGCCACTGCTGCGAGACACTTTGTGAAGACCCTTGGTGCGGATTTTAGTCCGAATGCTAGGGCTGTGAACTGGTAGTGATCTTTGTTGATGGTAAATCTCAATAGATGCTTGTGCTGCCTGTTCATTGGGATGTGCAGGTAGGCATCTTTGAGGTCTATGGTGGCCATGAAGTCTCAGTCTCTTATCTGAGGAATGACCTCTTGTAGGGATGTCATCTTGAACTTGTGTCTTTATGTACTTGTTTAGGAACCTTAGGTCCAGGATGGGTCTCAGTGTTTCGTCCACCTTTGGTACCAGGAAGTAGGTAGAGTACACTCCCTTGTTCCTTTCTCTGTATGGTACTGGTTTGACGACCTCCTTTTGGAGGAGTTCCTTCGCTTCCTTTTGAAGGAGCTCTAGCTCCTTTCCTGACAGCGCCCTTCTTTTTGGTTTCCTGTTTGGCTGTGTCTTTTCCAGTTCTATGCAATGTCTGAACTGTATGATGTTGAGTATCCATTTGTCTGTGGTTATCTTCTTCCACTCCCGGAAGAAATGACTTAGCCTGCCTCCTACTGGTGTTACATGTTCGTTGATGTTCTGGCCGTGTAACCCTTTGTTGGTCTTGTGCTCCACCCTGGCAGGAGTTTTGTGGGTGGGTAAAGATTGCGTGACGGAGTCTTAGAGGTGGGTTGTTGGCCCCCTCTTATTTTGTCAAGGTCCGTTCGCCCTCCCGCGAAAGGACTGGCCCCTTTGCTGGTAGTGCCAGGTTTGTTTTTGATGTCCTTGTTGTGTTTGGCTCTCTCCCTGGTGGGACTGCTGGAAGGTCTGATGTGACGTTCCTGGCTGGTTTCCCCCTCTTCCGTTTGGTCTCTGCGACGGAGTACCCCTTTTTGTCCCCCTTACATTGTAAGGCCCCATGCACCTTGCAGTTTAGTTTTCTTTTTTGAGCTGGGTGAGTTTTTCATCCACTGGCGCCCCAAACCGTGTCTCCCCATTGAACGGGGAGTTCAGAATGTTGTGCTGCACTTTTGGTTTGAAGCCTGAGATCCTGAGCCAGGCCTGCCTTCTCTCCGTGATTCCCAACATCATCAGCCTGCTGGACGTGTCTGCTCCGTCCAGAGCTGTTTTGAGGCAAGAATTTGCCACATTTTCCCCCTCTTCCACAAGGTGTGAAGCTCTTTGTTGGTACTCGTCTGGGAGGTGCTTGAGCAGTTGTCCGATCTCGTCCAGAATTTGGTACTGGTGCCTGTTCAGCAGTGCGTTAGAGTTTGCCATGTGCCAGTGCATGGCTGCATTTCTTTCTATCTTCCTCCCTGTTAGGTCCATCCTCCTGCTTTCCTTGTCTGGTGGTGGCCCTGATGTTGGCACATTTGCCCGCTTCCTGGCGGTCGCCGCAATAATGGAGTCCGCCGTAACTGATCCTCGGATGTAGGGAGGGTCCTTAGAGAAGTGTTTATACTTCTCCGTCCTCGGCGTCATTGACCTGCATGTTGCCGGTTCCTTGAACGCCTCTTTCCTGTGGGCCATGACACTCTCCAGCATGGGGAGGTACTGGCTTCTAGTTTGTGTGGGGAGCAGGGTCTCCAAGAGGAAGTCTGCTTTCGGTTTCTCTTCATCCAGCTTGACTCCAAAAGATTTTGCCGCGTTCTGGATGACCATATTGTAGGCCCCAATGTCATCTGGCGGCGAAGGCCTCGAAGGGTACGTGTTCACGGCCTCTTCTGGGCTTTCGGTGTCGAGGTCCTGCCAATCCAGGTCCTGTGTCCCCGAGGATATCGAGCTGAGGATCGTCCGCTGATCGTCGTCGCCCTCCTCCTCGTAGTAGAAGGCTTCTTCCTCTGGATTTTCCAGAATCTTCGGCGTCGAAGCCCTCCTCCTCATCTATTTCGACGACCAGTGTCTTTGGTTTCGACGGAATTGAGAAGTTCTTCATTTTCTCGCTGAACTCCTTTTTCCTTTGCAGGATGTTATCCTACTGGGCCTCGAGCTGTCTTTTTTTCCCCTCCATTTCGGCAGCCTGCTCGGCGTCGCATGGTTTAGCTGTTCTCGACATCGAAGCAACCTTTGGGTCCTTCTCTCTCGAAGCCAAACGTTCCTTTTCGGGGACGTGCTTGGACGACCTTGGCTTTTCGCCGGTCTTCGCCACCTGGGAGTCCTTTTCGAAGGATCCGCTGGGCTGTTTGTCCTTGGATGCAGCTGCGGCCGTCGAAATTTTCGGCGCCGGTGCTCCCTTCGAGGACTTAGACTTGATTTTCGAGAGTCTGGCTCAGACTTTCGAGGGTCTGTCGGGGCTTTAGAGGCCGTCGAGTCTCCTACCTCTTTAGAAGTCTTCTTATCGGTCTCTAGGACCATGTAGTCGTCGTCTTCTCCGGCGACATTGTCTACCTCGTCGGTCGAGAGCCCCAGGTCTCGAAGGGACGGCGGTTGGCCCTTGCCCTGCATGTTGTAGTTGGCCCTTCTCTGTCGCTCTCTAACCCAGAGAGTCTTCGGTGTGAAGGTGGAGCAGGCGTTGCAGTCCTTGCTCTCGTGGTCGACCGATAGGCAGAGGTTACAAACCGGGTGCTGGTCCTTCTGGGCGTATTTGTGGTGGCAGTTACGGCAGAATTTAAAGGGTGTCTTGTCCATTTCTTGCGCTCACGGGGCCCCCTGTGTGCGCATTCTCCGTTGGACGTCGAAGTTCTCTAAGTTCTTCTTCTTCGTCCCGCTCGATGGTGTAGTTTCTCGTTGTCTTCTCAATCCTTTTTGTGCAAAAATCGACTTTTTGACGTCTTCTTTTCTCCAAAACTCTGGAGCCCTTTCGGAAACGATCCAGACCTAACGGCGGAAAAAAGAATCTGAAGATGGCGCCCAAAGGTGGAAGCTTCCGCAGGAAGCGTGCCGACGTCACAGGAAGTACACCAATAGGTGGGACGTCAAAGCCCACCTGGGCGACGAAAAAAAAAAAAAAAAAAAAAAGAAGCAAGAAAAGACTGATTCCGGACCCAACTACTAGACCTCGGAATAATGCGCAGCATAGTGAATCCAGAAAGATTCACGCCGCAAATGTGAGTTACCGGTTTCCAGGTGAGTACTCGACTGGTGAAGTTGCAGTTCTGGGCATAGACTCAGGGGCCCACCAGGGTCAGGTAGGTACAGTTGGTTCACCCTCAGCGGCGCTGGGGCGGCCGGGTGCAGAAGTTAGGTCCAATGTTATCCAATGAGGGACAGGGGGCCTGCGGTTGGTGGCTGCTGGCTAGCAGGCCACACTGCTGTGGGAGCTGGGCTCCTGGTCACTTGCTCAGGGCAAAAGGGGAAGCAGGATAGGGCAAAGGTGGCACAGCCAGCGGTACTTGGGCAGCTGGGTGCAGGGTGCTTTTGAGCCGTCGGGCGCTCAATGTTTTCCAATGGGAAAGGTAAAAAGGCAACAAAGACTGCAGGCTCGGGGCGGAGACTCTCCAGGGGCGACCAGGACTTCGAGTTGTAAGTTCGGATCTTGGGAGCACAGGTAGGTACCCCAAAGGGAGGCACAGGAGGGTGTAGGGCGCCGGGTGCAGGGGTGTCTTAAAAGCTTACCCTCAGCTGGCCGCGGTTGGAGTGGCCCCTGGTTCAGAGTCTGCAGGCGTCGTCTGGTTCGTCGAGGAGGGTCTTTGGGCACTGGACTTCGGGTCCCAGTCTCCGGGGGGACATCCTTGTGGTCTTGGATCACTCGGGCATGGGCCGGGCTCGGCGGGAGCAGTTGGCTGGTCCGGAGCTTCCTGGCTGGCACCAGGGAGGTTGTTGCAGCAGAGCCTCTGCTGATGGGAGTCCCAGTCTTTAAGAGGGTCAAGGCAGGCAGGTCTTCTGGGTGTCCCAAGGTTGCTGTCCGCAGGAGTCGCCGGGATTTAGGCAGGAGCAGGTTCCAGGATCGACAGGCAGGTAGTGCTGGGGCCAAGTCAGTTGTTGTCGTCCTGTTGTGAGCAGCTGCACGGCGGGTCTTCTTCCTCTTGGTCTTCTTTCTTCTTTTCTTCTCGGGATCTCAGGAAGGAAGGTTCAGGGAGCCCCTAAATACTGAATTTATGGGCGTTCCAGGTAGGGCAAGGGCAGGGACCAATAGGTCCCTGTCATGGGGTGGGTACACCCCCTAGCCTGCTCCTCTCCTGTGGGAGGGGGGGCAGGAGCCTAGCTGTGATTGGGCAGGGCTCCCCATCTTCAAGATGGCCGGAGTCCGGGGTCGTGCTTCACCTCGTCTCCCCCACCTGCGGGGTGGGGTTGGCACAGGCTGGCACACCCCGCTTCCTGACCTAGTTTTTCCCGCCAGTCTTACCGCCAGAGTGGGGGGTCAGGACTGGTGGGGCCAGTTGCTGGGTACAGCAAATGGTCTGGCGAAGCTCACAGAGGCCTTTGAAGCTTCCCCCTGCCCATCCTGGGGGAGGACACCTAGCACCTCGCCCAGGATGTGCATTGTTGCAGGCCCAGGAGAGTGGGGGGCTCTCCACCCAGGGGTCCAGCAACATGTCTGCTGTGTGGCAGCCTCTGCAGCCACTCAGCCCAGACGTGGATTGTAGGTTAGGTTTTCAGGGGGCATCTCTAAGATGCTCTCTGGTGCATTTTACATTAAATCACACACTGGCATCAGTGCGGGTTTAATGTGCTGAGAAGTTTGGTACCAAAATTGTCAGTCCTCAGTGTAGCCATTATGGTGCTGTGGAGTTCGTAATGACCACCTCCCAGCACCATATACTCTTAATGGCATCACTGCGCTTACAGTGCCCAGGAATGGCCCTGGGTACTGTAGGGGCACAGGGCACAGGCACCTGTGCCCACATCTCTGGAATAGTGCACCCAGCTACAGGGGTGACTGAAGTATGCCAGGGCAGTGGGTTCTGTGGGCACGGCACACAGGGATGTGGGCCATGTCGACTCTTTGTTTAGTTCTGTTCTTAGACACTCAGCTTGCAAAGGCAGTGTGTGGGTGTCAGGGTACAGGGCCCCTGAGGGTGGCACAATAAGTGCTGCAGTCCTCAGGGATCTTCTCTGGTCACCATGCCCTGGGTACCTAGGGTACCATTTACTAGGGGCTGATAGGTGGACATGAGATGCGTACTGGGTTTTAGTTTCAACGCAGTTTTAGGGAAGGAACACAGGCCCTGGGTACCTGGTTGGCAGGAACCCAGGGCACACTCAGTCAAAGCGGATCAGCAGTTCAGAAAAAAGTGGGGTATACCGATGCAAGAAAGATTGCATTTTCTCACATCGGTGCTGAGGGTAGGTCCGTGCCAGGGTGGCCAGCACCAAAGCGGTTACCCTCGAAGGCTTCCTCGGGGCACAGTCAAAACTGGGCGTCTGAAGTGGTTTGTCAGTGCGGACCAAGGCCCGAAGGCCCTGGCGGTCCGAAAGCCGGTCTATGGTGTTCAGAGTGGCCGAGTGTCAAATCCGGACGAGGATTTACCCCTTGCAAGTGCTGGTAATTATTTGTGAGAGCGTGGAGATTTGCGCAAGTCTGCCCTCAAGCACTGAGCACCCGCTAGTGAGCGAGTGCGCTTTGGCAGAAAGTGGAGAGTGTGTGTGTATTCTTTTTGTAAATTGGGGATGTGGGGCGGGGCCTCAAACATTCCTAATAATTTTTTTTACTTCACCACCCTATTCCCCCAATCAAGCCCTAAACTCTAAAAACATATACCCTATACCCAACCGTAAAAAAAAAACCTTCCCACCCAATAGCCTTTACAACGCAATGAGTTTCCCACACATGCCTTTACAAGAAATTGTTAAGTATATATCAGGTATGTATATAAAGATATATACAAAACACACATTTACCGGATATATACTTATTTCGTTGTAAAGGAATAAGCGTGGTAAAGGCATATGCAGGGTCATTTTTGTGTTCTAAATGCTCTTTACCTTCATAGTTGATCCTGAAGCTGTTGCTTTCCCTCCACGCTCCCGATTAATTTAGTGGCAGTTGTAGCTTCTGTGACTAGACTCATCTTGCCCCGCCATTCCTCCTTCAGTTTGAGAATTAAGAGTGTTATGCTATATTAAGCCAGATTTTTAACATCTATGAATTTCCTTTGAGCCTTCTGAACTGCCAGTGTGGGCAAATGCGGAAATTGGAGTCCTGATGTTGGGAGGGCATCTCCCCTAGCCTAGCAGTAGCATAGTTTCTCTATTGCAATATTTTAAAATGCAAGCTATTAATGACTGTGATGATGCTCCAGGTGGTGGTCTTGGCCAGCTCCCTCTACAGCATAAGTGCACCCCAGGCCCTTAAGTACTCAAGTACAAGTATGTGGCAGGCTAATGCTATCCTGTTACATGCTCACCTAGCCAACAAAAAAATCTATTTCTTTTTTTTAACAAAGTGCATATTTGACTGGAAAAGGTAGCAGAGTTTACATAATGAAAAAATCTTTGACGAAAAACGTACTTACCTTCGGTAACGATATATCTGTAAGAGACATTAGTTATGGATTCCTTACCTTAGAATTACCCCAAGGCATCAGACTAGATCCGGAGAATTTTTCTTCAGCAGTACTCCTGCGCGTCGGTCGACTCGACGCTCGTCGTCATGATCGCTGGAATGACGTCGCTGTATCTACTTAAACGCCACCCCTGCGCGTAGACATCAGTTCTTTACACGTCATTCGGCGCCAGAGGCACAGAGCCCTGCAAGACACTGACCACTGGAACAAAACTAGGGCCCTGAAAGGAAGTCCCTTACCCTAGAAGTCAGTTTGCAGAACGCGGAAGATGGGTGAGGCGGTAAAGAATACATAACTAATATAGGTCTCTTAGAGATATATCGTTACCGAAGGTAAGTAACTTGTTCATCTGAAAGAGACTATTAGTTATGAATTCCTTACCTTAGAATAGTTACCCCAACAACACTAAACCCGGAGGTGGGTCTGCGAACTAAGTTTACAACAGAAAGTCCTGAAGAACTGAACGGCCAAAGAAGCTGTCTCTCCAGACTTGGCTGTCCAGGCAGTTATGTTTGGTGTGGCTCCCTGGTAGATGTCATGAAGGGGGACTCCACATACCAAAGCAGTAGTGGCTGCCGTCACCAAGGTGGAATGGGAACGCAGCCCTACCGGAGGCTCCTTTTTCGCTAAGGAATACCAGGTTTTGATGCAAATAACGACCCTTCGGGAGATGGTCCGCTTTCGCACGGCCCGACCTTTCTTGGCGCCCACATAGCTAACAAAGAGCTGATCATCCACCCGGAATTGTCGTGTGTGATCCAGATAGAATGAAAGCGCACGTTTTGGATCCAGACGGTGGAGCCTTTCCTCCTCTTTAGAAGTATGCAGGGGCGGGAAGGATGTGGGCAAAGTGATGGTCTGTCCTATGTGGAAAGAGGTAACCACTTTGGGAAGAAAAGAAGGTCAAGTTCGAAGGAGCTCACTCACCCTGAGAGCAGAGGTGATGGCAACCAAAAGGGCAGTTTTGAGTGTCAAAAGTCTGAGAGGACAGTTATGTAGCGGCTCGAAAGCAGCACACATTACGTAGGTCAGAACAACATACAAGTCCCACTGGGGCATTACTTAAAGGAATAGGTGGAAATATGTTAGTAATGCACTTAAGGAAACAATTTACAATTGGGGAACTAAAAAGAGGTTGATCTGGAAGGCAAAAAAAGCCCGAAATGGCCCAAAGATAGCCCTTGAGAGTGCCCAGAGCAGAGCCCTGCAAGGCCAAAGAAAGAATCAAGAAGAGAACCTCTGATAGAGTGGCAGTAAGGGGATCCAGAGCCTTTGCTGTGCACCATGCCACAGATATGTTCCATCTACAGGTGTATACAGTTTTGGTGGAGGGACGCCTGGCTGGCAAGATAACTTAACAGACTTCGGGAGGAAGGCCGAAAGCTGTCAACTGTCGCCGCTCAATCTCCACATAAGGAGGTGGAGGCTGGACAGGTTTGGGTGGAGGACCACCCCCTGCTGCTGTGACCGAAGATCCTCACGAAGGGGCAGTTTGATAAGAGGATTGATGGCCATGATTAAGAGCGCGGGATACCAGACCCTTTGTGCCCAGTCTGGAGCCACAAGAATGACTTAGGCCTGGTCGCGCTTGATCTTCTTCAGCACTCTTGGTAGATGTGGTATAGGCAGAAAGGCGTATAGTAGACCGCAATGCCTAGCGAGTGCCGCCCTGGAAATTCCCACGCGCAGAACTGCTGACATTGCACATTCTCTACAATGGTGAATAGATATAACCAAGGCTCCCCCATGTGGCCAACCCACCTCAGAAGTGATGCATCCGTCACCACTGTGAACTCTGGTTAGGGAAGGGAAAGGGATCTGCCGTTGACCCAATTCTGGTTCGTTAGCCACCACTGCAATTGGTGTGCAGTGCCCTCCGAGACCTGGACGCAATCAGAAAGATTCCCCTGATGCTGTGCCCACTGGAACTTCAGGTCCCACTGCCGAGACTGCATATGCCACCTGGCAAAGTCCACCAGCGGGATGCAGGAGGCCATGAGGCCCAGCAGCCTCAGAGTCATTCTGACGGAAACCCGGGATAGAGGCTGAAAGATCGTAATCATACCCTGAATATCCTGGACTCGCTGCTCGGGAGCATAGGCCCAAAACTGTGCGGTGCCCAGAATCGCCTCGATGAATAGGAGCTTCTGAGAGGGAATCAGGCGTGACTGGCACGTTGATAGTGAACCCCAGTGATGCAGGAGGACCTCTGTAGTCTGGAGGTGGGAGACAACATTCTGTGGCAAACTCTACTTCAACAGCCAGTTGTCGAGATAGGGGAAAACTGGAACCCCTGATCTGCGCAGATGAGCTAAGACTACCGCCATCACTTTCGTGAACACCTGAGGGGCGCTGGTAAGGCCTAAGGGGAGCACAGTGAACTGAAAATGCGTGTGGCCTACCATGAACCGTAGGTAACGCCGATGGGCAGGCAGGATGAGGGTGTGAATATAGGCGTCCTGCATGTCCAACGCTACCATCCAGTCTCCAGGGTCAAGGGCAGACAGGACCTGAGCCAGTGTCAACATTTTGAACTTCTCCTTTCGGAGGAAGCGGTTTATATCATTGAGATCCAAGATAGGACGCAGGCCTTTGTCCTTCTTGGGTACCAGGAAGTAGTGGGAATAACAACCATAACCTACTTCTGGCACAGGAACGCGCTCAATGGCTCTCATGGCCAAGAGAGTAGTAACTTCCTGATGGAGAAGGGCCAAGTGATCCTCCGACATGCGATGGGATTGCAAAGTCATGGATGGCGGGGCAGTCTCAAAGGGAAGGGAGTAGCCCCTTCGGACTATCAGCAAATCCACCTGTCCAATGTGATGGTTTACCAGTGGTGGCGGTGATGGTGGATCCTGCCGCCCACTGGCAACTGGTGGTCCTGAAAAGTCAGAGTAGGGGGGCTTGGAGGCTGTAGCAGAGGGGGCGCTGGTGGACTGGCCCGCCTGCTGGCCCCCAGGACAACAACGCTGGCTCCCACGTCCCCGCAGAGGGTGGACAGCTTGCCAGGCCTGTGGCTCTGGGTGTAACGTGGAAGGACACCTCTTCCGTAGCCAAGAAAGGGGCGAAATGCAGACTGCGCGGGGCGAGAGGTGGTAGCAAGGACCAAGGATCTGGCTGTAGCCCTGGAATCCTCAAAGCACTCAAGCGGGCTGTCTGCTTTGACGCCAAACAAGGGAAGGCCATCAAAGAGCATGTCCAAAAGTGTTGATTGGACATCACCCGAGAAGCCAGTGGACCTCTGCCAGGTGTAGTGTCGCAGGGCTACCGATGTTGAAATCGACCGGTCTAGCGAGTCGGCGGTGGCCAGTCCACATCGTATGGGGAACTTGGCTGCGCCTCTCCCTTCCGCAACCGCACAGGAGAGTACGCTAGATGTGGGTCCATGACCGACATCAGCTTGTGGCAGGAGCCACAAGACTTGAAGCCGGACTGCCAATGTGACATCCCTGTGCACCAGGATTCAAATAACTAAAAGGATGTTGACAAAAGTCGAAAAAAGACAGTCAAAAAGTGACTCTAGGTACCGCTCTCTCCGGATCTGCGCTGGCTGGCGCGGAAAGTAGCATTAGTAGATACCGCAACGTCATTCCGGGGATCATGAAGTCAACGACTAACGCGGAGTCGACCGACACACAAGGGTGCTGCTGAAGAAAAATTCTCTGGATCCAATCTGACGCCTGGGGGTAATTCTAAGGTAAGGAATCGATAACTAATAGCCTCTTTCAGATAATTAAATGTAATCTAGATTATTAAGTATGTAGGAACCTCTTTAATAAGTAGAGCAGTGGGCAACACCTCAAAGTCTGATAAATCAAACACCGTGAAGCACATTTTGCGAGGTCTACTCGCCAAGCCTAGGCAAGTCTAAATATAGTGTATAACTAGGAGATACCAAAATATGTAGGCTATTCGCCATAAACGTTTCTCTTACTTTTGTGCATTGCAGATGCACAAATAGCCTTCTCTAAATGTATCGGATTAAGTCTGAAGGAGAGAAATTCAAGCCACACTCATACAGTAATTGTCCAAACAGCAAGTAAAGGGTATTAGGACCAGTCTGTGCTACTTGTGAGTGCACAGTGTGATGCAAGCATAAGTAGGATCTACAACATCATTTTATTTTTGGAGGGGGGGGAAAATATTTTTATTGTTTAACAAAACACCAAAACAGTTCAGCAGCTATATTACAGTATCATTCTTGATCCCAGATGTACATTTGAGTTTGATGTACCATGAGCAAGATTATGGTTTTTGACACATGCGACATCCTTATTGTATGCTACATCTTTATTTAGTGAGCACACACTATGGCCATGGTTTCTTTTGCCATCACACTTCCTCGAAGGAAAAAGTATTTACTTGTGATCCTAGCTTTGCATCGTGGACCTTCCACCACAAGCCATGAACAGACAGTACCATGTAACTTTATAATTCATTTGAAACAGGAAACGAGCATCTGGTTGGCCTAATATTTTATTTTATACACGCCATTATATTAAATTAATGAAATAAGGTATATTAGACTGAAATGATCGCAATGCAATACCACAACACAAGCAGAAAACCAAACATGAAACCGGTGCCCTATCTGTGGGCAGCTTCAGTAGTATTAACTGTCAGCTTCATGCTACTCTAACCTGACCCATGGATCCACAATAAGCTGAAAGGAAGCACCTCTTTGAAAATCTGCATCAAGAAGGGGAAGACCCTATACTAGCTACAACCTTTGCTCCAGGGAGGAGGGTTGAAGGTACTGAATTTAAAGAGCCAGCCAATAATGAACTGGGAGTGTAATTAAGTAACTTCTCCATCATGGCAGTCTCCAGGATATTCTTAAAAAGTGGAATTAATAAATTTTCGCCATGCACAAGCAGAATGTTCAGAACATAGAGAGACCCTAAGCAAAGAGAATATATGTAGGCAAGCCTGTCCAACCAGGGGGGCAGTGTCTCCACGTTTAAGTCAGACTCTATACTCTCCTGCTTGCAGAGTTATGAACTGCCCAAATGGTGGCCTTATGAATATTTGGAGTAGGCAAATATTGTATTCAAGCAGCGGTGGTTGCCTTATCACTGGTAGAATGGCAATCTGCGTACCATGGAAAAGCAGATAGCTTTAACATGCAGCAGTACAGGGCACTAACTTAAGGAAGGAGAGGCTGTGCAAAGAGAACCATACTTAATTACCCATTTTGATTTCCATTGGTTCTTGTAAAGCCCTTGAAAATGCGTGCAACGATCTTCCTGCCGAAGACTACTTCAGCAAGAATAAAATATGAATAATTTTAGTAAAGTAATAGTCTGATAAAATTTACATTTTAAAATGACTTTTGGAATGACAGAGGAAGACTAGAGGGGCATAAACCGCAAAGCCTACTCACTAAGGTGACAGCAAGTATGATGGCAACGTTTTTCACCAGATACTAAATATTAAATTTGTGCTGATGCTCAGTTAACTGTGATAGCACAAAACTAAGACACCATGAATCCTGAAGCTTTATTTTCTGGAAAAAACCTTTAATGGCCAACTTGGAATTCTTTAACGCATACATTTGTACAAAAAGATGCAAATGAAGGATATATGATATGTAATCTTATACAACTGCACCTTATTGTAGATCTGTAACTAGCTACAAGCCATGTAAAGTAAGGTAGTACAGTTTCATCAATCCAACTATTGGGTAAACCCATCTCACCAGACAACACATACAGACCCTGTTCCATTTTAAGGCTTAAGCGGATCATGTGCAATGCTTCTAGTGTTTTTTATTAATGATGATGCAGTCAGTTTAGAGATTAACGCACATATATATTGTAGCCCCTCAGAGGCTAAACTAAGATGGAAAGCTCAAATGTAAAATCTTGCTCATAAGCCTGTTCCAGATTTCACTAAAATATTTCCGTAGAGGGATGGATAAATGAAGATGTGCATACCACCACTGACAGGTTCATTCTGTAAACATGAGAATCACTGTTTTGCACTAAATAAACATGAGGAATAAGTTACTTAACTTTGGAAATTTTATTTTGGGTGAATACTATCTAACCAGAGATTCCTCAAATTATCAGTCCCCTAGTCGCCAGACTGGAACTAGAAAACTCAGCAATACACCTGCTTTTAGCTAGGTAGTGCCACACAGCTTTGTGCTGCTCCATACCACCTCACAGCAGCATATAAGCACCATCCCTCAATGCAGACATCACATTTTTGCAGAACACTTTCTGAACCATCAGCGGCGGAGCGGTAAACAACTGACAATACTAGTGTGCCAATACATAACGGAACCATTTTAAACATGAATGAGGCTGCTCCACAAGACAGGGAGGTGCGAGGGTAGTGAGAAACCTGTGGTTGAATAAAGTATTCCCAGATAAAGCTTCGCCAAAAGGCAAGTAACTCGTTCTTCTGCTGGAAACCTCTAACAGCAGATTCCTCGCCTAATAGACACCAAAACTGTTCCTACTCATGGTGGAGGGTCTGAGCAGGGGACCCAGTTCAAAAAGTCCTGCTGCACTTAATTGCTGAAATTGTCCTTTCAAATGGACCTAGTTGTCAAGGCATTAATGCTTTGTGAACAGGTGTACCGCCATTAATGGTACAACCTGGCAGATATTTAGGACAAGCACTCTGCATGGCGACGCAGTGGTAGCAGCCTTGACCCTGGTGGAATGGCCGCTCAGACCTTCCAGAGGCTGCTTTTTGGCCACTGTACAGCTGACTTTAGTGCAGAAGACTATCCACCTCAACAGAGTCCTCTTCTGCACTGCCTTCCCTTTCTTAGTTAAAGAACTCCACAACATTTTTTTTAAAAGATGATTTTTCTTGGTACAATCAATATAAAAGCTTAAAACTCTATGATCCAGCCAATGAAATATCACCTCTTTCATAGAGTGAGGAAGGGTAAAGCCCACCAGAAAAGTGATTAATTTCCCAACGTGATAGGGAGTCATGAATTTAGGCAAGGCGTCCTCCTGAATTCTCAGCACCAGTATGTCCGGAAAAAAGGTAGTTTGTGGCAGATGCACCAACAGAGTCTGGAGTTCACTCATGCGACAAGCTGACTTAAACAGTCTGTAAGTCCGTTGAAAAAGAAAGCAGCTATGCTTCAGCTTAAAGCGCTGCGGCAACAAATGATGGATGGAATGCTGAATGAATCCAACTTTCACCCTCAGGCAAGAGATCTGGGTTAAATCAATTGTTCTTTTGCTCACTACACTACCCCAGTTTGGAGCCAGCCTTATGCAAATCAGTCTTTACCCTGCTCCTAATGGGAAGCAGTCCAGCCCGAACTGGCAAGCCGGGTCCTCCCTGGGTTGGAAACAAGCATCCTGGGACCGGTTTGTGGGTAACACCTCATCAGTCAGACTAGCTTGAATCCAGTGGCACAGCGAGCAAGGGACCCAAGTCTGGGTATACCCATCCCACTTAGCACAAAGTGCTGCGGCAACAAATGATGGACGGAATGCTGAATGAGTCGAACATTCACCTCAAGTCAAGATATATGGATTAAATACATTGTTCTTTTGCTCACTGCACCACCCCAGTTGGGACCCAGCCGTATGCAAATCAGTCTTGACCCTGATCCTCATGGGAATCGTCCAGCCTCAACTGCCAAGCTTGAAGGGTACACAGGTTACAAATATCAAAACCAGGTTACGGTCTCACCATGGCACCACATACTGCTTGAGAGGGAAATGCTAAATCAAACCTTTAATCTGATTACAACAGGTGATTTAAACATGGACATTTGGTTCAGCAAATGTAGAAAGACCTAAAAGACCAAGTAACCTTTAACAGTGCCCACTGGCATGCCCTGCTGGGCCAAAGACCAAACAAACAGGAGAACATCCAGCAATTTGGCTTGTAAAGGGTTAGTCTTGTGAACACAACACTAGGTCAAAAATGTGTCCCAGCGACCACAATAAATGGATTTTGTGACAGGCAGACTTGTGGCGATGATAACAACCACAACTTCAGAGAACCAATCACATTCAATAAACCGCTGCTATATGCTGTATCAGGAGAGGTATTAAGCACACTGGCATCTTGTAAATCTATATAAAAACTGAAACAATTAGGGGGAGGATCACCATCCTCTATTTCTTCATCACATCCCTCCTTTGGAGTATCTTAGTCTGAGCCGAAAAAATAATGGAGCCTCTGTTGGCACGACTACCCTGTTTAGGAATAAGTGCAGAATCAGGCAGCATAATAAATGGATACACATTTCACAGCCTGACATTGTGAAGATCTGGCTGAATTTATTACAGAGTTAGACCGACATCAATGTGAGAATTGGATCCTTTCCACCACCATTGGCACAAGGGAGTGGGACTGGGGCATGTCTTGGTGCTGGAGTAGGCATCTGGACCAGAGAAGGTATTGGACACGGGGCAGGTTTCAAAGAGTCAGTAGGCACCTGGAAGGGCGCCTCTGCCAGGAATTCGGCTGGAGGCCCTGCAGGTCTTTGGGGGGTGCCAGAAAAGATCTAGGAAAGTACTAAAGACCAGCAGCATTGTGTCTTTGAAGGCCTAGATTTGCTGCAGGATCGACGGTGGCCCTGGAAACTGGTGAACGGAGATCAGCTTCACACTCTAGGACAGCTAAAAAAACATACAAAACATCCTGACAGACTTGTGCCTCTTCCTTGGACACGTATTGGTGGGATGGGGCAAGGCCTGCAGGGAATTATTAATGTTTGCATTTAGACTTGAATTTATCGGAGGCCCTATTCTATGAAGGTAGACCTTTCCTCGAGAACTGCTACAGAAGCAAGACTAGGACCGCCCCCACACCCATGAGCTGAAGCACGGCTTGCACAAGGGTCTCCACTTCTTATATTCGGCGACATAGAACTCTGCAACCTGTTCCTGACTGCCTTCAGGTGCATACGGGTGCACTTTACTCACACCTAGGTGGTGTTCTGAATCCAAACACCTTAGACACGTTGTGGATGTCAGTGACTGACAATATTTTCAGCAACAGCCTCATGGCTTGAAGACGGTCATTTTTGGAGGGATAATATCTTAAGAACACTGGATACTGAAATATAGGAAATAGTCAGATGATTATGGGAGAGAACCTCCCGATCTGCATGGAATGTCATGGAGAAAAGGAATAAGCAGGCATGTGACTCTTATAAGCGGCTCAATTGTGTCACTTCCGCACAAGCAGAAATACAGAGTGGCGCCGCAAGGAGCCAAACAAATAAGCAAAATACCCAAGATATAGTCTGGCGCTTGGGGGGTATTCTGAGGTGAGCAATCTGCAGTTAGCAGTATCCTTCAGAAATATCAAATTGGGAATTAGAGTGATGATGAAAAGGAGTAGGGAAACAACTTTAATCAGTCTGACAACAGGGTATTCACTTTGGGCATAGGTAATTTGAATATGTAAGCACAGTTTTAGCATTTCCTTCTGTGCAAGTGGGCCTTGCACCAAAAACATCACAAAGCACTTACACAAATGTTGCCCAAGAAGGTGTCTACTGCGTCATTCAAGTTTAAGGTTCTAGAGATAAATTGCGGAGATGTAACTGTTTCTCAGCACAGCAAGGACGAGATCAACTAGGAGCCTCTCAAACGTACCCTAAAATGGGGCCTCCTTACATGGTTAAGTAATACATTGTGGATGTACTGCCACCTGAAGTAGTGTCAACAGTTAGCTCAAGGAAAGCCAAGAGAGCTAGTTTGACTGCCCTGATCTGAAACATGTTTGCAGGAAGCGGTCTCTCTATATAGTGAGCCAAAACGAGGTACCTGTGCGAGAGACAAGGTGACCCCCCATTGGCTTACAGAGGCACAAGTAACAAACCTAAATGCTCTCTCCTGTGGTAGTGTGGGCGAGCAGTTTAGGTTTATCAGAGGGTAGTGCTAAGCATTTGTTGTACTCACAGAGACAACAAGCATTTACAATGCAATAGGTCTCGGGTTAATTAAGTTTGAGCTATTGGCACTGCTAAATATTGCAACACCAACGGCAACAAAAGTCTATACATTTTAGGCCAAAAAAATGAGCATTTATTTTTGTAGCAATGGTGGCATGCTGCGCTTTAGATGAATATGTTTAAAAGTAAAGTGCGCCATACTGCGATTGCTACAATAGTTAATTGTGGATGCGTTAACAATTAATGTTTGCACTGATGGCTGGTAGTGTGTGTGCCTGGTGGAAGTGTGCACTGCTGGCTGGTGGTGTGATGCCTGGCGGAAGCGTGCACTGACGGCTGGTGGTGTGTGTGTGCCTGGTGAAAGCGTGCACTGACGGCTGGTGGTGTGTGTGTGCCTGGTGAAAGCGTGCACTGACGGCTGTTGGTGTGTGTCTAATGAAAGCGTGCACTGACGGCTGGTGGTGTTTGTGCCCGGTGAAAGTGTGCACTGACGGTGTGTGTGTGTGTGGGTGTGGTTGTGTGGGTGTGGTTGTGTGGGTGTGGTTGTATGTGTGTGGTTGTATGTGTGTGGTTGTATGTGTGTGGTTGTATGTGTGTGGTTGTATGTGTGTGGTTGTATGTGTGTGGTTGTATGTGTGTGGTTGTATGTGTGTGGATGTATGTGTGTGGTTGGCTGTGTGTGGTTGGCTGTGTGTGGTTGGCTGTGTGTGGTTGGCTGTGTGGGTGGTGTTGTGTAGATGTGTGTGTGTGTGATTATGTGTTTTTGCGCCTCGAGCTGGGAATCCTTTTAAATAAAAGGAGAGGCGCGTGCACTGGTGTAGTGTGCGCTTCTGGGTATTCACACAGACACATACTGTCTCGTGCTCT